>NC_024314.1:27383949-27388317 GCF_000523025.1 Cynoglossus semilaevis | reverse complement strand
CAGCCCCCCCTGACCTCCATCACCCCCCTGACTCCCCCTCCTCCACCCAGAGACCCGGCCTCACCAACATCTGGTAAGTGTGTGTTTTTCTAAAAACCTCTACCGTTTTGGAAGCGATGTCCAAACTGTGGTTCTGACAGAGTGAAGGGCACGGAGCGGGGCACACACTCAGCACCCGGGGCTTTTATTTTGGTGTTTCACCTCATGGCTTGACTTCCCACTGCTGCTGTCACAGAGAACGGAGACGAAGAAGACGTGTCTCAACATGAACCGTTCGTTAACTGATCTAATCTGAGAACGTTTTGACGACGAATTTTACGTTTCTGTTTTCTATGATAATTCCACCTGGGGGTGTCGGGGTGGAACCGACTCTGTTTTTAGAACCATTTCCTTCACCAGTTGAGCTCATTTACTGTAAGTCAAAGAGCCGAGTGAAGTCACTGCTGAGTCACTGCTGAGTCATACAGTATCTATACTGCATGGTCTGCGCTATTTATAGCTACACTGTATTTGTTCTGAGTCGCGGTGGTCGACTATCGTTATCAGTCGCAAAAATCGAGGTTTGATTTCCACTCCCTGTTTGACAGTGACGAGAACACACACACACACACAGGTATTGTTTGTCCCTGTGTGTGTCTGACTGCTCTCGGGTGTGAATGCATCCTGAGGCCGACAGAGCGCTAACGGCTGTTAGCAGGTAGGAGTCAGACGGAGACAGGTGTCGCTGGATGGCGTTCCCTGCCGGGGAACGTGTTCCGGGTGTCAGCGATTTAACTGGCGCTGATCTCGTACAAGACGGGAAGCGGCGAACAAATCATCCCAACATGTGGTGAATCGCTGGTGCGTCCCGCGATTCCCGTCTCATTTGCCTGAACTTGTGGCATAATGGGATGAAACAGCCTGAGTGGAAGTCAGAGTTCTGGGAGCTAACGCGCTCACAAAGATGGATCAAGAAAAAAAAAAATCAATTATTTTGTTTGGAAGTAGCTTCAAATTCCAACAATCAAATCTAATCTTTTTAAACCGCCTTTAGCATGAATGCTAAGGCGCTAACCTTACAACATGAGCCGCTACAAACCTCCGAGATAGTCGGAAGCTCCAGACTGCCAGCATTTGTTCACACATGTTTTTTTATGTGCATCAAAGTAAAAAAAAAAAAAAAAAAGCCAGTCTTGGATCAAACGAGCGACACCTTCTACGCCGATGATACGACGCGAGTCAAAGGCAGAGGGAGACAAATAGCTCATTGTTGTTATCAAAGTCAGCCCACTCCCCTGGCTCCTCATCGGGGACCGTGCTCCTGGACTCACGGGAATCCAAACATGACCCGCACGCCGCTCCCTGAAACGTGTGCACGTGGGCCCGTCTCGGTGCACATCGTTTCATTCGTCAAATTAGTCCATTCTCTCTGACCCGCGTCTTTTCATCCGGCCCACTGGTGCATATTTAAGTTCCCTTCCTGAGCGTGTTTTGCTAATTGGTGGCTATACTTTGCCCCACACTGATATCCTTTGATCATCACAGATCATTACGTTTACCTCATTAAATTTTTTTTCCTAACCCCCCCAACCCCAAAAAAAAAAAAAATATTCCAAGGGTCCGTGCAGCAGTGGATTAATAATACATCATATAAGCCGTGAGGTGATTGGGTGTCATTGTCCCGTGGCCGACAGATAAGACAAGACGTCCGGACAAAAAAAGAGTGAGCAGAATTTATCGGACTCTCGGGACGAGCTGTTCAACACAGACAAAGGACAAACGTTCATGTTCCGGAGTTCAATTTAGAGATGCACAGATCGGAATCGGAATTTTTAGTACGATTCCCATCTCGACTGGTGTATTCTGTAATTGTGTTCTGTGTCGATGGGAGCTAATATGTTGTTAGCGTAAAAGTACTTCAAAGTGAGAGAAGAAAGCTGCCAGTTCGCTAATTATCTTAGCATATGTAACAGTGAGGTTGACCTGTGGGAGGAGCCACTGAGAACGTTTTGAACCAACAACAGAAACCATAGCCGTAATGTAGGTGTGTCAAGTCATGCTACGCTACGTTAGCAACCAACTCTCTAGGATTAAACGATCTTTTTGTATCGAGTCAACGTGTTCACGATTTGGACACTAGGTGTCAACGAGAGTAAAGTGTGAATGAGACTTCATTCACAATGACGTTCTCCAGGGATGAACTTTTAAATTATGACATCATCATTAACAACGTTAACCTCAACGTCTGGTTCATCTTTTCACCCACATTGACCCTACAGCAGGTTTGAATGTTAGCGTGAATGGGTGTGGTGGACTGGGTGCAACGCCGTGATTGGCTGCCCATAAGAGCCTGAAAGTTGAATGAACCAATGAGTGAACGTTGTGGTTCTCAGCAGCTGAGAGAACACAGATCGTTCTCCTGATTTCTCTCCACTGCTGACAGTACGTTAACGTATCGTGGCGCTGGCGCTGGAGCTCCCGCGCGGCGCCAGCCTGCGCTATAAAGATACAGTCTGTAACGAGGCTGCGCGCTGTTGTTGACAGCTTCATTGTCAGTGTATCCAACACCGCGTTGTCTATTTCCTACAAAGATGTATTTTCCCTTTCATCGTCTCGTTGTTTCTTTCTCGGAGCCGATTACATCTCAGATCACTGTTGTCTGGAGGCACAACCAGCCATTGTAATGTCTCTCTCTCTCTCTCTCTCTCTCTCGGCTGTTGTCTGCGCTCTCCTATTATCATATAGATAAGTGAGTGTTTGTGTTGTGGCGAGACAGGAAATCACTTCTTTAACGCAGTGTTTGCTGCACATTGTTCAAATTGGCCCCTGTTGCTCCGGCACTCAGGCCTCCCACTCGTCGCACACAGTTTGAAGCACTTTTTAAGCCTTTTATAAATGAGCAAAAGATGAGATTTGTGTCTGGGCTAAGTACGTCGGATTGTTAGCGCAGAGTGGAAAAATGTTTTGTCTCTTCAAATAATGGACCTAATGTGTCTGTGGTTTTGTGTGGGTATGCCAAACCGACAGGCCGGGTACGTGTTGCGCTGTGGAAATATTTGTGGTATCAATTATATACGTCGGTCGTATGAACATGTGCAACGCTCGTTGAAAAAAAAAAATAAAAAAAAGATCGAACATTCGTACACGACACACGGTTCAATCGTTATTTCTGGCTAAATGTGAAAAACAAAACAAAAAGTTTTTTGCTTCAAAAGAAAAGTTTGATCGATTGCGGTCAAAACACGTGACGACAGATTCACTTGTACGTTTTAGTGCGAGTAAAAAAAAAAAATTTGCTTTTTTTTGTCGGTCGTCTTCTCACGTGGCTACTTTAGCATTTAGCTTTTAGCGACTGTTAACGTGTCAATCGTGTGATGTCACAACAATATGCGTGTGTGCAGTTTGTTTTTTTTTTTGTTCCCGCACACACACACACACACACACTCCTCCCTCCCCCCTCCTCCCCCCTGACCTCCCTCATGTCTGTTTCTACTTTGAACGTCCCTCTCTCTCTTTTATGGAAAAAGCCAATTAAACTTGTGTCTGTTTGTTTTAAACAAAATGGCTTTTAATTAGCGCGATCAAAAAGCTCTCCCTGCGCAGGCCCCGGGATTCTCTTTGTAGTTACCCCCCCACGTTACATGTGGGTTTGATGCCACCTGATAGGACACCACAACAATCAGCACAGTTTTATAATGAATCAAATCACACACATACTTTATCACTTTGTCTTCGTCTGCCGCGGCCGTCCTCTCTCTAAGTGTTCTGCTCTTTTGTTGCGCTGATAAAACGGCCTTTCCTGTTTGTTGACCTCGTCTTTCTGTCTCGTCTTTCTGTCTCGTCTTTCTGTGTTCTTCCTTATTTATTTTTTCTCTCTCTTTTGTGCCGTCTGTCTCTGATCTTTGTTGTTAACGATGTGGCTGCGAAGCAAGAACTTGTGTCCCGTCGACGCTATTTTTGGTCGCAAATTATTGGTCAGTTTCTGAGGCCTAGCTAAGTCGTAGCGAAACAAACCCCGACCCTGGAGTTACTAAAATATAGGACATAGATTTGTATGAGTGTAGATAAACAAACCAATGTAATGGTGGAATAAAAGGTTAATTTGAAGTATTTCTGGATGAATATAATATAAAATATATAATATAAATACATATACAAATACAATATAATTTATCTATGTGAAAACGACAGGTAGGATTATTAATTGATCGTCCACTAGGTGGCAGAAAATGGCGAAAAAAGAAAAATATTTTCTTCAAATCAACTTTCTTCAATTCCTGTGAGTCCGTTAACTTTTGTTCAACTAAAGAGGCTCAGGTGACATGTTTATGTCACACATACTTTCAGTAACAGTTTGGTTTCGTTAAAATATCTTTTGTAGTATCTGTC
>NC_024314.1:27379392-27380805 GCF_000523025.1 Cynoglossus semilaevis | reverse complement strand
ATTCCAGAACATCTGTCACAGAGGGGTTTTTTTTTTTCCTCCTAGTGGTGTTCTTCCGTCACTGCGATCATCAGACAGAGGTGTCAACGCCACGCGGCGTTAACTGGTTTGGTTTTTATTGCTCATGGAATTGTGGGAAGTAGAACGTTTGAGGACTCGGCAGGAAGTCAAACTGTTAACATAAAGAGCGAAAAAAAATTTAGGGTTTTGAAACACGTTAGCGTTAGCGTTTAAACATTTGTGGTACTGGAAGCGAATGAGTAAACTGGGCGTGACATAAATATATAAATATATATATTTATCTTTAGCATGTAAAGCTAAATATTCGTTGTTCATTAGCCAAAAAATATATAATTAGATTCAATTATCAAATTATTATCTCCTTTTTTATGTGTGTTATATAGTAATAATAATAATAATGATAATGATATAAAATCATATTTAGTGAAAAAAGCAGTAGAACAAGACAGTGCAGATACATGTAAGTGTAAAGTCCAGTTTAGTGGAAAATGTTGCTTGAAGTCCATTGACTCTGTCAGTAATGTGTTGCTCACTGACACAATATATTTCCTCCGGCCAATTAGAACACAGTAAATGTTACTGTTAAAGGAACATTTCTAGTGTTTTTTTTTTTCCCACAGAGTCACATCAGTTACAGACTAACGACTAACTGTGCAGTTTTAAATCTGACACTTTTCACGTCGTAGTTTTTACAGCACGTGCTTAACCAGATTCAGAATAAAAATATATATTTTCCTAAACGTGACAGCCGTGACAGACGCGTGCGTGCGACTCCACTGATGGAGTTCCTGTAAAAACTCAGTTAAATCTTGATCCCCTGATGTTTGACTCCGTAGACTGCGGTCGTACACTGGGGGTTCGCAGCACAGTCGGACGGACGGATGTCGACCGGCGTGATGAGAGCGGCTGCTCGAAACCCCCGGCCCAGTTCTGAAAACGCCGGCGTCCCCGTGTGCATCTGTACGGTTTCCTCCTCCTGCTCAGTGCAAATGAGCAGAACAAAGCATCTGTTGTTCTTTTAAACACATGACAGTTGGATGTTTCATCCGTCCGCCTGTCTCCGCCGATCCTCGGCTCCACTGGAGGAGCACGAGAAGGCAAACTGACAGAGCACACACACACACACACACACACACACACACACACACGCTGCCTACACGCACACACACACACACACGCACGCTGCCTACACAAGCTGACAGCAGCATCACGGTAATGTGCCATATTAAAGTGAACAGGACCTTTATTATAAACACACACACACACACACACACACACACACTCCTCTCCTCCCCCCTTTTTGAGAGGGTGAGAGAGGAAGGGAGAAGGAGGTTTGCTCAGAGAGAGACGGGGGCCGACGGCTAAGTGCTTATTACGCTGCCTCCTCTGACA
>NC_024314.1:27378783-27379084 GCF_000523025.1 Cynoglossus semilaevis | reverse complement strand
CTCTCTCCTCCACTTCCCACTTCCTCTCCCGGGGGATGGGGGGGTAGGGGGGGGGGCGCTCCCTGTCTTGTTACACGTCTGGCAGATGACAGAAAAATTAGAGGCAATTCACTCTTGACAGGTTGCCGTGTGTGCCCGTGGCCCCCACCTCACTTCTCCAGTCAAGCTGTCTCGGTGACGCCACCGGTTCTTACTGCTACAGTCGGAACGACACACACTGAAAACCTGTGTTTTTTTTGTTTTTTTTTTGTAAACGGAGACTGTTCTGATTCTGTGTTTGGGTATTGGTGGCAGTGGGGGG
>NC_024314.1:27372919-27376958 GCF_000523025.1 Cynoglossus semilaevis | reverse complement strand
AGGGGAGGAGCTGCTCGCTCACAACGATCTTTTCTCCTCTGCTAATTATTGAGACAGACTCAGACTTCCTGTTTGGAAACACTTCCTGCAGCAGCTGTAATGACTGTGATTAGGTGGCGCTGTAGATGCAAGGTGAGGTTTTTGGAGCGAGGTCGTGCACGAACGATCCAGAGTGAAATTCTTTTACTTTGGGATTTTTTTTTTTTTACATTGTTACAATGGAAGTCCGATTTTAACTTTTTGTCGATACGTGATATATTGTCCAAACACTATTTCCGATTCTGATATTATATATATATATATATATTTATATATATTTTTAGGTCATGTCATGTGGGCCAAACCCAGGCGTTGCATTATAGGGTTTTAATATCGGAAGAAAATCAATAACAATTCTTACCGATATTACATAATTAAGCTAACATAGCCAATGATATCAGTTGTCCGATATTACATAATTAAGCTAACATAGACGATAATATTCCAATAATATCGGTTGACCAATATTATTGGACATCCTTAATAATCCATAAACTAGGAACGCATTGATCATCAATCACTTTCTTAATGAACAACTACAGTATCAAACAATCTTTGACCAACTTTAAATAAAGCCTCTCAACTTCTGGTCAGCGGCCCGGCTTGTGTCAGAGCGGCCGGACTGAGGTCAGGTCTGTAGACTGATTAATATAAATGAGTAATATGAACAACTGGACTGTAGTTCAGAAAGAACCAGGTTCTACACGTTCTACCAGACACCGTCCAGATGAACACGTCACGAATAAAACTATTGTTTTTTTTTTCTGGACAATTTTTCACCTTTAAAAAATCACTGATAAAAACAGGTGAGAAACACTGACCTCTACCTGCTGACAGTTGTCTTGGTAAAATGGAAATTTACGTTTACATTATTATTTATTACCACATCATTAATCATAATTAAATCATAATTAATTGTAATTAACCCAATTTTAAAAACAGCTCAACTGTGGATATAATATAAAAAAATCTTTGCCCTGAAATGCGTGCGCTCAGAGACACCTGAGCCGCCGGAGCCTCATTAGAGCCAGAGGTTGTTCAGAACGTCCACACAGTGTCAGCCAGCGTCTCATTAGGACGAGACAGAGATAATGAAGAGTGGACGACATGAGACGGAGCGGGTGAGTGCTCCTTGATTTGATTACTACTGCCTGTTTGCCTTTGTTTGTGTTTACCACTGCGTGCGTGCGTGTGTGTGAGAGCGTGAATGTGTGGACGCTTTAATATCAGGGACGAGCTGATGAAAAGAGAGCAAACTGGTGTTAAGTGGGCTTCAGACGGGGTGAGAGAGAGAGAGAGAGACAGAGACAGAGACAGAGAGAGAGAGAGGATACATAGCTACCATGAGTTAGCATGTTCTGAATGAGCCGCAGTTTAGGTCTGAGAGAGTCACTGATGTTGATCTGTGCATTTTTCTACTAAAGAACGCAGCAACTTTGACTAGACAAACACACAAACATATATTATATATATATATACCAAAATGAGAAAGCAAATATATATATAAATATATAAATATATATGACAATATATATTAAATATATATAATCATTTATATATAAATGATTGTGTATATATTATATATATACCCAAATGACAAAGCAAATACATATATAAATATATGACAATATATATTAAATATATATTATCATTTATATTTATATATAAATGACTGTGTATATATTATATATATACCCAAATGACAAAGCAAATACATATATAAATATATGACAATATATATTAACTATATATTATTATTTATATTTATATATAAATGACTGTGTATATATTATATATATACTACATATGCTAAAATAACAAAGCAAAAAAAAAAGTTAAAATATTAAAAAATTCTTCACTTTGTATTTAGTAAGAAAAATGTTGCTATTTCATCAACCTACAGTTATGAAGCCTGCAGTTGGACAGAAACTGACACTCAGACGTTAATGTATTTCAGTGTCGGGAGCTAAAAGACTAATCACAGGTTTAAGAGCCTTTATTTTATTTATTTACGATTGAAAGTTAGGTTTTTGTTGCTCGGGTCGACAGTCATCGCTGGTTATTGTCTGCAGCGATAAGATCAACAGTTGAATCAGCTGAGTTTTCTTCAACCAGAGCCAGCAGAGCCACGGGACTGTTGTCGTGTCTCCATGGAGGGCAGGCTGGGACACTGACCCACAACCACACAACCTTTAATCACATTAAAATATTAGGCAGCACATCTGGGGCTCGTGTCCACTCACTGTGTCCACTCACTCTGGACACTCACCGTCGGTAAAACAGAGAAAAGACCGAGCGACCGAAAAGACAGACAAAAAAAAAAAAGTAGGAAAACAAAAGCGTCTCTCGGACAGAGGTGGAGCTGGAGATCAGGAGAAAGACAGACAGACGGGGGAGGAAGGAGAGCTGTAATTTAGCCGGCCGACAGAGGAAGTGAGACCTCTAGGGGGTGTGTGTGACGGTGACAGCCTAAATGAATAGTGACATCAGTAATTGTGTGTGTTTGTGTGGACACGGGGGAGGATCTTTGTCTCTCTCTGCCTGTCATGCTAACATGTACGCAGTAACTAAGGTTTTTTTTTTTTTCTGTCTAAAATGTTTTTGAAATACATTTTTTATAACCCCTAAATCAGTGGTTACTATTTTCATTTTCAACAGCGCCCCCTTTGGTCGACTGGGATTGGTTCAAAATGCCATTAAACTTTAATCAATTCCTTAAAATTATGCCATTAAACTTTAATCAATTCCTTAGAATTTACGTATATTTCAAGTGAAATAAAGGAAAAAATATAAATCAGTGATTTAAAAAAAATGAAGTCAATCTGACCTGCTGCTCTTACCCTGCAATAACCCGCCACCCCTCCCCCCACCACAACAAAGACAAACAGAAAAGTCAGGTACGATAACCTGCAGCGTCAATCTGGCAACAACGCTAAATATGCACCAACGTTACGTAGCTGTTTAGCTTAGCTTTAGCACATTCACCACCGACGCTTTGTTTAAATATTCTTCAAATTCAACCACAGCCTTTGTGATCGATTAGTTCTGTCTGGTGAGAGTTCCCTGACAACACGTGCAGATACTTGACCTGGTCAAGTTCTCCAAATATCCCTCAAGTATTTCCTGATAGCGGTCGGCGTCATTTCTCTGTCGTGTTTAAAATTAGCCACATTTACAACATTAGTGAATTCTTTCTGTTCCGTTTTTCCTTCCTCTTTCCGCTAAAGAGTTTTATTTCTGAGCCCATTTTAATTTAAGACAACAGAGCTCAGAGAGCTGACGGGGCATTATGGGGTGGTTAGTGTTCCCATAGTCACAAACCATATAAGGGGAGGGGGAGTGGGGGGGGGGGTCACGGGCCGGAGGTTGAGACCCCTGTTTTAATATTAAATCTAGAACGATGTATCAGACCCAGATGAACAGATGTTCTGACAATCATCATAAGACATCCGACCCACCGACCTGTCCACGTGGGGTGGGCACCAACCTGGTCTGGTCACCGGTCTGACCGTGAGGGGTCGCGCTGACGCCAAACAGGAAGTGGACGGGATCAAATGAACCAATTAGATTGCGGTGTGTGGAGACTAAACATCATCACCCGACAGGAAGGAAGTCACTGCGTCTAAATGACCGACCTGGCCGACTCTCTCTCTCTCTCTCTCTCTCTCTCTCTCTGTGAGTGTGTGTGTGAGTGTTCATGTGTTACTAGTGTTTACAGGACACCAAATGTTTACTTCTGTTCCTCTGCCTCCGTACGACGACAGTCTATGATCAGACAGAGGAGTGGGTGATGGTGTTTGTCTGACGGCCTACGGACCGGCTGATGGTGTGTGTGTGTGTGTGTGTGTGTGGATAGGTAGATTTGTAGGTTCTACGGGGACCACCTTGGTGAACAATGGGCCCTTTATTCCACACACACACACACACACACACACACTTTGTGGTTTTACACAAACGCACGTGAATAATTCCAGCGACTCTTCGGGGAGTTCACGGGGTC
>NC_024314.1:27364918-27372158 GCF_000523025.1 Cynoglossus semilaevis | reverse complement strand
ATAAATGCCATCACAGAGACTGTAAAACACAAGAAAACGCTGACATTGAGAAATTGTCCATAACACACACACACACAACACACACACAACACACACGCGCGCGCCGTGAGGAGGCGTGAGCAGCTACAGACACAGGTCTGATGTCACTTCGACCCTTCGTCCCAACTGTGTTGTTTATCTGATCCACATCAGTGTCCCAGGGACAAACAGACAGAGGGGACAGCCCCCCCCCCCACACACACACTCTCATAGGACACACATGCACGCACAACATAAATATACTACATGTATATATAGAGTATTTGTGGACGGCGGCCTTCGTCCCCGTCCCTCTCTGAGCCGCGTGTCACTCGGGCTGAGGTTGTGTGATTGCGTTCAGCCAAGCAGAGTGATTGGACTCTCTGGGGGTGAGGCGGGGGTGAGGTTGCCCTGGAATAGTGTTCTCTGGTGGTGCAGTACTACTGAGGTGACGTGTATTTTTCAGTATTTTTTTAGTTTAGTGTTTTTGTACTGAAGTCAGGATCTGTTTCTTTAACCTGGATTAAAGGAGGTGAACTGCAGCAGGAACTGGAACGTCCTCAGAGCAAATCTTTTTTTTTTTTTTTTAGTGAAATATCATAACATCATCTACATACTGCGTCCTCCAGCCAAGTCGAAATACTTTAAAATACTTTAAAACCTACTTTTAAATGTAAGAATCCGTCCTACAACTTTTTGACTCGCCTCGTAAATAAGATCAATAGCTATAGCTACATGCTAGCTTGAGCAGCAGCGCGGCTTAAACCACGAGGTCTACAGCGATTATGACATCACCACACCTAACCCTAACCCACTAAAAAAAAATTTTCTTCTCAAATTTTCTGCATGTCCCCTAGCGCCCCCTTATGGCAACCTCTTTGAAAACCACTGTACAGGTGCAGGCTGTGCCGACTATTATGTCAAAGTATCAGACAGTGGTGGACAAGCGCGCGTGTTCGTGTTCGTGTTCGTGTTCAGGGGTGGCGTCCACTGGAGTGGTCGTTGTGCGGCGGAGCAGAGTGGAGGGCGACGATCTCCATCAAAACACCACCAGCCTCCACCAGCAGCCGTCCAGCTCCACTCCACTCAGCATGCACCTGGCGTCCCTTCACATGCGCACCACCATTATTAATTGCTAATACATATTTATGTGGCACAAATTCTCCATTTGTTTATGCATAAAATTATCAATAGCGCAGGGCGCGGAGCCAGAGAAAATGGTGACCTTTTTAAAGAGTAATATACCTTGGTTTGTTTATTTATTTATGCGACTGGACGTGGCAGAGAGAGCAGAGCCACCGTCTGCCAAGAGGAGATCCAGAGATCTGGATGTTTACCCACATTTTGTTTTCCACCCAGACAGACAGAGGTCAGAGGTTAGAGGTCAGAGGACAGAGGACAGAGGTTAGCAGAGTTCACGGTGTGCAAGAAAGGACTTGTGTATTAAATAGTACTAACAGATCTCAGGGTTTTTTTTGTCATGTCACATGTTTCTCAAAATGTGCTTTTTGATGTTCTAGGCCAGTGTTTCTAAACCATAGGGCTGCAGCCCAAACGTGGGCCGCGAGTGCCACCGAGAGGGCTGCAAAAAAATTAAAATTTACAGTTTTGCACCTGTGGGCTGCAGGAAAGCAAAGGTTATCAACTGAAAACAGCAGAGATATGTTATCCACGAGAAGCAGCTTTTGACCACATGGTGGCGATAATGCATCAGTCACTTCATTAACAAGCCCAGATATACAGAGAAGAAGATTCTTCTCGTCTTCTTCTCCGTGCTAGCTGTAGCAAAAAGTATGGAGAAGTTTTTTAAAATGAAAAAAAAATGAAGACAATCCCAACGTCATCAAATCTCGACCCCCGTGCGACTTAGGCCCCTCCCTCTTTTCATCACAGCACAGCACAGATGGAGACATTAATGACCAGACGATCTCACGCGGCAGGAAGACGATTGTTTTAAAGATTCATAAAATAAAAAATAAACCAATGTTTCCCTGAAGTCAATTCACGTCTAAATCACCAGGGGGCAGAATCAAAATAAACTTCTATTTTTAAAGGTATTCAAGTTTTTAACAAAACCGACGACGTCTGCACGTTTCCAAAACAACGTTTATAATAATAACACAGCAAACTTCTGCAAAAACTACAGAAAAACTCTGTGGTTTAGAAACAACGAGAATTCACAGGAGGAGGAAACTCCACAGAGGAAACTCAACCAAAATATATACACAAATATATATTTGTGTGGTATAAAAAGAAGTCGAGTTTCAAAATAATCAGGGACATTAAGTTTCAGGTTCAGTGATTTTTCACTGCGGTGATAAAACCGTGGTTCTCCGGATGATTAGAAGTGAAACTGTATTTAGTTCTAAAAAAAACAAACAAACAATGATATATTACACAATATATTTACCAGACTCTTCCACAGCCATGAACCACACTTTAGCAAATATATAATATATATTTTATATACAATTCATACATGTATTTTTTTCAGTGAATTTCGTGATTAAAAAAAAAACCAACATGAAGGTTGGGTTGATTTTTTTTCTGCCTGACAGTAAGAAGGTCAACCGTTCGATCCCTGGTGGCCTGACAATGGTGGACCAGGGGTATGGAATATAAACGGGGTTGGGGGGGTGGGTTAAACATATTTTCGACTTTATTCTGTTAGAATCAGAGTGACCTTTGACCTGTTGTTTTTTTAAACACTGACAGATTATTTTTGAATGAAAAAAGTAAAGGGATATGACTGGATTTTTTTGGAATGAAATAAATTAGTAAAACAAGAAAAAGTACAGTTTTTCACTGTGTCCCACTGAGACCTACGGACTGGCACTGGTCTCCAAACTGGGGGTTGGGGACCGACTGCCTTACAGCGGTCTGACTGAGCTGATGGAAAACTATGGCTGCGGTTGTTAGGAACAGTTGGGTCAGTTCAGATGACACACATGGACGAGGGAGACCCCGAGGACCAGACTGACCAGGACAAACCAAACTGTTCCATCTGGACTCACTGTGTACGTCGATGATGGTGTGATTTCATCACAGTGTGTGTGTGTGTGCGTGTGTGTAACCTAGTATCAGGTAAAACTCCAAACTAACTTCTCAGCCCTGAGTTTCGACTGTAGCCGCGTGTGTACGGTTGTTATTACCCAGTCGGGCCTCTAGTCGTCCCACACGCGCTGGTTCTCTGTCCAGGAAACACGGCCAAGTCCGCAGCCTCAGAATAGAACCCTGTCCCATCCGGACCAGATCTCCTTTTTAGAACTCAGTACAACTTGGATTCTGCTGTGTCGATATCTGGGCCAGAAGCCTCAGTAGTGGGTCACTTTGATGTGTGTGGAGTTTCTGGGTCAGGGGCCGAGGTCGGGCCGGGCCGGGCACGCGGACTTCAGTCAACTAAACTCCGTCTAACGTTTCAGAGGTCAGGTGATGGGGTCGGGGTGGTACGTGGAGTTTGGCTCCACCTGTCTGCCGTGCTGTTTGTGTGACACTCACTGTGTGGGTGGGTGTGTTTACAGGCGCGTGGGCTGAGGAGCTGATGGCATAAACAGATAAAGCCGTGATGGAAGATGGTCGCTCCTTTTGTTTGAGTTCCGAGAGACAAACGTCTGTCTGAAATTAGCACGCAAACACACACACACACACACACACACAGCACCCCCGCTTCGTGTATACATTACACGTCAGGTCTTAAGTGCTTGGGAACAAAGGGAGCGTTTACTCCGGGGGCCTTCACTGTAAATACAATTGTGAGTAATGCAAAGAAGACCGGCCTGTGGTCGCAAACATGTGCAACTGAGAGATGGCCGCGGCGATCGGGGCTGGAAGTGGTGAGCTGGAAGATTTTCTAAGGACTCTCCGGATTCTTGCCTGTTTATAAAAATGCTTCGTCGGCCGATGTTTCGACCGCAGACGTACGAACACACGGATTTACCGCAGATAGAAGATCGCTACGACGGCTACAACGGCTACAACGGCTACAACGGCTACAACGGCTACAACTGTATCGTCCAGAAGCTCAACGTCGGCGGTTCCCAACCTACAGGCTCAGTGTACCACAGAGCTAACGTAGCCTGTTAGCTTCAGCTTGTGATTGCGCAAAATGATTGGTGTCAATAATCATGCTAACGACCAACTGTTTTTCGATCACTGGACAGTGAATCGGTGCATCACTGTTGAACATGAAAGTTGTATGGTACTATATGGTACTATATGGTACTGTATGGTACTGTATGGTACTGTATGGTACTCTTTGTTAGTGTATGGTGTATGGTACTCTATGGAACTCTATGGTACTCTATGGTAGTTTATGGTACTCTATGGTAGTTTATGGTACTCTATGGTAGTGTATGGTACTCTATGGTAGTTTATGGTACTCTATGGTATTCTATGGTACCGTATGGTACTGTATGGTAGTGTATGGTACTCTATGGAACTCTATGGTACTCTATGGTAGTTTATGGTACTCTATGGTATTCTATGGTACTGTATGGTAGTGTATGGTACTGTATGGTAGTGTATGGTACTCTATGGTAGTTTATGGTACTCTATGGTAGTGTATGGTACTCTATGGTAGTGTATGGTACTGTATGGTACGGTACAGCTGTGGTAGCTCCTCGGACGTTAGCACCGTGACAGAACGAGGACAGACCAAGGAACTGTTTTGGGTTTAAACATCTGAAAGTCCTGACAACATGGGAGGAAACCTTCCATTCTCACTGAGCCAAGCTGTATCCCTGCAACCAACCATGCAAAACACTCTCTCTCTCTCTCTCTCTCTCTCTCTTCCTCACACACACACACACACACACTGGGCTCAGCAGTGGGAGCACATCATCTGTCACCCAGGGCCCAGGCAGAGGGGTGACAGATTGTCCTCGCGGTGTTCCTTCAGGTCCCATTGCTCCAAACACATTTACACACACACACACACACACACACACGTACATACAAACAATCTGTCCACTGACATACTGTTCTCGTAGTTCTACCTCGGAGTGAAGCCAAGGTGGTTCTTACTGCCCTCATCTCTCAGGAGGGTAAATGCAGCACGTTACGATTAGGATGAGGCTGAGCAGGATGGGATTTTTTACACACAAACGGAGGTGTGTGTGTGTGTAAAAAACACACTTTATAATACACTAGGACAGCGGTCCCAAACCCCTGGTCCATGGACCTGTACTGGTCCATGTGTCATTTGGAATCGGGCCACAGTAAAACAACCGTTAACTGTCGTTATTTAAACGTAAACTGTCAGTGTTTCAAAATAAAAGCTCGTTCAGAACGAAGTCTAAAGGAGGTTTTATTTTGAAGATTCTTAATGAAACTGGTGCAACCGCTGCGTAGTACTGTAGACCTAAAAGACCACCTTGGATGATGCCACACACACAAACGTACACTATAAAGTGACCACAGCCGACGTCAGATATGGCAGGTTGTCCCAACACGTGGCTCCGTCTATGATCTGTACATCAGGGCCGACAGTAGTTGGACTGAACAGTTCCATCAATGAAACATCAAGAGAGGGCGCTCTCCCCCCGCCCCCCCCCCCTCCCCCAGACCCACAGATGATGAAGGGTCTTTGGAGAATCAAAGTGCGGCTCCGTCAACATCAGGCCTTTAAAGACCGTCATCCATAAATAATCAAGCGCCTTTGTTCCTCACTCCTGGGAAAACCATACGGTTGTACACACACCTTGGAAAGACAACACATCCAGTGTGGAATATTCTGGAGGAGGAAGGATACTCTGAGATAGTTTGTTGGAGATGAGGCGGGCGCGGCGGCGGCGAGGTATTCTCATCCTTCGCTCCGTCTGCCGACTCCTGGGTTACGGCCAATTAGGCCAATTAGCAACAACAAAACACAGGAGAACACAACAGGCAGGCAGGTAGTTAACGGAGGGAGGAACCCACGGAACAAAGACCGAGCTCTCCAGAGTGAGGAGGAGGAATCTGTACCTCCCGGTGTTCTCCATTTTTACAATTAATTCTTTTAAAAACTGCAACTTCCCATCAGCCTCGGCTCTCCGGAGGGAATTTTTACACCGACAAAGTGGAGGGATTAAAAATGAACCGGATTTCAGGCAAAACAAAACAAAACAAAACAAATTTAATTCTGAAGTAAAAAAAAAAAACTAAAACAAAAATCACAAATAAATCTGAAATGTTCTCTCTCCCAGAAAGACTGGTTAATAAAGTTGGTAAATAACAAACTAGACTCAGACCAAGTCAACGACTGACACAAGTGACTGACAACTTACTGACTTAATATGAACTACGACTGTGTTGGAACTGATCATTGATTATTGATCATTGATTATTGATCATTGATTATTGATCTTTGATCTTTGATCATTGATCTTTGATCTTTGATCATTGATCTTTGATCTTTGATCATTGCCTGCATGTAGAAATGTGTGTGTTTTTCAACAACAACAAACACCAGCGCCATCATCTGATTGGTTGAAATGTGCGGTGAAATTTATTTGAGGTTAAAAATGATTTTTTTTTAATTTAGTATTCAAGGTCGCTGACCCCAGACCTAAAGGTCAACACATGGTGTGGTTAGAAGAATGTTAAACTTCCCCCTCATCCCTCTGTGTTTGTGTGTCCGTAGCTGTTAATAGCTACGGCTACACTGTGCTTTTTAAGCTTTTTAAATCTAATATATTTTACACAACCATGTTGTTTATGTTGTGTGGGAGCCTGAAAATGTTCACTGTTTGCGAGATTGAGCAGCATTGATCGCTCAATGATGCAAAAAAAAAAAAAAAAAAAGGCAGAGGGGGGAGAACGGAGAGAGCAGGGAGGGAGGTAAACTGGATGTGACATCTCATATTTGACTCTTCACTTCCCATTTAGCTGACGCCTCCAAGATCAGTGGTGGAGAAATGTTACTGCAGCGGAGGATGTCGGACAAACGCCCGTGTGGCGCTGGGCTGTTTATAGACATGATACATTTATGTAGCCTGTATATTTAACACTGACTATATATATTCCATAATCTGCCCATATGCCAATATATATATATATATAAATATATATATAAATATATATAAATATATACATATAAAGCCTTTCCATATATATACATACATAATAACACTATATTGGTACTCAATATTATCCAAAATATAAAATGACTGATTACATACTTATTATATACAATACATGCGTATATAATATAAATATATGCATATATGTACTGTATATATAGTGT
>NC_024314.1:27363939-27364687 GCF_000523025.1 Cynoglossus semilaevis | reverse complement strand
ACTACATGCAGGAAAACCACACGTTACCACCGGTACTTAAGTTAAGCTAACCTTCACAGGCAAGAAGGCACTGACCAGACTGCCCCCCGGTGGCCATCCTTAATAGTCTTTCTTACTATTAATTTACAGTTTGCTCATTTAAGCTAAAGAGAATCGTAGAAACGTTGCTCTTGCGTGACGGCAGAACTCTCTACTGTATCTGCCACATATTTATACACGCATGTACTGACGCGTATCAAAAGTTAAATATATTACAACATATTTGCGAAGCACACGTCGACAAAGACGCCGGAGCGGCTGGAACCAATGTTCGCGGTATTTTCAGACGTTGAACTTCCTGCTGTGATCTGTTTCGGTGGAAACTGAGCCTGAAGTTTGAAGACGAAACAAAAACGTATAACAAGTGACAGAGGAGGAAAAAAAAAACAAAAAAAACCTGACGTTATTTGTTGTTGGGTTAAAAAGATGAGGTTTGACCTCAGAATGTGGCCCACGTCAAACATTTTTCTTCTTTTAAACACAGCATGTAGTACTGAATAAAGGATTAAATACACAAGATATTATCAAAAAAACGACCGAGTACTTCGTGTACTTCGTGTACCTCGTGTACCTCGTGAACCTCGTGAACCTCGTGTACCTCGCGCTCGTACTCGAAAAGTCAGAATCAGTTCTCAAAGTTTTTGGTTACTAAATACACAAACCCATGTGTCGACTGAAGTGGGTTCAGATACACAATCACACATTTTGT
>NC_024314.1:27357989-27363830 GCF_000523025.1 Cynoglossus semilaevis | reverse complement strand
GGGTTACAGGCAGCTCGGTGACGGTGCAGATGGGACAACATATGACATGTGAGTGAGGCAGCGAGTGTGTTCATGTGCATGTGTTTGTGTAAGTGAGGGGTCCATCTGGGCTCTCCCCCGATCATCCAGGGCTCTCTCTGCTCTCCCATTGGCCACCGGGGAGCTGAGGGTGAGAGAAACAAGAGAGGGGAGGAACAGGCTGGCAGGTCCCGGGCGCCGTCACCCTTTCCTCACCTCCACGCTGACTTGACGGTGTATTTACAGAAATCAGATGGTGAAGAGTCAATGTGGAAACTTCTTCTGTTCATCGTGAAGAAGCTTTGGTTTTTACTGAACGGATTCTGTCGTTGTTGTTGTTGTTGTTGTTGTCGTTGTCGTTGTCGTTGTTATTGTTGTTTGAACTGGTTCATCTTTGAATTCTATAAAATTATTTTTATTGTTCGTTATCGTTTCAGTTCCATTAGTGAGGAGTGAATAATCAAGACAAAGTCAGGAGCTGGACAAATGTCCAATCTACTGATTAGTTAGTTGGGTTAGTTAGCTAGTTAGTTAGTTAGTTAGTTCAACCTTCGCAACCCAAAAAAAACAACCTCTTGCGATCCACCTGAGGGTCGCGACCCAGTCTTTGGCAAACAATCTAGTCTTGTTGATTTATCGATGACGAGTTCCGGTCGAGTTCTTTTCTAAAACGAGTGATTGGTTCATTTGACCTGTGACAGTTTGGTCAGATCGTCCGACGTCCACGTCCACGTCCACGTCCGCACCAGCAGAGGTTCGACGCCCAAACGGTCAAAGGTCAAACGGATGAATCCCGGTTCGGTTCTCAGTTCATGTGTGAATCTTATGAAAGGAGTGAAACGGTTAACGATGATCAACAACCGACAGTGGATGTACAGGACACGGTGTGTTGTCTCACCGGACGGGTCCACACATCGAGGGGACGGTGTGTGTGTGTGTGTGTGTGTGTGTTTATATTTGTTCCTGTTCCATCCGTTGGCTCCAGGCCAGAGTGTGAACAGAGGGGATGGAGATGATGGGAGTAATGAAGTGCAGAGGAGCAGGAGTCAGAAGGTGGGGAAGGTGGGGGAGGAGAGGAGAGGAGGAGAGGGGAGGGGAGGAGAGGAGAGGAGAGGAGGGGAGAGGAGAGGAGAGGAGAGGAGAGGGGAGGGGAGGGGAGGGGAGGAGAGGAGAGGAGGGGAGAGGAGAGGAGAGGAGAGGAGAGGGGAGGGGGGGGGGGGGGGGGGGGGGGGAGGAGAGGAGAGGAGAGGAGGGGAGAGGAGAGGAGAGGAGAGGAGAGGGGAGGGGGGGGGGGGGGGGAGGAGAGGAGAGGAGAGGAGAGGGGAGGGGGGGGGGGGGGGGAGGAGAGGAGAGGAGAGGAGGGGAGAGGAGAGGAGAGGAGAGGAGAGGGGAGGGGGGGGGGGGGGGGAGGAGAGGAGAGGAGAGGAGAGGGGAGGGGGGGGGGGGGGGGAGGAGAGGAGAGGAGAGGAGGGGAGAGGAGAGGAGAGGAGAGGAGAGGAGAGGGGAGGGGGGGGGGGGGGGGGGGGGGGGGGAGGAGAGGAGAGGAAAAAAATGGACGGTGTTGAAGAAAAGGAATTTGATCTTCTTCAAATATTATTAAAAACAAGACGAGGAAATGTAGGCAAGTAGTAGAACACAGAAGAACAGGAGCAGAGAACCTTCCAGACTGAAGAGAACATCTGACCAGGTGACCTGGGTCACATCACTGGGTCTGACCTATTGACCTCCTGACCCACGTTCTCACCTCATCTTAAACTCTTTCATTTTTTATTTTTACTGTTATCAATTTTTTCTTTCTCCTTTATCTCTGTGTCGTTTGTCACCCTCACCCTCACCCTCACCCTCACCCTCACCCTCACCCTCACCCTCTGATCCTGTATCACTCATCCTCCCTTTCCGTCTCGACTCCATCTGAACTGCAGCTCTCGCTCTCAGGTGTTGACGAGTTGTCCTGCTTGATATTCATGGCTGAGATTATTTGGAAGTGTGAGTCGGAGGCCGGGGTGGTTACAGTACAGGGAGGTGCCCGAACCAGTGTGTGTGTGTGTGTGTGTGGGTGTGTGTGTGTGTGTGTGTGTGTGCAGCAGCATTAACATATCAAAGCCATGTGAGGCTTTCTGTCCTAATGGTAATTACACTGTCCACAATTGGCGCTCACTGCTCGGATCACAACAAGAAAAAAAAGAAGAAAAAAAAATCAAAAAGGTTTGAGAGAGGAGGGGGAGGAGGAGGGGGAGGAGGGGGAGTAAAGGGAGGTAGTGGGCGAGGGGGTTCACAATTGGCTGGGGCTTTCAGGTTATGTTAATGGCGTTCATCTATTTAATTAGGGACTGGCATTGAGCGTTGTTTACATCGAACGTTGCCCCCCCCCGTCCTCACCCCTCCCAGAGGGGAGTGCGTCAGTAGGTGGGAAGGAGGTTAGCCCCGTGTCCAGGACCGTCAGCCAATGAGGAAAGGTTTATTTTTCTACTGTTTTTGTCTTTAAATAAAAAAAACAAAAGTTTGATTTTCTTATCGTCCAATAATCGCACAAAACGAAGCATGATTCTTATCGTCCAATAATCGCACAAAACAAAGCGTAAATTAGGTCAGTGGTTCTCAAAGTTTCTCCACACTGCCCCCTTGTGTAATAACTACATGCCCTCATCTGCCCTGCAATAGCGCTGCGCCACCTTTCGGGCCCCGCCCCCCACTTTGGGAACCACTGGAACGTGTTTGTTCGTACGGTGCGTTCCAGCGCGTTTATGTCGTTTTATAATGATGTGTTTGTGATTTTTTTTTTTTTTTGTTTCCCCACGAACGGTCTTTGAACACAACACACGTAGAATTTACATGTAATTTTCCTATGTATATGAGCTGAGGGGAACATTTGTATGTAATGTGAACGTTTTGGTTCCTGAACGCCTCTTTTGCTTCTGTTTTTTTTTTTTTTTTTTTTTTTTTTGTGGCCCGTGATGGCTCCTGTAATGGGACCAATCTGAGCGGCTCTTACAGGAAAATGTACAAGAAAATGAGATGAAAATGAGGTTTTTCTTCTTCTACCAGTGAAGTCGCTGCATTTTTTTTTCCACCACAGAAAGTTCCAGTCATTCAGCAGGTGTGACTCCGTGGTCGGCGTCGGCCTTTTCACACACTGTTCACTGATTAACTGCAAAACTGACTGACCTTAGCTGGTCCTCTGATACACACTTGGACAAGTATGTGTGTGTGTGTGTGCTAAACCATAAATATCCGACGGACGGAGACGAAAACCCGGCCTTTTAAAAACCGCTGTCATCTTCGCCACCAACATTTTACCACAAAATGAAAAACAAACAGTCGAACGCGGGAGAAAAGCCTTCGGTTTCCAAATCTTCGCCATTTTTATTTGTCGTCCCTGAACGACGGTGCGTGTGTTTTTTGCCCATGTTAAACTACAAAAACCACGTGAAAATTGTTGTCATCTTCTTCAAGGACCTCCAAGAGAGTGTCTTTGAAAAACACTTGTCAAGAGGAGGGGGAGGGGAGGGGGGAGGGGGGGGGGGGGGGGGGGGGGGAGTGGATGGTGAGTGTTTAAATCAGTTGAAGAAGAAGAAGAAGAACGAGGCATTTCCTTCCCCTGATCTGTGAACGCAGAGAGTAAAAAATCATTTTTAGGAATAAAAAAAAAAAACCCAGACAACACAAAGAAGACGGAAGTCTCGGGGGTAAACGGCGAGAAAAACACACACCGACACTTCCACCGACACAGTGGCGATGAGACGGTGAGGGTTGACGTTATCACCGCGGAGAGAAACGGAATCAGTTCCACATTGAACTGAGGGCAAGAGCGGAGCAAGAGATCATTTTCATGGAGAGAAAAGAAAGAGAAGAAACATGTAAAGTGGAGGCAACAGCCCACATGCTATCACACTGTTTTTAATAACAGCGTAGCGGCGACCCGAGGCCTCCACGTCCACGCAACGGCTGTGCAATGTCTGCTCAGCGTCTGTGCCACACACAAAAGGCTCCCGTCCAAGAGTCAAGCCATTCTGCTCTGTCTGTCAGATACAGGCCGACGCGGATAAATGAACCGCACCTCTCACATCGTCTCCAACGCTGCGCTCCACGTCACGTCAAGACGTAGAAAAAAAAAAAATACAGTTGCAATTTTTTTTTTCTGTCACCCGTGGATATTTGGGAACATCATCTGCATAGAGAGAAATCCGCTTCTTCAGATTTAGTCGGCAATTTTTGTTTGATGACATTGGGGTAGTACGTCTGTCTGCCTACAGGGGGCCACGGTGTGGATAACACCTCTTTACATTATCACTAGTTGATTAGAAGCAGGAAGTGATTCTAATCGAATCTCGCAAATTGGTGAAAAAAAAATTGACATCTCTAATATATTTAGCCCAATTTAATAAAACAAAAACGTCATCATTTCCAAAAATCTTCGACTAAAAACTCGAATCTCGCAAATTGGTGAAAAAAAATGGACATCGCTAATATATTTAGCCCAATTTGATAAAACAAAAATGTCATCATTTCCAAAAATCCTCGACTAAAAAAATGCCGACCGACGTGAACCAATCTGGGATTTGTTTTCTGAATTCTCTCTTCCAAAGTTGACCCTACGTTTTTGTGTCACTAAATGAGTTTGATTAGTGCCACCTACTGGTTGTTATGTTTTAACTGCAATCGTTTTAAGCTGAAAAAGTCATGAAGGGGAAACTCAAAGATCTGTCCACGATCACAGAGTTCCTGTGGTTCCACGACAACGACTGAAAAGATTCTTTTAAAGTTGAAGATTTATTTTTAAATAAATGTTGGGTTTAGAATTATAGGTGTTGTAACATTGGTATGAATATGAATTGGTCTGTGACTCGTAGGTCTGTGACTCCTGGTCTGTGACTCCTGGTCTGTTGTTGTTTCTCACAGCGACTTTACTCATGGACTGATTTTTTTTCTTTCTTTACTGTGTCTGAACCACATGGCACTCTGATAAATAGAGCAGTGTCCAGTAGGGGGCGTACTGACTACAAACACTTCAGCCTTGTCCTTCTCCATCCACCCACTCCTCCCCTCCCTCCCCTTCTCTCCCTCACTTCTTCCTCCTCTTCTCACAGTGTATCAAGTGCATCATCCTCTCACGCCTCACTGTGCACTACACCCACACACACACACAAACACACACACACACACACACACACACACACAGCGTCACCTCGTAAACGAGATAAGGAACTTGTGACACCAAAGGGTCCGGCTTCTGTCACCCTGCTACCTCGCCTGGACCACATGGCCCGGGAGCAGAGGAGACGAGAACACATGGAGAGGTGGTGGGAACAAGAGGAGGAGGAGGAGGAGGAAGAGGAGGAGGAGGGAGGAGGAGGAGGAACCAGAGGGAAGGAGACAAGGATGGAAAAGATAAAAGGTGGAGACACAGATGGGGACAGAGACGGAGAAAACAAAGAGACAGAGAGAGAACTTGACAAAAAAAAAAAAAAAGTGTGGCGACAGAGTCTGCTGTCTCACCAGCCGTTAGCATGAGGCAGATGCAGCATGGAACACTGGGTAATTATCATGGTGAAGGTGCTTCTAGTCTCCACATGGATGACTTGACATGATTTGTCACATTTTACTAACGACCAGATCGGCTGTGTATTGATACGATAGGATACGTATCACGATACGGGACAACGATACGATATATTGCGATACGACAATATATTGAGTTTTTTTCACTCAATTGTAGTCCCAGTGTGATCCTGGTCTCAGACTCTGTTCCATGTGAACATCAGTTACTAACACTGGAACAGAGGGATCTACATTTGGAATCACTAGAGAAGAAAGAAAAGAAAA
>NC_024314.1:27353748-27357493 GCF_000523025.1 Cynoglossus semilaevis | reverse complement strand
CCCACGATAGAATCTACACATAACTGCAATTATGTACCGCGGCCAAGTGACAGAAGTTTCCCCTGGACCTGTGGAGGCGATAAGTGGCCCCCGCCCCTGCACTTTGAACAACAACACTTTTTTGATGATGAGTTTTTCCGTCCACACTCATCGACCTACTTCTGCTGCGGCAAAATAACGGGTACAATTTCTAGAACTGTTGTTGAATGTTGTCGAGTCCGTTAACGCCATAAAAGTTCTTTTTTTAATTTATCGATTGAAGGAACATGAAAAGGCACATGACGGGATGTGTGAGAACATGGCGTGCTAACAAAGGCCAACAGGCATTTTAGGTGGTAGGAATTCAATTTTTCCTGGTTAAGGCTGATGACACATGACGCGGCGTCTCCGTCGGTCACATGTCGTTGTAGCTTCACACAAAGAATGAATGATGAAACCAAACAAATGACTTTTTGTAAAGTAATAACAAACAAATAAAGTTCAACTGCGTCTTGAACCTTTACAGAAAACGTCTGAGAATTAGCGGCTAGCAGCTTGACTGTCACTTGATTCTAACAGCGTAATTCGTTAGCTAAACCTTTAATTTAGCGACATCATTTATTTTCCTCCCACTCTCTCTGCTGAACGTCTTGCAATTTTTGGACATTTGTTGAGTTAAAAACACATCGTTTACTGTTTTAGCCTCCGTGCTAGCTGTCGCTGCAGCGGCTACGGCTGCTTCATACATTGCGATAGTAAACGTCTAAACTGAAACTAGTCCTTTTCAAGGCTGTGTTGTTGTCCTTCAACACAACTAAAACACTGACACGGGCTAAGACGTGTTGTGCTGGCACCAGTTAGCGGTTAGCCGGCAGAGCTATGAAGTTGCTAGTCTGCTAAGTGCGTGGAAAGCTCGGTGTACTTTTTGGACAGTTAAAAGTTACTGAACATTTATTGGACTTTATTTATTTATTTTCTAAAGACGTTAGAAAATAAATCTTGACCTAGAAATACTTTTAGTTCCAGATATTTTTCACTACATTGAGGTAGAAAAATGCTAACTCGATATCTTGGATTCCATAAATGTTAGAAGTACACATTTGTACACATGCAGTACTTCATCACAAAGTTAGTTACATAACCACAGGAGAATACATAAAGAGGTGACATGTGACGAGACGAAGAACAGTCGACCGTTAAGTAGAAAAGCGTTGACGTTCTGACGCAGTAACACTGTAAAGACAGAAACACTGATCCACCGCGTGGACCATATAAAAACCATGAAACCAACATGGAGTCAGACGCCTCACATGCACTTCTGTTTTCAACTTTTACTTAGTATTAGATTATATTTCTTGTACGCACATCCACCCTCAGGTTCTAGCGACCCCCCACCCCCCCACCCCCGCTCGCTGCCNNAACAGTCAATCTCTGCTGCTCCCAAATGTTCAGGTCGATGCAGTGACTTCAACAGTGGTCAGAGTTTAATTCTGTTTTTTCTTTTTATCGTCTGACACGTTTTATCTTCATGTCTTCGTCAAAGTGTTGAGACTTTTATTCACAGTGTTTTATTTGATCAGTTTTTTTCAAACCTTGAAAATTTGAGTGTTTAAAATAACTTGAAGAATTTTGTTTTTTATTTTCCAAAGCTGAACGAACATTTAAAACAGACAAAGAAGCAGCAAAGACAAAGACGCAGGTTGTGACCCGGGCGTAAAGGACTTCCTTCAGAACTTTCTCTGATGAAAAGTCTGTTTGATTGTTTGGTTTTCTTTTCTTTTTGTAGGTCACAAACCTGGACTCCACTGGTTTTAGCTCACTAAAACCAGTTGCGTCCAGAGTTTAATCTGCTGTACAACGGCATTAATTGATGATATAAACATCAAAAAAACAAACAAATATATTGATAATATAAAGTAATAATAATCAAGAAAACATTTTATTTTATTGGTATAAAAATGGGTTAAAATCTGCAGCTGCTTTGGCGTCAAAGTTCGCGGCTTCCCCACGCCGTACGACTGATCGGATGCTAGTCATCGGTTGAGCGCTCGAAAACAGATATTTCCTCGTATCATCAGGAAAATCTTGCGATAGTGACAGACTCGTAACATGGAATGTTCATATCTCGGGGTTTTACGGTAAATGAATCTAAACAAGACTTTTCCCGACGTTTTGTCGTCGTCACAGAAGAACTTCGACTCTCTGGATCTGGACCAGGTCAGACACGTGACCTGCTGGTTAAAGATTTAATATCAAATCTCTACTTCACTAATACAAGTCTGTCCATCCATTCCTTTTTTTTTTTCAGCCCAAATCCTATTCAAGTCTGTATCAATTATTCACCTTTTCCATTTAACCTCTTTTATTTGTCTCTCTTTATTTGCTGTTTCCATGGTCGTGTCTCTTTTTGTCCAAATCTGCCAGTGTGTGGATCTTGGTCATGGCTGTGGACTCGTCTGCCTTTGTGTCGCAAAATTAAAAGAATTCTTCTCAAATAATTGGAGTCTAGCGAGAGGTCGGCGCCGTCTGCGTTTCATGGCGTAGCGAGCGCTTGTGTAAAAGATACAGCATTGTGCGTGGACAGCCTCACCGTAGAGGTCATTCTCATCCAGACTCTTTTTTTTTTTTTTTTTTGTGGGGGGTCTCGGCCGCCGATATCCAAACTATCATATTTCTACTCTTTTGTTTCCCGCGGGGCTCGATACGCGGAAATTCCAGGTCTATTTTATGAGCGCTAACCTCAACGATGGTGTTCCGTCGGTTTGTACGTCGTGACGACGGAACGGCTTTGACCGCGATGCCCTACCAGAAATTGAGTTCCTTTGCCAGTCGCGGTGCTCAGGTCAGATTCCCCGTAGCTTGGTGCTAGGGAGTGTTTCATGGGGGAGGGAGGGAGGGAGGGTCTGCAGGACCAATCAAATCCAGAGGCTGGAACAACAGAGAACAACAGGTCTGGGTGCAGTCACTGTCCAAGGACTCATCAGAGGGGCTTTTAGGGCAGACCCCACCCCCACCCCCCCCAACTCAAGGTCCGCACTCAGAGGAAGTCAAAAAGAGAGACATTTAGAGGAAGAGAGAACCTGGAAGTCCAGGATCACACGTGGTCCACTTGAGGCCCGCGGGCCACGTTTGAATAACAACGGTGTGAGAGAAGCAGTGATGGTTGGAGTTAAACATCCTGTCTCAATGATGTGGTGTCAAACTCCCGGCCCGGGGGGGCAACTTCTAAACCATGAAACGACTCTTAGCTGTTTAGCATTAGCAACTATTAGCTTAGCTTCTTCTGCAAACTTCAACATATCCATCCATCCATTTTCATCCGCTTATCAGTTATCGGGTCGCGGGGGCAGCAGTCTCCACCCACATCACACTGCACCGTACCAACCCCCCCAAACCTTCTTGCAGGTGGTGAGTCCACTGGAAGGTACCAACCGCCCTAACCGGGATTCAAACTTGCCCAGGAGGTGAACCCTGGGGTTCCACACCAATGACAGAGACATTGCCTCTGGGCCAAAGCGCCCAACTTCAACATATATTAGTTGTTAATATATATATTTTTTACAAAAATATATATTTTTTATATAATGTTTTGAGAGTGAAGCTCCACTTATTTATTTATTTTTAATTTTTATACAATTTGTCATGTTAATATTAGCATAAGACTTTCAGGTGTTACTAAACTGTTAGGGGCCGTAAACAATCAACGTCCCAAAATAAGGAATCTTTGGGATCATACAGAAGTGACGCCTCCATTTTCTCCCCTGAC
>NC_024314.1:27352584-27352840 GCF_000523025.1 Cynoglossus semilaevis | reverse complement strand
TTCTCACCACCCCCCCACACCCTCCCCCCCCCCGCCCCCCCCCCCACATCAACGGCCTCATCAGTAGAGGAACACAAACGTCACATTCTAAGTCAGTGGTCCCCAACTTTGTTTTGGTCTGTGACGCCATTTCAATTCCAGGCGACCCCACGAGGGGTCACGGCCCCCAGTTTGAACAACTGAGGAGAAAGTGTTTTTCTCTGATCTGACGTTGTCCTACTGGACACTGAAAGCGCGGTGCGTGTGAGGCTGTTGT
>NC_024314.1:27346290-27351142 GCF_000523025.1 Cynoglossus semilaevis | reverse complement strand
GGGGGGAGTGAGGGGGGGTCTTAATAATCAATCATGTTTTCCATTAATCACTATATTTTTTTTTTTTTTTTTATTCTTTGTTGTTTTAAGTTTGTTTTCGTCTTTTTATTCTTCTATTTATCCATTATTGTTTTGTCTTTTTTGTTTTCAGAGGGTGAGGGTGAGGGTGAGGGTGATGGGGGGGGGTGAGTGTAACCGGGGGAGGTCCGGACCTGTGAGGGGACAAGGTCCTGGTAATGGCAGGAAGTCTTTAAAGTTTGCAGGCGCTGCATTTCATCTGAGTACAGAGAGGGGCCCCCGGGTCCCAGACCCCCGCTTTGATCCTCCTGCTCTCTCAACATGTTTCAATGTCTCTCTCTCTCTCTCTCTATCTCTGTCGCCCTCTCACCCACTCCCTCACTCGCTTGTCCACTCACACACACACACGCTGCACCACCGCGTTAATTAACACACGTCGTGGAAGTTTATTTCCTTAGTTTCCTCATTTCTGACGATGCATACATTCCAGCCCAGTAGGTGGCACTAACACACCCATAAAGCATGGGAAGGTGCAGAGCTTACAGCGAGTCAACGACTCTGTCTGAAATCATGGTTTTCGGGAAGAATTGTGAATCAAAAACGTTTTTATTCAGTATCGGCAAAAAGTTAATGCTGGAGATTAAAGGGCAGAAGACATGGACGAGGACGTGGACGAGGACGTGGACGTGGACGAGGACGTGCGTCTCCTGCGTCTGTCCACTCACTGCAAAAACAACTGGTCGTCATGACAGCTGAGTCAACGCGGCATCGACCGCTTCAATTAGATAAGTGCTGCAGGTGCATTTATTTGACTGCACGGTGTTGGACCGGAGTGTGTGTGTGTGTGTGTGTGTGTGTGTGTGTGGAGGACACTCTGTGCCAAACACACACACACACACACTCACTGATGTCTAATGCAGCAGCTGGAATCAGCGCGGTGTGGGGCGGGGGTGTGTGTGTGTGTGTGTGTGTGTGTGTGTGTGGAGGACACTCTGTGCCAAACACACACACACACACACTCACTGATGTCTAATGCAGCAGCTGGAATCACCATCCAGACAAAAGTGTCCAAGTTCAGCACAAACCAGGGCAGAACTGTGGGGTAATTAACCGCCGCATCTGCCTCCGCTGGAACATCCAAACAATAAATACTAATTATTTTCATAATGACAAAGTTGTCTTATAATTAGTGCAGCACCGGGGGCGTGTGAGTGTGTGTGTGTGTGTGTGTGTGGAGGACACTCTGTGCAAAACACACACACACACACACTCACACGCCCCCGGCGCTGCACTAATTATAAGACAACTTTGTCATTATGAAAATAATTAGTATTTATTGTTTGGATGTTCCAGCGGAGGCAGATGCGGCGGTTTATTACCCCAAAGTTATGCCCTGGTTTGTGCTGAACTTGGACACTTTTGTCTGGATGGTGATTCCAGCTGCTGCATTAGACATCAGTGAGGGGGGGTGTGTGTGTGTGTGTGTGGAGGACACTCTGTGCAAAACACACACACACACACACTCACTGATGTTAAATGAAGAAGCGGGAATCCCCACCCAGACAAAAGTGTCCAAGTTCAGCACAAACCAGGGCAGAACTGTGGGGTAATTACCCGCCGCATCTGCCTCCGCTGGAACATCCAAACAATAAATACTAATTATTTTCATAATGACAAAGTTGTCTTATAATTAGTGCAGCACCGGGGGAGTGTGAGTGTGTGTGTGTGTGGGTGTGGGGGGGGGACGACGTGGCTTTGTTTCACCTTCAAACCCCGGCGACTGTGAGGGAAAACACAGGCAGATATAAATTCTTTTAACTTTTAACACAATTAGTTTTATTAATTCATAAATTCACCAGAGGTTAAGTACCGCGCAGCGTCACTTGGCTGCTGGCCTCACACCACCGGCTGCAGAAAACCCACGCCAACGTGACTCAGAGGAAGCCGATCAAACTGTAGGTCAAACAGTCGAACACAGAGCAGTGGATTTTCTTCTTCAAACTTCACTTCCTGGTTTTTTTTTATGTTGGTCTTTGGTTTTGGAAAACGTTGAAAAAGTTTCTAACGTTGCTGCCAGGATTATATAAATCTTTTTTTTTTTAAAAGGCAAAATGATGAACTGAAAAAAGTGACCAGCAGGGCGGCAGTGTGCAGTACTACATACCCTGGTTAAATGAATACATTTGCAAAATAGAACTGTGATTGTTTGAATATCAAATAACAATTACAGATCCTCTAATCACCATTTCAAACTCAAGGCCAGCGGCCCGATTCTGGGCCGCCAACTTACTTGTTGTGGCCCAGTGAGAGCTTATAGGGCAGTTCTTGTCTGTTTGACGTGTGTCAAACTAAAGGCCCGTGGACCAATTGCGGCCCGCCAAATCAACTTGTGTGGTCCTCCCTAGCTTAAAAAGCGCTTGCTGTCGTAAGGTTAAGATTATGGAACATGTGTCAAACCAAAGGCCCGTGGACCAAATGTGGCCCGCCAAATTAATTGGTGTGGCCCACAATAGCTTTTGATGTCTTATAATAAAGACTATTCCACGGGTGTCAAACCAAAGGCCCGTGGACCGAATGTGGCCCGTCAAGTTACTTGGTGTGGCCCAGTGAGAGCTTATAGCACATTTCTTGTTTTATAAAAAAGCTTATGCCACGTGTGTCAAACTTAAGGCCCGTGGACCAATTGTGGCCCGCCAAATCAATCTATGTGGCCCACAATAACTATAGAAGCATTTGATGTCTTATAATAAAGACTATTACACAGGTGTCAAACCAAAGGCCCGAGGTGAGAGCTTATAGCGAGTTCTTTTCTGTTTTACGTGTGTCAATCTAAAGGCCCGTGGACCAATGGCGGCCCGCCAAGTCACTTTCTGTGGCCAACGCTAAGACAACGATCGAGCTCTGTCGTCCAATGAGAGCGTGAACTCTGAACCAGCCAGGGGGGAGACATTCCATGTGAGAGACGGCGCTGCAGTTCCTCCACAGTCGTGTGTGTGTGTGTGTGTGTGTGTGTGTGTCCACGTGTCAATCATGACGTGGCGTGATATTTGCCTAATGGTCGTTGGATTCAAACACTTTTATCAGCGTTTCTTGTGACTCTGCTGGGATTCAGTGACTGTTTCAGAGCCACACACACACACACACACACACACACACACACACATTTATACACAGTCACAGGTCTCTAAGTGAGACAGGGCCCGGGGTAATTTGCTGTAGTGGAGCAGAGTGGCACTAAAAGCCTGCTGGGTAATTGAGAGGCTACGGGACGGAGTGAAGCCGCTGCCCTCTGAGTGTGTGTGTGTGTGTGTGTGTCCTGCTCTTTCTCATTCCGTCGCAGCTCCTGTGAGTCTGTCAATGTCTGGACGCCGTGGACACAGACAACAGTGACAAACGTGTGTGTGTTTGTCTGACTGTACATGAGTGTGTGTGTGTGTGTGTGTGTGTGTGTGTGGTGTCGCTCCATCCATAACTTGACCTCCTGACTCTGTCAACGTCAGCCGAGACCTAAAAATGTTTTACGGGTCGTCACCAGTGTTTGATGTTCACTCATAAATAACAGGATCAAACTGAGGTTCGTGGACCACAAGTGGCCCAGACACATCCTCAAAGTGGCCCAGTCTACGGTCAACATTCCAAATGGGCAGGTAATCGTAAATTCCTACAGTAGTAATAGAGTCAGCGGTTGACCAAACAACAACAACAACAACAACAACAACAACAACAACAACAACAACAACAACAACAACAACAACAACAACAACAACAACAACACGTCCATTTTCAATTATTACATTACCATCGAAAATCGTAAAAAAAATGTGGTCCAATATTCTCCAACATGTGGCCCAGCTGGTATGGATGAAAATATATTTTCAGTGAGAGACAGAGAGACAGAAACAGAGACAGAGAGACAGAGACAGAGTGAGAGACAGAGACAGAGAGACACAGACAGTGACAGAGACAGACAGAGACAAAAACAGAGACAGAGAGACAGAGAGACAGAGTGAGACAAACACAGAGACACAGAACAGAGACAGAGACAGTGGTGAAACACTGAAGGAGTGAAGAGAAAGTCAAAGCTCGGTTGTTGTTGTTGTTGTTGTTGTTGTTGTTGTGGTTGTTGTTGTTGTGGTGGTGGCGGCGGCGTTGGCGTTGGCGTTGGCGTGCGGCCGTATGGATTTTTCTTTCAGCTCCAAACTCCAGGCTTCAACTCCCAACAACTGAACTGAACCGTTTCTACACCCACTGACCTTTCCTTCACGTTCTGTTCTCTCGCTCTTTTCTCTCCTTTTCTTCTCGTTTCTGAGTTCAGTCGACAGCAATTTAAAAATCGATGGTTTTTTATTCATATCGGTTGAACTGCCTCACACGGTGACACTGACCCTGCAGAACTGACGGGCGTTTCTGTCCCTGGTTAGACGTTCATAACAAACACTGTCGTGTCGTTAAGTAAGATTTCCTTTTAGCCAATCACAGACATGGAACACACGTGAAGGCGCTGATTGATTGACAGAAGGATTCAAAATCCAAAAATGGAATTTTTGGAGTTAATTTCAACAAACTGTATCATAGAAATATAAGTATGAGAATTTTGTTAACGAATTAATTATTGAAAATAAAATATATAAAAAAATAAATAAATGACGACTAGTCAGGTTTGTGCTCCGATATATTTCCCCAACTATATTCATATATTTTCATATATTTTAGGCTCATTCCCATTTATTCCCATACATTCACATCCATGGAACGTTTACAGTTTTCATAAAAACGTCCTGATGTTTTCAACAGCACGGAACAGTCGACGTTCTGTTGGAAAACCCAGTTCCTC
>NC_024314.1:27341927-27346264 GCF_000523025.1 Cynoglossus semilaevis | reverse complement strand
GGGTTGTGATAATGCTAAAGATTACTCTGTAATAGAGGAGACCAGTTGGGTTCTGCTGATTGGCTGTAACTCAGATAAGGAGGAACAGAAGACCTTGGATCTAAAGAGATCATTAAAGGAGGAACCGGAGGATTGGTTTTGGTTTGTTTTGTTTTGTTTTTTCATTTAAACAGGATTTTTCACATCAAGACTTCAATTGAACCTTCATTAGTTTCAATTTAGCCACAAATCAAATGTCAAATGCACTTGGAAAAATACAATAACCGTTTCCTCTGTGGTCTCACTTCACCGACATGGAGTTCCATGGAACAGCAGGCGCTCTGGACCATATAATACATTACTGTTTATAGTAAATATAATACATATAAAATCATTAATTACTGTATCGGTCATTAGCACCGAATAATTATCAAGTATTGGTGTGTAGTGTTTTTCCTGCATGTTCTTACATTTTGACTGTGCAAAAATCATCACATTTCACGTCATTGGTCCGACATTTAATTCCGACCAATAATTGGTCTACGTTTGTCTATGCCGTCAGTGTGGTATACTCTTCCACTAGGTGGCAGCAGATGGCTTTAAAAGCTCAAAAAACAAGAGACTGAGCTGTTCGAAGAAGTCGTGTCTTTCTTCAACTCCTGTGAGAGAATCAGGATTGTGTTCAACTAAACAGGATCAGGTTTCATCACGAAGAGTCCGTAAATCGTTAAAAACTATTTTTGTGATAATTTTTTGGAGGGATCGCCATGGGTTTCATCCAGTGTGAAATATGTGTCGTGGCTCCAGAAAAAAAAAAAAAAACTAGTCTAGAAAAAGAATTCCTCTGTGTGTGAAGGCTGAACGACACTCCACGTCTTTTTTTTTTTTTTTTTACCTGTTGTTGAGCTTCAGGGACATTTAAAGTCCAACCGTTTATATAAACACTCATATGCATACCTATTCACACACACACACACAAACACACACACACCCAATGACAGCCCATGGAAATGTTCCGTCTTATGAAATCAATAAAGATGTACACAGTTTCAGGCACAAGGGTTCTCCTGTGTGTGTGTGTGTGTGTGTGTGTGTGTGTGTGTGTGTGAGTATTTGCCACCAGTTGATTTGCAGAAACTGTCTTTTGTTGTGTCCCCTGTGCGATGTAACATTACAGAGTAATTACAGAGTGTGTGCTTTGTTTAGGGGGAGTCTAATTATGCTGTTTGGGTTGTGTAGGGCCCTGGGGTGTCACCGCACGTGTGTGTGTGTGTGTGTGTGTGTGTGTGTGTGTGTGTGAAGACACTAATTGTGGAGGCGGTGTTAATGGTACAGCAACTGTCAGAGAGGGAGTGAAGAAAGAGTGAAAGACGAGTGGAGAGAGAAGACGAGAGACGGAGAGAAGACCAGTTTTACTGCAGCTATACTCTCAGTGACCACCGGGTGGTTCAGGACCCTGACCCTGACCCTTTTTAGGGGCTCCCTAAAAATACTTTGATTTTGCAGTATAATTAAACTCCTTATGGCCGTCGACGACGCTGCAACAACAATGTGACCATGTGACAAACAGGACACCAGTAGCTCCTGTCAGTCTTTATGAACCATCACCTGGTATTTCAATATACGAGATTTATATACACAGGCACACACACACATATATGTATACATATATACATATATATATAAGTATACATACATTTATACACATATCTACTGTATATATATGCATATATACGCACATATATTTATACATATATACATGTATGTATACATATATGTATGTGTATACATATATGAGTATATATATGTGTATACTCATATATACATACATCTTTAGACATATATGTATACATAGAGTTATGCACATAACATATCTACTGTATATATATATGCATATATACGCACATATATTTATACATATATACATGTATGTATACATATATGTGTACGTGTGTATACATATATGAGCATATATATGTGTATACTCATATATACATACATCTTTAGACATATATGTATACATAGAGTTATGCACATATCTACTGTATATATATATGCATATATACGCACATTTATGTATACATATATACATGTATGTATACATATATGTATGTGTATACATATATGAGTATATATATGTGTATACTCATATATACATACATCTTTACACACACACATATATGTATACATACATCTATACACATATCTACTGTATATATATGCATATATACGCACATATATTTATACATATATACATGTATGTATAATTATATGTGTACGTGTGTATACATATATGAGCATATATATGTGTATACTCATATATACATACATATTTACATACATGTAGATATACATACATTTATAAACATATCTATATATGCATATACATATATATGCACAAATATACATACATATATAAAGTCTGTGTAGGTTCTCAGTCATCCTACTCTGTCCAGTTGTCCTCCATGTAACTATGTTTGGATACATATATAAACAGATATAAACCGAAACGCACAAATATATATATTTACATATAGGACGTTCTATATGTATGACATTTCATTGTTTTGTTTTTTCTCACAGTATATTCAATTCTCATCAGCTGCAGATCTTTTATATGAGTCCAAACAAACACAAAGATCGGTGTGTGTGTGTGTGTGTGTGTGCACTTATCAGTTGCGTCGGCTTCGTATACGTCACGCGTTTGTTCGCTTCAAGGTCCGCACAAGGTCTCGCCGCAGTGTCTCTGGTGCTCAGCCATCACAGATGCAACGGAGCCATTTTGTGTCACAAAGACGGGCCTTTCTTCTTCTTCTCCCTTGTTTATATAACTCTAATTACCCAGGTGGACCGAGTCTTTGCAGAGAAAAGCCGCGATGTTGTATTCAACGAGAGCCGTTGGTCTGAATAGCTGTTGGCCGGCGCCGCGGAGAGGTCAAGGTACCGAGATGTGTCCTTCTACCATAAACGCTGCACACAATACCGCGGCACGGACGCCTAATTGCTCGCGGCTATTTGTTCCAACAAGTTGCGGTTCAAGATGACATCCCTGGACCTGACGCGCCGCCATTGTCCGCTCCAAATTATCCCAGACTTAATTTCATATAATGTGGTCCAGGTCCATCAGTTTTATCCGTGGAACAAAACAAGTATTCTTTTTTTTGTGTCAACATTAGCATTTACAGAACAACAGTGTGAACAATATCTCTGAGCTGATGTCTTTGTCCACGAGGACTGAGTCTGATGGAACGGTTTGAATGAAATGTTTTCTGAATAAAAATAACAACAACAAAAAAAAAAAAAACCCAAACATCTGGTCGTCAGTGCAGTCCTTCTGGTCGGACCAACTGTGGGAGTAAATGTTCTTAAAATCACTCCACTCAGGTCCAGGAACTCCACGGAATCCTAAGTACGCCACTTTACTGCTGAATGCCTTCTGACTCTGAGTGCCGCGGCCCTCGACTCACACACACACACTCACACACTCTGATGTCGTATTATGTTGTTATTGATGTTCGCACCGAGGCCGAACTCTTCTCTGGACAAAAATGTGTCGTCTGAAGAAAAAAAAAAACACACAACTAGTTCGAGAGCGTCACCTAGGGGGCGCCGCGCTGCCGACCGCGGAGCGCTGTCACTGCGGTCTGATGATGTTCTGTTGACCGCGCGGTTATTTTAGCACCTGTCTATCAGTAGACTAGCTCTAGCGCGGTGGTGGTTCTCAAGCTGTGGTACATGGCACATCTGGTGGTACGACTCGACACTTTCATCAAGTGAATTTGAGTTTCTCGGTATGTTAGCTCAGTAGCTGAACAGGCTAGGTCCGCGCTGCTGTAGTACAACGTTGGTCAGACAGGTGGAGCTGATGGTACTGATATTTGATACCTGATATGGGTGTGTACATTTACTGCAATATCGACTCAATATTTACTGCTGTTATATTTAAAGGTCTCTCACGCTGCGTTAAATAATGACTCATAATTAAAGTAATTAAGGTGGTTTATATTATTTTATAGTTAATTTTTTAAAATACTTTTTCATCAGCAGGTCTGTGAAGTACTGTTACAGTACTGTGTGTAGTACCGCTGTGATACCGAGTGTTTTTTTCTTGCTATTTAAGAGAAAATTACTACTAGTACTACTACTATTACTAGTAGTAGTAGTACTATGACTACTACTAGTACAACTACTACGACTACTACTATTACTACTACTCAGAATCGAAATTAGAATATATATTAGAATATATTAATATAGTCAATATATGTGTTGGCACTTGTCTATATATCTATACTTTAGATAGACCTTCAGTTGGGCAATCCCCGTTGCCCCCCCTCGCTCCCCGTTGCCCCCCCCCT
>NC_024314.1:27340321-27341295 GCF_000523025.1 Cynoglossus semilaevis | reverse complement strand
TCTACTCTGTCGCCCCCTCTTGATCTCTCCCAACAATCGGCTTTTGTGCCTGGACTCCCAGAGTCTCAGCAGCCCAGAGAGTCCAGCACTGACTCCAACATGGACTCAGGTCCTGAAATATATTCACTTAGTGAATATACAGTAATATATATGTCAGTATATGTCAACAGTAACGACGGAGAACGGATCAGAATGGACTTTTCATTAGAATTAATCGCTGAATATGAGAAGATTATTCTGTTAATAAGTCAATGTTACTCAACCTTGGGGACGTGACCCCACGTGGGGGTCGCCTGGATTTCATATGGGGGTCATCTGAAATGTTTCGTAATTGATTTATAAAAAATAGCGATAAAAATATTTTTCAACTAATTTAAACTTTAACAACTTTATTCTTTCACTGTCATGAATAGAAAAGGAGTTCAAATAAAAAACAGCGGAAGAAAATATCTGAGTTCGAAAAAACAGCGGAAGAAAATATCTGAGTCTGTCTTGATTGACGGCTCTGATCACGTGACTTTACTGCAGTGACAGCTTCTTCCATCACGGCTCAAAAAATGTCTGTGTCGACGCCAGAGATTTGTGAAGTCAAAACAGGGTCACGAACCCAGAAATGTTGGGAACTAATGTCGTACGTGAAAGAAGGAACTTTTGCTCAAATTGTTTCATTGTTCGCTGCACGATTCTTGAAATAAAGATTTTTCCGTAGAATTTGATGCTAATACGTAAAATGTGACGTCTTATCGTCTGCGTTCATAATATGAACCACAACCACAAACGCAGCGTGGTCTGCATCAGTCAACGCAGGATCAAGAGAACCCTGTGGAACCGCTCGGTCCACGTGAAGAACACACAGCATTGATTCCATTGTAGAGGAACACGGTGTGTGTGTGTGTTTGTGTTTGTGTGTGTGACTCTCAGGAACATTAGGCAATGGAGGCCCAATCAGAGCACTCCCCTCCACCCCCCCCCTC
>NC_024314.1:27338232-27339074 GCF_000523025.1 Cynoglossus semilaevis | reverse complement strand
AACAGACATTGAACGGCAGCGACAAAAGCAGATTTCTATCAGACAAGGTTTCTAAGGAAAAGCCTATTGTGTCGAACAGGCCTTAATGGAACTTAGCTCGAAGCATTATTCACACAAACTGTGGACTCAGTGGGGCGACACACACACATGTAAACACACACACACACACACTGATATTCCTCCTACTTTTCTACACCGACACGATAGATCTCGTTTTTATACCCAGTTCTGAAGTGTTTACAGCAGTGGTGCCGCGGAACACGACTGTGGATCGGGACATTTTCAAAAAAAAAAAAAAAAAAATCTTATAATCTTTATCGTCAGTATCGGAGTCTGAAACTTAGGAGAAAAATGAATCACTCAGCGGCGCGGTACCAATTACCCCCACGGACCAGTGCCGGACCACGCACCACGGGTTGGGAACCCTTGACCTACAGTACATGACACTGCCTTCTAGTTCATAAAAACCTCATTGACCTCTTGACCTTTCCTGGTGAGTTTCTGGTTTATTCTTTTCTCTGATTGGCTACAGACGCTCCTGTTCATCCTCTGGAACGCTGCCCCCTGCTGCCCCCTGCTGCCACTGTCTGAATAAATACTTTTCTTCGTGTTCTGATCCGTGTATAAAGGAGACCGGCCTCCTGTGGATCAACCGCCGAGCGACGGGCGACGGAAGTCGTGGTCTCACTTCCTTATCGTAAAACGTGTAAAAACCTTAACAAGGCCCAGACAGACAGACAGAGAGACAGAAGGACAGAGAGACAGACAGACAGAGAGAGAGACAGACAGAGAGACAGAGAGACAGAGAGACAGACAGAGAGAGAGACAGACAGAGAGACAGA
>NC_024314.1:27334128-27337390 GCF_000523025.1 Cynoglossus semilaevis | reverse complement strand
TGTGTGTGTGTGTGTGTGTGTGTGAAGACACACCAACAACACCGTCGTCCCACATTCGCCTCCTCTCAAACGCGGAGACAAGACGGTGGAGGATGAATTGGTATCAAGTGGATAATCTGCAAAAAAGTACAGCCGGTGTGTTTTTTTTTTTCACCTCGCGCAGGTTCCGCGTTCATTCATCTCCAGATACCACGTAATCTCCACCACCACGACGACAACCAGCCTCCGATATGAGTTTCAGAAAAAAAAAAAGACAAAAAAAAAGAAAGAAAAGGAGGTAATTGTGAGCAGGTTGGGGAATAAATTACAGCGATGACAAACACGGAGATAAATCCAGCTTAAGACAGATGTACGCCACTGTTTATTTGATTTCAGCTTCTCTTTCTCCCCCACTTTCTCCCCCCCTCTCTCCCCCACTCTCTCCCCACTCTCTCCCCAACTCCTCATCTTTTTAGTGGGGTGGAAAAATGGATTTTTGTCAGCAATTTGGCCCTGAAGCAGCGTATTGTCTAAGGCAGCCTCTGTGTGGGTACAACGTCAACATCACGTGTGTGTGTGTGTGTGTGTGTGTGTGTGTGTGTGTGTGTGTGTGTGTGAACACACTCGCCTGTTTCCATGGGGAGTAATGGCCATGGAAGTGTGTATTGGCTCTGCTGGCACAATACGCCAGTGTCCTCATTGGTTTAGACTGGTGTGTGTGTGTGTGTGTGTGTGTGTGTGTGTTGACAGTGTGTGTACATGTACTACAGTGTTTCCTGGTGATACTTGAATTAATGCAGAAACTCAGAGGGAAAGTTGGAGGAAGACGAAGAACGAAAAAAAAAATACACTGGACTGCTGGGTGTTTGTACTGACTAGTACACAGGTTCATGCAGTACTGTGTACTCTGTACACACACCTGTCACCAGCACTGCGATATGAGCAGCAGCTTTGATCTCATGATGTACGGTCGTGAGTAGGGACGTCCGATAATATCGGCCAATATTAGCATAACTCATGTAGTATCGGTAGTAAGTACTGTACTGTACTGTACTGTACTGTAGTACGGTGCAGGACATGTATGAGAACAGTACAACAGCAGCTAGAAGAGAACCTAGAGAGGTGGAGGTTTGCACTAGAAAGAAGAGGAATGAAGGTCAGCCGCAGCAAGACAGAGTACATGTGTGTAAAGGAAAGGCAGAACAGTGAAATAGTGAGGCTACAAGGAGCAGAGGTGGTGAAGGTGCAGGAGTTTAGGTACTTAGGATCAACTGTTCAGAGCAGCGGAGACTGTGGAAGAGAGGTGAAGAATAGAGTACAGGCAGGATGGAACAGCTGGAGAAAAGTCGGACAAAGCCGAAAGTAAAAGAAGATTTTTTATAAAAAAATATGAAGAAAAGATAAAACATTTTTTTTTAGAAAAAAACAGTTTTTCTAAAATTTTTTTAAAAAATTATACAAAAAACTTTCTAAAAAATTTTTTTTTCTAAAAATTGTTTTTCAAAAATTTTTTTTAGAATAAAAAGAAAAAAAAATTTTATAGAAAAAAAAATTTTCTAAAAAAAAATTTTTTAGAAAAAAAAATTTTTTTTCTAAAAAAAAAAATTTTTTAGAAAAAAAAAAATTTTTTTTCTAAAAAATTTTTCTAAAAAAAATTTTTTTTTAAAAAAATTGAGAAATCGTTTTGGAAAAATTTTTTAGAAAATTATTTTTTCCAAAAAATGTATACAAAAAATATATACAAACTTTTTTTCCCTCAAAGTACAGACAGAGTACAGGCAGGATGGAACAGCTGGAGAAAAGTGTCAGGAGTGATCTGTGACAGAAGAGTGTCAGCTAAGGTGAAGGGAAAGGTTTACAGGACGGTGGTGAGACCAGCCATGATGTATGGTTTAGAGACGGTAGCAATAGGCAGAAGACAGGAGGTGGAGCTGGAGGTGGCAGAGTTAAAGATGCTGAGATTCTCTTTAGGAGTGACAAGAATGGACAGGATCAGGAATGAGGTCATTAGAGGGACAACACAGACAGGAAGGTTTGGAGAAAAAGACAGAGAAGTCCGATTGAGATGGTTTGGACATGTGCAGAGGAGGGACAGTGGACACATTGGTAGAAGAATGTTAGAGATGGAGCTACCAGGTAGGAGAAAGAGAGGAAGACCCAAGAGGAGATATATGGATGCAGTGAGGGAGGACATGCAGATAGTTGGAGTCAGAGTAGGAGATGCAGAGAACAGGGAGAGATGGAAATCAATGATTTGCCGTAGCAACTCCTGAAAAAAAAAGGGACAAAGCCGAAAGAAAAAGAAAAGAAGATGTAGTATCGGTAAGAATCGTTATCGGTTTCTCAGGTTTCCTCAGATAATGAAAACTGAGACCTCAGCCTTTAATCCTAACGACAGCATATATCGGTATCAGTTGATATCGGAATCGAAAATTAAGTGTTCGGACAGTGTTGGCGTATCGGACATCGGTAAAAAGTTAACATCGTACATTCCTAGTAGTTAGTTAACTGTAAGAAATCCTCTGTGTTTGCTACCAAATACTCCAAATACTTAACCTGATGATATTCTTCATGTCGTACACCCCCTAGTGGCCTTAACTGCTTGTCCATATATATATATATAAAACTTCCAGTTGTTGTTATTCCCATCTTCCTCCTTCCACCAACTTTCATTCCAACCAAAGCCCGTCTTTGAAGTCTTCGTCTGTTTTCTCTCTGTTTCATTTCCGAGGAATCGGAAGAAAACAACGACACGATGTTGACTTTCTGTCATTATTCTCGCCCAGGTTTGTACTGACGCTTAACCACAGAGTTCCAGGTCGACCCTAAACGGCACAAACAAACACTGGAAGCTAAGCTAAGCTAAGCTAACATTCGACTATTTTAGCTCAAACCTTGAACTCATCAGTTAAAACACGACCGGGACGGAAAAATAAAATCACTGTTTGTTTTGTTTTTTTTTTGTTGCACTGAGAATAAAGTCTGTCATCAGAGGAAGACAAACAACCGATGACTCTGAACAGCCTGGTGTGTGTGTGTGTGTGTGTGTGTGTGTGTGTTTACTTGTTTGAAGAAGTCCAGAGAGTGTGTGTCACGGCAGTGTCATGATCACAGATTGTTGCCTCATTGATGCTCTGCTGAAGAGACTGTAGTTGGCTGTGGTCAGTCTGACTGTGGCTGGCCTTGGTCCGAGTGTGTGTGTGTGTGTGTGTGTGTGCACATGCCCCTGTGCTGCGGGCGGGGAAAGTCCCCGTCTCTTCAGTGCCAGAGGGTTCGAAGGGGA
>NC_024314.1:27332991-27333514 GCF_000523025.1 Cynoglossus semilaevis | reverse complement strand
GTGGCCCCTATAGTTCCATCCATCCATCCATCCATCCATTTTCATCCGCTTATCCGTTACTGTTACAAATCACACAGCACTGTACCTAAACCTTCCTGCGGGTGGTGAGTCCACTGGAAGGTACCAACCGCCTTGACCGGGATTCGAACCTGCCCAGGAGGTGAACCCTGGGGTTCTACACCAATGACAGAGACATTGCCTCTGGGCCAAAGCACCACTTGAAAAAATTATGAACAAATAAATTTAGAATTTTTTTTTTCAAAAATCTTAGAAAAATTTTTTTTTCAAAGTAGTTTTCAAAAAAAATTTTTTTTTTTTAATTTTGGAAAAAAAAATTTTTGAAAAAATTTAGAAAAAAAATTTTAGAAGAAAAATTTTTTTGAAAAAAATTTTAGAAGAAAAATTTTTTTGAAAAAAATTTTAGAAAAAAAAATTTTTTGAAAAAAATTTTAAAAAAAAAATTTTTTTTTTTTAATTTTTTTGAAAATCATTTTTAAAAAAAAAATTCCATCAATCCATTTTC
>NC_024314.1:27331494-27332891 GCF_000523025.1 Cynoglossus semilaevis | reverse complement strand
ATGACGATTCAAAGAGTAAAATTTTTTTTAAAGATTTTACTGAAACGACGAGAGAAAAAGAGAAGAGTTGAGTGAAGTTAGGACTCACAGAGTCGTCTGTTTTTTTTTTCTAAATATAAATGTTTTCGATCGCAAATCCGACAACTTTTCACTAACCAAACATCAAATTCACTCTCGTGACATTTTGAAACTTGAGAAAAACTGCATGAACATTTGAAAGAAGAAGAAGAAGAAACGACGACTTCGTCCTTAGACCAGTCTGAAAGGTGGGCTGCACCAGGTGAGAAAGTAGTTCCCCAGAATTCTACACATTCTTTGGTTTTTTTAGAAGTAGAAATTCTTCATTTTAATTAAACAAAATAACAAAAAAAAACAAAAAACTAACGCTCTGATCATCAGGATCCACGCCCTGGTCTCTGGTCCATAGTCTCTAGTCTCTAGTCTCTTGGTCTCTGTTCCTGGTCTCTGGTCTCTGGTCCCTGGTCTTGGTCTCTGGTCTCTGGTCTCTGGTCTCTGGTCTCTAGTCTCTGGTCCTTAGTCTGTAGTCTCTTGGTCTCTGGTCATATTAGTATTCATAATCCCCGTTCCTCCACTCTGCCCCCCCCCCCCCCCCCCACCCGCCCCCCTGCGTCTTGTACATATGATTTTTTCACCGCCGTAAACACTGAACGTACGTTTGATTGCCTCGGACTGAAGAGCCCTTGACCAGTGGTACAACATCGCAGCAATCCTGTTCCAGGCGGAGCCACGTTGGACACCTTAGCATCATCACGCGCTCGACCCTGTGGGCGACTGACGTCCTTCTGCTTCAATGTGATTTGAAGAAAACAATTTTTTTCCGCGGCGGGAACAACAATGCCAATCCCTGTTTTCACCCTTGTCTCGCAAATCAGCCAGTCAGAGGCCGGTTTTCAACGATTAGGTTTGCCAAGCCAAATTAGGTTTGCGGGTTGTCATCCTTTGTGACCCGCGCAGCCCGAGGGCGTCGCTGCCCTCTTTACTCTTCAGCCCGTTCCCCTGCGAAGGCATTCAAAGGGTTTTGTCTGTGTGTAAAACAGTCAATTCTACGTCCTCCATTCATCGGACGAACGGGAACATAGTTCACTCTTCACGGTTTGGCCTTTCTACATGTGGCCCATATGATACGCCGCCCGCATGAATGAGGCGTTTATGCGCCGAGAGCCGTCTCTGCAGAGGGCGGGAACAGGACCGCGGTTTGACATTAGTCCATTTCCACAAACACTCCGTCTTCAGGAGGAAGACCTGACTTTTACAAATCATCGAAACACAAAAAGATGATGAATGTAGGTCTGAAGTTGTCCATCCATCCATCATACATCATCCATCCATCATCCATCCATCGTCCATCCATCCATCATCTCTCCATCCATCCATCC
>NC_024314.1:27330710-27331481 GCF_000523025.1 Cynoglossus semilaevis | reverse complement strand
CATCCATCCATCCATCATCCATCCATCGTCCATCCATCCATCATCCATCCATCCATTATCATCATTGGATGTGATACATATTATTTTCTTTTAAATTTTTTAAAAACAAATTTTATTTATAAAGGATTTCCGTGATTTGCCTTTGATCTCATCTAATTAAACAAAAGTTTTATTCGAATTTGAATTTAAATTAAGTTCAACTTTGAAGTGGTTTTTATTTCACTGCTTCATTTGCATTAGTAAAAAGTCATTGTGATCAAATAATTCAGTTCGTTTGAAGTGGACTTTGTTTTTATTAATTTGATTAATTTATTGGCAACGATCATTAACAAACCCACAGGTTCCCATCTAACTTTTTAGGCCACGCCCCCCGTTTTATATCCAACCAGGTTGACGCTCCCCCAAATCTCTGCATTTTTGAAAAAATGTATTGATTAATTAAAATATCTGCATTTTAAATTTAAATATTCATTCTCGCGTCTTTAAAAAAAAATCCCACAAAAAAAAAATTACCATTTCAATTTTTATCTCATGCACCCCCTAGTGGCAGCTCGTGCACCCTCGGGGGTTTATGGCACCTTCACCTTCACCTGAAGCCCACTGCCAAAGTTGGCACCAGCCCACATGGGGCGCTTAAAATGGATACTTCAGCACCAAAGGACGAGGATTGAACCAAACCACCGTCATAATAAAAGCTGAGAAAAAAGAAAGAAAAGTTGAAAATCTGTCCATTAAGGCGAGAAAGTAGAGACTGAGAGAGAGTGAGAGCGG
>NC_024314.1:27330162-27330687 GCF_000523025.1 Cynoglossus semilaevis | reverse complement strand
AAGAGAATGAGGAAGAAAAAAAAAAAAAAAACCAGAGAAAAAGAGTGGTTTGATAGAGCTGTGTGGGGACCATGTGTGAATGGACCAGTGAAGGGTAGCCATTGTCTGGCCGCGACCTCAATTTGGTACTGTACGCTCCTCTTTTTACTGCACTGTCTTCAGCCACAATGCCTCCATTCTCCTCCACCCTACTCCCTCTCTCTCTCTCTCCCTCTCTCTCTCTCTTAAAGTAGAAAAGGGGGATTAGGGCCCACCGAGGGCGCCTGCGTGCCCAGATTGCCAAATATCACGACACGTGAGGACGTCGCCGTGTTTGAAGTCAAATCTCGGGACGGTGGAGGTAAAAAAATAAAAAAAAACTCCTCCTCTGTCTCCTCCTCTGGACCAGTCGCTCTGAGGAGGTGTCGAAGGTAACGACGCCGTCAGGGTCACAGAGCGCACAGCTGCACTTCCTGTTTACCCTGGCCTTGTTGGAGACAGTGTGAACGAACAGGGGCTGCATTCATCTCTTCTTTTCTACCTCTG
>NC_024314.1:27324965-27330031 GCF_000523025.1 Cynoglossus semilaevis | reverse complement strand
CCCTCCCCTGCTGCCCCTCCTTCTTTTTTCCACCAGAGAGTTTCTCCTTCAATTCTTCTTCTTCTTCTTCTTCTTCTTTTTTTCTACCTTCAAAGCCGTCTTCCTGCCAAACACTATATCACTTACTTAATTAAATTACATCTGATGGCTTTAAAGGTCTCTGATTTAGCATCGTGGGGCTGACGAAGGAGCAGGGACCGTCGTTAAACGGTCACACTCTCTGCCGTTGTTAAACATCGAGCGCGGTCGGTCGGTCGGTCGGTCAGACGGACGGACGGATCAAACGCGGCGAACGGCCGAGGATGACACAATGAAGTTTGTTTTTTTTTTACGGGGGAAGTTGTTTAAACTCGGTGCCAGTGCGGTCCAAGTTGTTAGAGGATTTCACGACATGAAAGACGCGATCCTTTCGCCTTTCCTTCGACCGAGACACGGAGCGAGGCTACAGATAAGTTTATTAGTGAACTCAGAAGTTTGGCCCTGCTTTGATTGTGAGTAAACTAACTGTAACGGCACAACAAAGCGCACGTCGAAGCCTCATCGAGAGAGAGAGAGAGAGAGAGAGAGAGGAAAGAAGACACAGAGAGCGAGTTGTTTGTTCCGCCCACCAGAGCCGGACCCTCTCTGACCTTCCTTTGTGCAGTCGGACATCAGACCCGGACGTGGCGGAAGATGCGCTAGATTAAAAGGATTGTTTCTGCGGCTGCTGCCGTTCCTATTGTACAGAGGGCCAACCGTACTGACACACACACACACACACACACACACACACACGCTAACACATGCACAGATGTGGCGTCAAAATGTTGCGGGACACAGCGGGACCCCCCTTTAATCGGTGTGTGCTGTTTGTTGCATCGACGGTTCGTCTATTTGTGGTCAATCATTAGGGCCGAAAATACCACCAAAAAAAAACCGTGGTCAATCATTAGGGCCAAAAATACCACCAAAAAAAACCAACAAAAAAACAAAACAAACAACAACCAAAAAAAAAAAACAACGGGAAAGAAAGAGGAAGAGAAAGGGTCCGGTACTAACAGGGAGGAAAATATTCTTCTGAAGACGAACTTCGTCTGAAACGTACTTCCATCAGAAGAGACCAAGACTCCGGCCGCTGGTTGGTGGTTCCGTTTCATGTGGCGTGTACTCCAGCCAATGGGAGTTGACTTGTTTTTCAAGGCTGACTTTTTTTTTTTAAACTAAACTCCACGACACGGAGTCAAAATCTAAACAACGACGACGACGTTTGCTTTTTCCGTTGAATGCATTTTCAAAGCGAGCTTTCACCCCCGCAACTCCCACGCTCCCCCTAATGGACGACCTTGTCTCTTCAAAGACTGACACAGGACCTGTTTGTTTACAGCGTGTCCTGCGTTGGTTCTTTCAGGCCGACAAAAACGCTGCGTCTTTGACCAGCTAACGGCGGGGTTACGTCTCGGTGAGTGCCACCACTTCTGAGGGGTCTTCCAGCCGCGGACACGGGTTCATGACAGCTGTGAGAACGCAGGACGCGGGAGGTCGTCATCTGACCCCGCGGTCTGACCAAGGCTGCGGCCATCGCCTGTTTTTCTATGCCGTATCGATCTCACGACTGAGGAATGTAATGTTTTCTTCTCCGGGGTCAAGGGTCACCTTAGGTTTGCTCAAGGACACCTCGTCCACCGCGCGAGACACCATCCGACCTGTGCCACTTGAGCTCCATTTTTGTTTCACCCTTCAGGGAACGTTTCAGTAGCGTTACGGTTTTTACAACTGGGAGGTCAAGGGTCAACATTTTTAACGGCTCGAAGGGAAAATAATGATGAACAAACTGCAGTATTTTGACAAAGTCGTTCTGATTCTACAGACTTTACAAAAAGTCACCAACTCCAGACGTTAAAGGACAACTGGTACAAAGAACCACTGGTACAAAGAGTTAAAGGACAACTGGTACAACAACCACTGGTACAAAGAACCACTGGTACAAAGAACCACTGGTACAAAGAACCACTGGAACAAAGAACCACTGGTACAATGAACCACTGGTACAAAGAACCACTGGAACAAAGAACCACTGGTACAATGAACCACTGGTACAAAGAACCACTGGAACAAAGAACCACTGGTACAATGAACCACTGGTACAAAGAACCACTGGTACAAAGAACCAGTCCTGGTACTTGACAGGAAATGACAGAGCCCACCACAGACCAGTGTTGGATGGATGATGGATGGATGACGGATGGATGGATGGATGATGGATGGATAGATGGATGGTTGGATGGATGATGGATGGATGGATGACGGATGGAGGGATAGATGGATGGTTGGATGGTTGTGTGGATGGATGATGGATGGATAGATAGCTTAATAGATCAATGATAGATGGATGGATGGATGATGGATGGATGGATAGATGGGTGATGGATGGATGGATGGTAGATGGATGGATGGATGGACATATAGATGGGTAGATGGATGGATGACGGATGGAGGGATAGATGGATGGTTGGATGGATGATGGATGGATGATGGATGGATAGATGGATGGTTGTATGGATGATGGATGGGGGGGTGGAGGGATGGGGGATGGATGGATGGTTGGATGGTTGTGTGGATGGATGATGGATGGGGGGGTGGAGGGATGGGGGATGGATGGATGGATAGATAGCTTAATAGATCAATGATAGATGGGTGGATGGATGGAGGATGGATGATGGATGGATGACGGATGGAGGGATAGATGGATGGTTGTATGGATGATGGATGGATAGATGGATGGTTGTATGGATGATGGATGGATAGATGGATGGTTGGATGGATGGATGGATGGATAATGAATAGATGATGGTTGTATGGATGATGAATGGATGGATGGATGGATGGATGATGGTTGGATGGATGGATGGATATCTGTAACATTTGGGAGATTTTAACGTTAGCTGAACATAAGTGAAGGTAACTCTTAAACTAGTAATAGTTTCAGAGCCACATTTGACCTTTGACATTTGACCTTTGACACATTCAGAGTCGTCACTTCTCTGTGGCTCCGTTCAACTTTCCTTCCTCATCTTTTCATGTGATTTTTCACCTGTTCTCTACTTGGACTCTGCCCAAAGAAATGAAATTAATTTCTCTAATTTCAGCCAAACTTTCCTCAGCTCGTCCCGTTAACCAACTCTCATTTGGGCGTTAATTACACTCCTCCTGACGAGACAGTGACGCTACAGCCTCCTTGATGGCGTCCTTTGTTAGCGTGGCCTTGTTTTGGCTAAAATCCACCGCCTCTGGAGTCTCTTTGTTGTAATGAAGATTGAAGATTAAACAACAGGAAGGAGACATTACTTTTTTTTTGTCAGGGAATTAAAGTAGAATCAATCTCACTTAATCACCACGTTAATACGTCCTCAGACGCCGGCAGGAAGCTGTTCAGCGCTCAAGGTTAACTCGCTTTGTTCCGAGAAAAGTAAAAAGGGAGAGCGGAAAAGGACAAGCTAACAGAATAGACGTAGGACGCCGCCGCCGCCACGCGCCGTGTTAGCATTGTTCGCCGAGTGGACACGCCGATTATGTCCGACCGTGACGCGCGGAGGCCGCGGAGGTCAAGGTTGAACGAAATGACGGCTATTGTTTGGCGCTCGTTTATTTAGTTTTTTCTTATTTGCCTGCTCACTTTCTGTGGGAGCGGAGAGTCGGTGACGCGCCGCTGCAGCTCTGTAACAGGTGGTGCTGTTTGTCCTTGACGGACAAAGAGCTGCTGCGTCGGTGGCTGTGCCGTTTGTCGCTCCGAGAAAGAGAAAGAACGACGGCAACTTATACGATGCGGTCGATTTGTCATCAACAGTTCTCTACGTCGTGATGAAAGGCACGGATCTCAACCCACAACCTGAGTCAGTGGCATTTATTTAAGTTTGTCAAATGTGAAAATAAACTCTGTGAAACTGTGAAAGTAAAATGTTTGTGAAATAAATAAAATTTTTTTAAGTAAAATGTTTGTGAAATAAATAAAAAACTAAATTTCACTTTTTTGCTTCTCTGCAGATACGGACTGTTAGTCATAGTCGTTTCTTCTACGTAAATATATAGTTCGTTTTTTTCCTTCTAATTGTTAATCGACAAAATAATGGCAGCAACAAATGTCAACAACTCTTAACAAAAATAAAATAAAGTATTTCAAGAGAATTAGTTCTTAAATATTTGTTTACACATAATTATACCATACTTTACACTGGTTTTGGCCCAAAACTAATCACAGATAAATAATAATTTTTATCACATTATGGTGAAAATAACATATGAAAAATAATGGACTTTTAAAACTGAGAGACTTTTAATTTGAAAAGTTACCAATGGGGAAGCACTTCCTCCGTCATGTGACGATTAAAACCACCTTTTTCTATCGTACTTTTCTGTTTATTGGCCAATTGAAGGTCTTGTACAATAGTTAGCTCGTTAGCATCTAGCACAACGACCGCGCTGGTGTAAATCATTCATTTTAAATTTGTGACAAATCAAAACTATGAACGACGATAATTGTCAGTTCTGAGCAGAAAAAAAAAAAACTTTTCAATTGTTTGAAAATGAAAACAGTTTCAAGAGAAACTTTTTTTTTGGTTACATTTTTGCTCTTATTTCATGTCTTTGAATAGTACTGACATACTGTATCAAAATGAGGGAATCAGAGTGGAACTCAAGCCGTGGTTCTCGCGATCCGACTGCAGATTCAGCCCACGTCCACCAGGGACAGCGATACTTCCGAATCTCCTGAATCTAAAATAAAAAATCCTCAGTTGGACTCGTGCTCCTGTTTGTTCGACTCCTTATGTAATAGTAATTACGCACATCTGACCGGGCGCACGTGACGCACGCCAGAAGAACCGGCCTCAAAAACTTCCCCGATAAAAAGTCTCTCTATTATCGCAGACAGTTGTGCTTTTTATTTGGCTGTTTTTTCCACTCGTTCTTCTGGGCTGAAGAATTTCCAGGGCAAGAATAATAAGACCCGCTATTGTCACAAGAGACACACACACACACACGCTGGCCTGAAGACATGGCTGCAGCCTCTCAACATTTTTGTGCCCCCCCCC
>NC_024314.1:27317567-27324032 GCF_000523025.1 Cynoglossus semilaevis | reverse complement strand
CCCTGATACAGGGGTGATGATTTCTGGCTGAGTTAAACTTTTGAGTCGTTTTTTTTTTTTTTCTTTTCTTTGTTTCTTTGTTTCAGTGTCGGGTTCAAGGACACGAGTCGATTCCATGATTGTTAAAATGATAAAAACTGTTGTTGAGCTGCTGAGGTCCAGGGTTTACATCACATATCAATTTGGAACTGCCGTGAAAACACAAAATGCCAACAGCAGGGGGCGTCCACACACGCTTTCAAACTACTTCCAAAGAAACACTGACTAAAACGATCTGCCAACATTAACATCAAATATATATTTACTTCAGCTGTTTAGCTCAATATGAGTCCGAAATCTATCTGGTCACATCTTTGGACCGCGAGCCCTTTATTGGACACCACTAAGCTACAGTGTATGTAAAGAAATTAAATGTTCATCAATGATATGAAGAAGGATTTGTATCAGAAGAAAGTGAAATGTTGACCTGAGGAAAGTTTCTCTAATTTGTCACGTTGTTACAAAATGATGTTGAAGCACCAACAATCATAAGGTCAGAGGTCACCGATTATATTTGTCGGAGGGCCCGAGATTTTCCGGACCGACTTCGTGCGGCGCTGGACATCATAAAATGCCGTCAACGTTAATATTTGATGTTTATTTTTTTGAACCCAGTCCTGGGCCGGATTTGGTCGGTTTGGTGGGCTGGGTTCAGCCTGCGAGCCGCCGGTTGATGATCTCTGCACTAGGACAGTGTGTCATACAGTGCACAGTCGCTGTCGTGGCATCAACTCGTATTCACGGCTCTGTGATGGATCGGAGCGCCGACTCCTCTGTGTGTGGAACGACGCGAGGATCGGAGCAGTGTTTTTTCTCGACTCCCACTGGATCAAGGCCTTTTATAATCCACTGAGCCGACGTAATTCCGCCGCACTTACAATGGATTTGTCTGTGCTTTGTCTCTTCATTATTGTCCCATTCAGATGATAAGCTGCTTCATGATTCTATTAGCATTCATTCTTAGCCAGCGTGCTACCAGCACCGGCGTACACCAGCCGACAAACTCCAACTTTCACTCAGCTAATCTTCTCCCCGGTGGACGGAACTGACGCTCGTGCAGATTTAATTATTGTACTTGTGTTCGACTCCACCGACCGTCTTTTCTTTTAACTCTCTGTTGTCAAACTTCAACACCAGAAAAAAGAAATTCTCCAGGATTTCTTTTTTTTTTGTCAGAATATTGTGGCATCTTCTAAGCTGCGCCGACAAAATAAACCAGAGGAAAAACAAAGATCGAATGTTTCCTACGGATAATTAACATTATTTTAACACAACAGATGTAAATTTAGTAATTAGAATGAATTTAATTTCCATAAATCTCTAACAGTCGGACAATTCCACGTAACAGGTTCGATGGCACCAACGTCTGAGATCTCACAGACAGTTCCCTGGTCCCTCGTCTATCGCGGTGGTTACGTTCCAAGACTGCCTGTGATTGGTGAAAAAACGCGAAGTAGAGACGCAGTAGTTATTATATTATTTACATATATATATATATTAACCCTTTACGAACCCTTTAGGAGACATCGTAGGTCGCAAAAAAAATTAACAAAATTTTCTCAAATCTCGTTTACCCGAACCTACTGGTTATTTCTTGTAACACCCTGTATTTTTACAAAATGTTTTTAAATTAATTTTATTATTGTTTTTTTTTCTTCTTAGGCTAGAAAATGCTGATTTTATCATGAAAATAATGAAAATATTGGAAATTTAAACATTTTTATAAACCGCAAAAACCCGCATTAGAGCGAAAAATCCGCCGTACATTTAAAATATTAAAAACCAGCGATGCACTGAGGGCGCGACAGCCGTGAGGGACGAGTGTGTTTTTCTACAAACCTAAAATACTTCCAGTATTCGATGAGGTTTTAAAAATACTCTCCCTCTGACCCAACGTCTTCAGCTGCACTTTTCCTTCTTTTCTTTCTCGTTTCTCTCTGTCATCGCTCTCTTTGTGGCAGACATGCTAATGCTATCGATCCTCATTGGGAACTGGACAGAAGCGTCCACAGACAGGAAGACAATGCTTTACAGCCACCCATAGATTTCTTCCCGCCGCGCTGAGAGTGCGCTGCAGACTGTATCGGAGTTCACGGGGTTCTCACAATCTGTTGTTTTACAGATTGTATCGACGCTCTCCTCCGGGCTCGGCTTAACAGTCTGTTTTGTTATCAAAGACCACGCAAACTCAACTCCGACAAAGTGAATGGTGTGTGTGTGTGTGTGTGCGAGTGATTGTGTCGGTGGGAGATCAAACGTCTTCTGTTTTCACCTAAAAAAAAAAACTGAATTCAGTCAAAACTTTCCACGTTTTTTAAACCCTGATCTGTTTAATCTGCACTTTGGGTTGCGTTTATGGAATTAATCAATTTCAGCGCTCGGTCATTAAATCTTAAAGCAGCATTTTTTTTTTCTTCTTTATTTCTGTCACACATTAAATCCACACTCCACCACCAGGAGTGCCTGGCCCAGGGACGCAGCCGCAGGAAAGGCATTGAATTCCGCTCGGACCTGTGTTTGTCAAACACTGGTTGCTTTTCTAATTTAATATCAGGATCTCTGATAATGCAACTCAAGTGTCAAGGTTAGCAGAGAGGGTTGCCACGGCAACACGGGCAAAACAATCCCAAAGAGCCATGTCTTTTTTCTATTTTCTCTCTCACTCTTTCATCGTGTCCACCACTGGCTCGGCGGTGGATATCGATCAGAAATCGAACCTTCAGTTCAGTTCACGGACCTAATGTACCTTCGATCCAGAGAAAAAAAGGAGGGGAAAAAAAAAATTGGCATTAGAGAAAAAAGAAAAAAAAAGGATCACCAGCTGAAGAGTAACACGGATGTTAGAGAAACCAGTGGTGACGAGGAGGAGGAGGAGGAGGTGATGAAGACGTGGAGAAGTCAAAAGACTGCTCCAAAACGACGGTCAAACGTCCGACCGTGACGTTCATGAAAACTGAGGCTCCGTCAGGTGATCACACGTCCATGCTAATGTCCAATTACAGCTCAGATTGGACTCATCTGGACACACATTCATTAATGTGAACACACACACACACACTGTCCAGCTGATCTGAGTCAATACATGTAGACGACGACAAACACTCACTGTAAATATTGATACTGTGAAAACACGACGACAACGATACGACAACTGATAGAGTAATATTTTCTATTCAAGACGTTCCGATCTTTGTACGAACTCTTAAAAAACGTCGACCAGACGGGAGTGAGCGGTGATTCTGTGGTATCGATAAATATGGATCACTGATTACTGTCATGAAGTATTAATGCTAATTAGTTAAGGCTAAGGCTAACTTACTACAGACGCTTCATGATCAGGACTAAAGTGGATGAAAAATATGATTGTGATTTTTTGACTTTTTTATTCAGGTGACACTGTGTCAAAATAAATATAAAAAAATCCTTTTAACAGTCACTAAATGGTCAGTATTTGTCCTGTGTTTTATTGGTGTAAAAATAAAATCACACAATGTATCGGTATCAGTATCGGTATAAATATCGGTATCGTATTGAATAAAAAAATCTAAATAATAAGAATAAAAACGTCAGACGTGACGGTGTGTTGAAAAAAATGGATGAATCTCAAGATTCAGCTTCAACAGTAATAAGTGTACTGTACTGTACTGTACTGTACTGTCCGTTACTGTCCTGTACTGTCCTGTACTGTACTGTACTGTCCTGTACTGTCCTGTCCTGTACTGTCCTGTACTGTACTGTCCTATCCTGTACTGTCCTGTCCTGTCCTGTACTGTACTGTCCTGTACTGTCCTGTGCTGTCCTGTACTGTACTGTCCTGTCCTGTCCTGTCCTGTACTGTCCTGGCCTGGCCTGGACTGTCCTTTACTGTCCTGTACTGTACTGTCCTGTACTGTACTGTCCTGTCCTGTACTGTCCTGTCCTGTGCTGTACTGTCCTGTACTGTACTGTCCTATCCTGTACTGTCCTGTCCTGTCCTGTACTGTACTTTCCTGTCCTGTCCTGTCCTGTCCTGTCCTGTCCTGTACTGTCCTGGCCTGGCCTGGACTGTCCTTTACTGTCCTGTACTGTACTGTCCTGTCCTGTCCTGTCCTGTACTGTCCTGTACTGTACACAGACGGTGCAGTGACAGGCTCCGCCTCCTCGCCGGCGTCTTCCTCGGCGGAGCTGCGTCTCCATTGGACCACAGCGTGCTCAGATCTGCTCGTTAATTACAGCCACATAAATCAGCACTTGTAATTATGCTAATTAGACCGATAACTTCCTCTCGCAAGCACACACAAACAAAGGCGACGGTGTTGGATGATGCGGCGTGTTAACGAGCTTGTCAACTTATCTGACGTGCGCTAATTACTCTCTGGTACTCGCCGCGTCTGCGAACGACGCCGCGAACGACGTTTTAAAGATTGAAGGACCGCGAAAAGGGAAAAAGTGTCAAAAAAAGGGGGCAGTGTTCAGGGTTTGGACATCACTGTAAGTGGCCGACAGAAGACTTTCAGTTTGTAAAGCTCCCCCGGTGGCCGTAAAAATATTACTCTGTTACTTAAGTAAATACTACAGAAAAAAACTGCAGTGTGTTTTACTGAGTAGTTGAAGTATTTGATTACTGCAAGTCATGGTAAATATTTACCAGATAAATCTGCTGCGACAGAAAGTCACGTGAACAGTGAACAGACCATGTGACCCACGTGGACTTGCTGCGACAGAAAGTCACGTGAACAGACCATGTGACCCACGTGGACTCACCTGGTCCACCTGGTCCACAAGTCCTGCTTTGCTCTAGTGGTACTAGTCTGACAGAACTTTTACAAGAACCAAAATATTAGTCAATTTTTTTCTGCAGGTGCAGAACTAAGATTTGATTGGACCACGTGTGCTAAGCATTGTGGGAATTTCACAAGAATTAATGATACAGTGACGGATTTGTTGCGACCACCGATGATATGAAGAAGTTAAAAAAAAAGAAATAAAAATGTTGGTGACGTGTTTAACTATTATAATGTGATTTGACCACACCCACTGCAAATTCCGACCAATCACAGAAGAGAAAAAGTAGTGCAAAGACAATGTATCAAAAAATGTTTGTTTCTTTCTCTGGATGACAGGAACTAGTTTTTTCCCGTCATGATCAGCCTTAGATCGGTGCAGCGGTACGGTTCCTACGTCCCGACGATCACCTGACCTGGACCGAGCTCCCGTCTCCCGTCTCCCGTCCTTATGAGCTGCGTTAGCGTGGACGTGACATCCTCAGCCTCCTGTTGCTGCTAAAAATGTTCTTCTGTGCACGACTACCACCTGCTGTCTCTCTCTCTCTGCCTCCCTCCCTCCCTCTCTCCCCCCTCGCTCTCCCGCACCGTGACTGTCTTGCACTCCGTTGTGTTTGATTTCACATGGTTCTATTTTCTCTGACAACTCTTTAATGTGATCTAACGAGAGCAGACAAAAACAATTACGGCGACAACCCGGCGATCTGAGATTTTTCCTTCTGTTGACGTGGAGGATGTTTAACTCTCGGCTCCTTTTCTTACCTCCTCGTAATTATTTTCCTTTTCTTTTTTTTTTTTCCACATGTCAGACTATTCGTTTGTCTCCTCTCTCCTCCGTTCTCTCTCCCTCTCTCTCTCTCTCTCTCGGCCTCTCTGTGCAGTATGCAGTGTTGAGAGGGCATCATTACGAAGCCCGTATTTGAGTCATTTTGATTTAAGCAGCCAGACAATGGCCTGTTGATTGAAGCAACCAGAAGGCAGACAATAGGGTTCTATGCCACATAATGTGCCACCATTTTTTCTGAGCTCCCCGCTTTCAGAGAAGGGCCCCGGCTCTCCATTGTGCCTCTCCCAGAGGGGAAAAAATGGTGCTTGGGGAGGAGGAATATTTTCCCGTGGTATGTCATTATTTTGCAAATTTCTATTATCTCATCATGTTGTCTTCATTGTAATTGCAGCTAATTAGGAGGCTAGTTAGGAGCCCGGGCTTTGAGGCTGGCTCGGCTGCTGAAAAGAGCCCACCGATTATGGCCTCGACAAGAGAGGAAGCGGGAGAGAAAAAGGGGGGAGAGATTAATGCTGTTACCCAGGAGACACTGGCTTCCATCTGCGGGGAACAATGCCGTTTTGTTTTTCTCTGGGATCCTGCTCCGGATCGACAGAAAGAGCTAGCGCGGCGGCTCGGCGGCTCGGCGGCTCCGCTCCGCTCGCCGACAATGCCCAATTCTGTCTTAACCCCTTACCCCTCTCTCCCCTCCCCTCTCTCTCTCTCTCTTTTCTCCTCACCTACCTCAGCCCTGCCCTTCCATCCCCCCCCCGGCTTCACCTTTCGTCCCCTCCTCCTCCGTCCTCCTCGCCGCTGTTTTTTGACTAAAAAGCTTAGCGCCCGTCAGCGATCCAGCCCGGAGGCAATGACTGAGAGCTCTCTCTCTCACACCCCCCC
>NC_024314.1:27316120-27316622 GCF_000523025.1 Cynoglossus semilaevis | reverse complement strand
CAGAAAGAGCTCGCGCGGCGGCTCGGCGGCTCGGCGGCTCCGCTCCGCTCGCCGACAATGCCCAATTCTGTCTTAACCCCTTACCCCTCTCTCCCCTCCCTCTCTCTCTCTCTCTCTTTTCTCCTCACCTACCTCAGCCCTGCCCTTCCATCCCCCCCCCGGCTTCACCTTTCGTCCCCTCCTCCTCCGTCCTCCTCGCCGCTGTTTTTTGACTAAAAAGCTTAGCGCCCGTCAGCGATCCAGCCCGGAGGCAATGACTGAGAGCTCTCTCTCTCTCACCCCCCCCCCCCCCCCCCTCCTGCAGCACTCTCCTCATGCTGAATGAATTTACTATAATGATTACACCACTGTATTGCTGTGCTGTTAGGCACTGTTCCAAAGCACTTCATGAAATAATATACTCTGTCGCTGCTTTTTTTTTTCGCTCTTTCTCCCTTCGCTCATACCGTCACTCATCGCAACGCCGCTCCCCGTCGCTCGCCCCGCCCCACCCTCCCGCCCC
>NC_024314.1:27311518-27316068 GCF_000523025.1 Cynoglossus semilaevis | reverse complement strand
GGGCCCCTGTGCAGCGAGGAGCGCCTGCCTCAGACACCTTCTTTTTTTGCAAAAAAAAAGGAGTTGGTTTGGTACAGTACAAACACGGCGAGAAATGAAAGGCCTTTGTCTGCCTTTGGAAGAACACTGGGTGAGGGAGAGGGTGAGGGAAGAGGGTGAGGGAAGAGGGAGAAAGGAAACAGATAGCAGGCAGTATCACATGACTCGGAGCATTGTGATCCGGAGTGAGAAAGGTTCGGAGCCGAGCGGCGTCTCTCTCCATCTGGTCGAAAGAGGGAAGAAAAAAAAATAAAAGGGAGACGGAACCGAGCAAACACACAGAGAGAAAATAGGAGGAAGGAATTGAGGAGGTGCCAGCGACATCTGCTCCCGTGGGCTCGACAATGAAACTCCCTCCAGACCAACCTCACACCGGGGTAGTTCGTAACGTCTGCCCACTGATGCGTTAAACTCTCACCTAGCGCCGTCGCGAAATTAGCTCAGCTCGCGGGGTGCGTCGTCTCCTCCTCTGTCTCTGTCCGCGTCGTACAAAGGAAGGACTTTTTCGCCGAGTTTGACGAGTTCGGCCTCTCGGTCGTTTCTCAAAAACGGTAAACAAATCCTCTCCGTGACTCAGCCTCGCGTCATTGTTCACTTATTCAATACGCGCGCATACTTTATTTTTTTAAATTTTTTATTTTTTTTTATTTTTATTATTATTCCCATTGTGCTCTCATTGAGACTGAAACTTTAGAAAAGAAAATTCGGAGCAGAGAGAAAAAGAGAGTTTCGACTGAAAGACACGCTCGACCGTCGCACTTCGCTGATGAAATAATAAAGTCGACTCCGTGGTGGAAAAAAAACCAAACTTTTTTCCGACGCTCACTGTCTACTGTCGCTGGACAAGGGTGGGTCGCAACCTGGACCGTTGGCCAGTCCATCTGTGGGCCACATATTCATTCGGACGGGAATCGAACCGGCAGGAGTTCTAGGCCCAGGTATAAAATACAGAACATTATAGTACAGTGTTTTTCAACCTTGGGGTCACAACCCTACTTGGGGTCGCCTGAATATCAAACAGGGTCACCTGAATTGTGTAGTACTTGATGTATTCTTTTACTTTCACTCTGTATTTATACTACAGTATAACAAACGTGATCAAAAAAAAAAAAATTAAAATGGCAAAACAAATTGTCATGTGAAACTGGGGTCACAACCCAAAAAAAAAGAGCTGGGGCCGACTCTTATTGTTAGGCTCGAAATTAGCATAACTATTATTCATAGCGGTAAGAATCGTTTTCAATTTTAACGCAATGCCTGGGTTTTGCCAGGAATGCTGGAATCGGAATCCTTAGATTATCGTTCATCCCAGTTTTGGGGAAATCACTCTCATATATTGATATCGGGTTTTATCGGAATCGGAAATTCAGTGTTTGGACCATATCGGATCGGCAAAAAAATAATATCGGACATCCCTGATTTTACTAGTAATAATAACAGCAATAATATTTGCAGTAAAACTCTGAGTGAGGCGGTGCTGTTGTTGTACGTGGACACGGGGCCTTATGTTCAGCCACACCTCCTGTGATTTCCCGCCAAATGATTTTAGTAGTAATAATAACAGCAAAAGTACTTGCAGTAAAACTTTGAGTGAGACGATGCTGTTGTTGTACGTGGACACGGAGCCTTATGTTTACCCACACCTCCTGTGATTTCCCGCCAAATCAACGGCGTCAGTACAATTAGACATTTTCCCCGTTAGATATTTCACCACTCAAGCATTTCCTGCCTGAATCACAGTGTACGCTTTCAGATAGCTAGCCTTTTTTGATACAACAAATGCTTTTTGTTTATCTGTTCAGTTAAGTGTTTTTGGCCAAGGACCCGGTTTTGATTGGCTGTCAAATGATTGAAGAGAAGAAAGAGTTGTTTTTCATTTTTCAAAACTTGTTACTGCATAGTTGGAAAGTAGTACGCACCTGCGATTAAAAGAAAAAGAGAGAGAGAGAGAGAGGGAGTGAAGTTTAATCAAATATCCTGAAAAACTGTAACACATTCTGAAAGCGCAGAGACAAGGTAATCTGTTTTGTTTAGGGACCGTGTTGCAGTTATCTTTGTAGCAGGGGAAAAAAAAGAAAAGAATTCCTGCTTGTTAGGTTCAGTGTTTAGTCAGAATAGAAAGGGCTGCTCTCTAATTTCACATGTCATCTCATTCCAAATCTCTTCAAAGATGAGGACTTTGCCAAAGATTTCCTCTCCCTCCCCTCTCCCCTCCCCTCCTCTCCCCTCCTCTCCTCCCCCCTCTTTCTTTTCCGCCTTTTCTTGTTCCCGCAATCGCCGTTGTCACCGGCGCTTTTTGGCGCCAGGAAATAAAAAATCGCGGGCATCCGAACAGCAGCGCACAATGTCGTGAAAAAAAAAAAAGGCTCTGGAGTTTTACTTTCAGATGTCACTCCAACAGCACACATCTGCTACGTGCCGTGCATCTGTTCGACTCTGGTCTCGTCTCCGACTGAACTGGAGACAGAAAAACATCCTCATTATCCCGGGCTTTAAACGGGCCGGGCTTCCCAACGGCCCTTTACAACGCATTCACTCACTTCACTGCCGCCCCCTTGTTGTGACTGTGCACACACACACACACACACACACGTAGCGGAACAATCAAACAACATGTACGTTAACACACACACACACTGAAATGAGTCAAAATCTCATTGTTTTTTTTTTTTTTAAACAGAGGTGAAGTTTGAGTCAATTAACTCTTTAATTAGAGTCAATTAGTTTAACTGTTAATCTCAGTTAACCAGGGGTCAATAATGTTCACATTTCAACCAGAATCCTAAACTAGTTAGAGCTTGGGTCTAGCGCCACCATCAGGTCATGTCGACTGCCTTGTGCTGCAGTTTTTAATTTTCACTCTCACCCGGGGACGCTTCACCGTCGTGACCCGACGCTCATCCGTCGGCTAAAACCAACCTTTAATCTACTTGTTTTATGATGATAGAGGTCAAAGGTCACACGTGTCTTTTTTTTTTTTCCCCCAGTTATTTCACGTCCTGCTGTGCTGGTGCTGAGCGCCGTCTCTGCTGGAGCCGTTAACCTAGTTTGGGTTGACCTTGTACTGCTGCGTCTGACATGACAGACTGACAGTTCTGTTCTATTCTGTTCTATATCTATATCTATATTCTTCATATCAATTTAAGCAAATTAATATTTTTTTCATAAAAAAACAAACTCAAACTTTTGTCTTTTTTTTCCGTTTCCCGCAGCAGCGTTGACACAGACAGTTCCACTGTGTGACTGTTTCCTGTTCCTGCAGATTAGTGACGACTGATGGTTGAACCACGTGAACTGACCATCGACGTTATGTCAGTGACCGTCCCAAACCTGTAGGTCAGAGGTCACCAACTACATTTGGACACTCAGATATAATGAAATAAAAATCACATTTCAGTCTGACATTATTATCTGATGTTTATTCTGGAGTCCAGAGGTGGGCCGGATTGGACAGTTTGGTGGACCACATTGGGCCCACGGGCCAGGGTTTTGGAGGCGACTTGTGCCGTAAGTCGCACAAGTTCACACCTGGACGAAGTACTCCAGGTTGGAACTGTAATTCCAATGTAAGGCCTTAATCTTAGCAGCGTGTTGTTAGCATGTTGTTAGCATGTTGTTAGCATGTTGCTACCGCCGTCCGCACATTTCCCGGTAACAACACGTCGACCTCAGGAGAGTAAAGTATCTGGAACAACGACCTGAACGTCCTCACTCATTTATTGTTGTTACCTCCCTCCCTCCCTCCCCCTCACCTCACCCCTACCTCACCCCCCCCCCTCATTCAAACCTCACCCCCCCCCCTCATTACAGAACCAGACGGATGCCTGAATAACTTATTCATACACGAGACAAACAGTGCGACGAGCAAATTAGGCTTCACCTTATCATCGCCTTAAAGAGATGAATCCCACATCAAGAAGACGACTTTTTAATGACAAATCCAAATGTTTTTTTATGTAAATATCGTTCTATTTACATCAAAAGTGTGTGTAGAGTGGGGGGGTCGGGGGGGGGGGCAGGTCCCCCGGTAGACCACTCCAATGTAAGGTGAAGCTAGCTCCGAATCAGAACCTGTGGACGGGTTCAATGATGAGAGTCGCAGCGAGCGCGTCCGCGTTCGTCGTCTAATGACGGAGACGTCCGCGGAGACGGGAAGACGGGCGGGAATTAGTCGTCTTTGAATATCAAAGGCTGAGTCATTAGAGACGCAGGGGCAGGGTCTTCCTAATGAGAGGGTGTGTGTGTGTGTGTGTGTGTGGTCACAGTGTAAACACACTCAGAGACACACACACACCTTCAGGACAGGAGAGTGTGGGCTACATACCAGGGATTCACGCAGTGGCCCGTTAAATGGCAGCCCGTGGTCCACATCTGGCCCGTGAGCCTCGTATTTGCGGACTGCGAGCTGAACCGAAGGCTCCATCATCCATCATGACATCCATCATCCATCCATCATCATCCATCCATCCATCCATCCATCATCATCCATCCATCCATTATCAATCCATCAT
>NC_024314.1:27309284-27311494 GCF_000523025.1 Cynoglossus semilaevis | reverse complement strand
CATCCATCATCATCCATCATGACATCCATCATCATCCATCCATCCATTATCATCCATCATGACATGCATAATCATCCATCCATCATCATCCATCCATCATCATCCATCATGACATCCATCATGACATCCATCATCATCCATCATGACATCCATCTTCATCCATCCATCATCATCCACCCATCATCATCCATCATCATCCATCCATCATGACATCCATCATCATCCATCCATCCATCATCATCCATCATGACATACATCATCATCCATTCATCATCATCCATCCATCATCATCCATCATGACATACATCATCATCCATTCATCATCATCCATCCATCATCATCCATCATGACATACATCATCATCCATTCATCATCATCCATCCATCATCATCCATCATGACATCCATCATGACATCCATCATCATCATCCATCATAACATCCATCATGACATCCATCATCATCCATCCATCCATCATCATCCATCATGACATACATCATCATCCATTCATCATCATCCATCCATCATCATCCATCATGACATCCATCATGACATCCATCATCATCATCCATCATAACATCCATCATGACATCCATCATCATCCATCCATCATCATCCATTATCATCCATCCATCATCATCCATCAATCATCATCCATCCATCATCCATCTATTATCCATCATCATCCATCCATCCAACATCATCCATCCATCATCATCCATCCATCATGACATCCATCATGACATCCATCATCATCCATCCATCCAACATCATCCATCCATCATCATCCATCAATCATCCATCCATCATCCATCCATCCATCCATCCATCCATCATCGTACACACATCGCCGTCTATCGCCGTCTCTGCCCTTTGATGTCTAGTCTTCTGCTGCCCTGCGTGTGTATGTGTGTGTGTGACGGTGTGTATGTGTGTGTAGGCTGGTTGGCGATGCCCTCTGTGCCATCTGCAGCGAGCCTCCCCCCACCACCACCACCTCACCCTCCCCCCCCTCCTCTTCCCACTCATCACAAGGGTGGGCTTAACCATCTGTGGGCCTATAGTGTTTAAAATGTGTGTGTGTGTGTTTGTTTTTGGTGGGGGGTGGGGACATTAGAGGCAACAGCATAAAAACATGAGCTACTGTATGGAGTCGGTACTTGACCTCCGTGTTCACAACATAAGGCGCCCCGCTGCGTGGACCATATTGGTCCCAACATCTGCTACAGACGACTCGTTCTCCTGTGGCCCGCGGGCGTCACGTCAGGTGTTGGGGGGGGGGGGGGCGGGGTCTTCACGAATGTTGACAAGGATGGAGTTTGGAGTTCCAGTCAGACCTCGGTTACTTCAGTCAATTTTGTTTTAGTATAAATACCATGTTGTACTACAGCGAGTACGAATTTGTCTCATTCTTAATTTAACAGATAAATACAATTTTAATGGATGTAAAAAAAAAAGCAACTGAAAATAAATGTCAAACAAAACGACGTCACAACTGTCGCAGGGCCGAATGAAATGGTTTCGTGGGCTGGAAGTGGGCCTCGAGCCAGGAGTTGGAGACCCCTGATCTAAATTATGTGAGAAAAAAAGATTCAGTTTAAAACACACACACACACACATACACACACACACACACCAGGCCTTAACAATTACAAATGTCTGCCTAATCCCAATCCTAACCCTAATCTAATCCAAACCCTGAACCTCCAGACGTCCCTTCACTCAGTCAGGACCTGTTAAGTGTCAAGAACAAACACACATCCACACACAGATTAGATTGGCAGAAACAAAAAAAAAACAAAAAAAAAACAGAACATAAGAAGAAGAAGAAGAAGAAAATGTTCGGCAGCATCAAACCTCAGATAAAAGTCGATTTATTTCCTGGCTTCGACGCGAAGACGACACCGCTGGATGAACTGAGTTAGGAATAAAAGGCAGAATTAAATTAAAACTTGTAGGCGTTATTGTCGAGCGAGAAACAGCCGGGGCTTATACGCACGAGCCGAGCCGAGCCGAGCGTCACCCTCGGGCGATGGACGGCCATAATGGACTTAAAACACACACAGCAGCCGCTCCACCGGCACAGAGAATAAAAAAAGAATCATTTCCTCCTCACTCTCAGTTCTCTCCTGCTCTTCCTTTTCTTTCTCCTTCCACCCTTCCATCCTTCAACCCTTCCTTCCTTCCTTCCACCCTTCCTTCCTTCATAGA
>NC_024314.1:27289375-27289613 GCF_000523025.1 Cynoglossus semilaevis | reverse complement strand
CGCCCTCCCCTTCCTCTCCTCCTCCTCCCCCCGTTCCTCTTCTCCCTTACGGCAAGTGCACTGGGGGGGCTCCCCGGGCGCATCTCTGCGGGGTTTGAGCCTCGTGTCTTGACGCGGCGAAACACAGAGTGTGGAGATCGACGCACAAACAACTGACGGAGCAGGAGAGGAGACCAGGACGCTGCCAAGTCCCCTCCACTCAGCCTCCAACTGAAGGAGGCAACATCCCGACAGCTTG
>NC_024314.1:27285495-27289364 GCF_000523025.1 Cynoglossus semilaevis | reverse complement strand
GGGGGGTGGAGGGTGGGGGGGGTTACTCACCAAATATGAAGAAGAAAGACGATAAGAGAAGAAAGCAGCGATTAAAGACAAACATCACAGACAACACCAGTCTGTACTGCAGGGACGACAAAAACGTACACAGACGGCCCCCGCCCCAACTGTAATCCACGCAACAATATAGTGCAGAATACGATATAAGCTCAGCACGCCCCCTCACTTTCCACCTCAGGTGCCGTGTTGACTAGACTTCAAAACAGTATTTTAATGAAGGGCCGTATAGTATTTGTTTTATTTAGAAAAAAAAAAAAAGATTTGTTTCGTTAGCAAGGGCGCTAATGCTAATTTGCCTAATATTCGTTGTACTTCTCTCAAACAAGTCAAGGCAGTTTCATCTGTTTCAGGTAAATCCAACTTCACTGAATAAGTTCTGCCTTAAAGTACAGCAGTGGTTCCCAAAGCGGGGGGCGGGGCCCTCGTGAGGCACACAGCTATTGTTGCAATATTGTGTTGTGGGGCAACAGGATGTCAACATTTTTTTTTTCATTCAGTTCAGCGAAGAGGTGAAGGTCAATAGCAATGAATTTGTTGACAGGATGGGCGTCTACAGAAGGGGGCGCTGCAGAAACGGTTTGGAAAAGACAACTTTTCGGCTGCCGCTCCAGTCACCGGGAACTCCTTAAGGAACTGTTTAAAGTACCTTGTCTCCATAAAACAACACACAGTGAGACGTCATCCTGCTCAAGGGGGCAGTGAAGTACCAAAAATCTGCCCGACACACCGAGGGGAGGGGGGCGGGGGGGCAGACTACTACATATCGTGTACAACTCTGAGTATAATAGTACTACAGTACAGGAGTGCATATTTGAGGACTTTTCACCCTCTGGCTCCATTGTCTCCGTTGCCGTAGCGCTGACCCGCCACATCGTCAGGGCATGACGTACAATAATGTCACTTTGCTCAAAACACTCTGACCTTTGACCTTCGCAATAAATGCACACGTCCTGCGCCGCGTAATCGAGAGTGGCGTTTAAAACCCATCCCAACAATGAGCGGCTCCGGGATTCTTTCAGAGTAAAATAGTGACAGTTGATGTCATTTCAGAATCAACCTTTTCACAATGACGTGTCAAACGTTCTCAGTTCTCCGACATAAAGACGGCGTCTCGGTGGGTGGAGTTCACGGCTCTGCCACTATTCTGTAAATTGGAGCTCCTGTTCTGGAAACGTTCTTATTCAAATGTTCGTACTTCTCCGTCGGCAGGTTGATTTTGTTTTTTGTACCCAGTCGTACGCTTCACTTTTCTTTTGTACGAAAAGGACGAGGAGTTCAAGGCAACGTCTGTGTTGTTATCTGATTAGAGCAGTGATTCCCGGCTACTGGGACGAGCTGCGGAAAATTATCCAATTTCACTGAATCGCTGTGAAATTTTTAAAAAATTTTTTTATTATTGGAATATTTTTTTCTGGACCAGGCAAAACAATTAAATACACCTCCACTATGTGGCAGCGCAAAGGTTTAAAAACGTAAAAAGGTGAGATTAATCGCTGTTAAAAAGCGGATCTTTCTTCAATTCCTGTTTACATGAGTTTACATGTTTGGTGTTCAACTAAACAGGAGCAGGTTTCACCTGGTGAATTGTAAGTAAATTGAAAATAGAAGATTATATTGTACCTTTTGCAACATTTTTCAGGTTTTCGTGGTCCGTCGTATGATTTTTTCTAAAATATGTGACGCGGTTCAAAAAACCTCGTACAAGTACTGTATACGTACAGTACTACCCTGTGGGATATTTGTCTGTGTTTACATCTCCGAGATTCTCTGCTCAATCATCTTTGCGTAAGTCATTCACTTTTTTTATATATATATATCTTCCCAGACTGGTGTTTCATTAACCCCGCGGTGACACCGACGCCCCCTCTCAGTCACCTCTGGTATTGTCTGCTCCAGCCGCTCACTCCCGCGCAGCGCCACAGACCGCTAATAAATAATGGACACTGAAATCACTCTGTTCTCCCTCGGCCGTAATTAACTGACTTGATGTTTTCAAGGACGGGAATAATGAAAACAAAATGCAGCTAATTAGGAGTGAGTTAAGATTCACACAAAGAGTTCAGATCTTTAATTAATTTTCCTGTGCGCTCCATTGTCAGGGAAGAAAACAGCTTTGTTTACAGTGCGCTGTTTGCGACACTGGTTTGGAGAGAGCGCTCGCTACGGAGGCACAGCGGGGTCTCTGAAAGGTCCCCTTACCACACACACACACACACACACACACACACTCTCTATACCCCCGTCACCTTGAACAGCAGAGTGGATCGTGAAGACTGAAGGACTAAAGAGCTCAGTCAGGTAAAAAAAAAAAAAAAAAGCACTTTTCAACCGCGAACAAATGCGACTCGGATCAGAACAGCCTTGATGGATTTGGAACACTTTAAACCGAAGTAAAGCCTTGGCGTTGAAGTAGCGCCTCATGTGGTACTCACTCTCCAATCAATGTAAATATTATATATATATGTGTGTGTTTTTAAAGGAATGTTACGACGAGATTTACTTGAAAATTGACAAATCTAAAAACTGCGTTCGTCGTCAGTTCATCAGTCACTGGCACTGTTTCAATAACGCCCTGAAGCAGTGGCAACATCAAGTCAGTAGGGGGTGTAAAAATGTTTTTTTTTTTTTTATGGTCTTAATACCCGACAAAACTGCAGTAAATCTATGGCGTGTACCACAGGGGTATGAAGCTGTAACACGTTTGTACTCTGAGCTGTTTTCAGTCAGTACTGGAGAATTTTCTAAATATTGTATCTCAGCACCACATTCACACCTCGCTGATAAAGATCTCGTGCTCAGAAAACGTGCGTGGGAAAAGGAGTAAAACGAGCGCTGCAGGTCACGCAGCTAATAATAAGATCGCAACTGCGTTGAGCTAGCTGCAAAGTTTATTATAGACCGGTGGTGGTGGTTTACGGGGGATGTTGTAGTCGACACGTGATGAGGTCATGAAGTGGAGGTCGTCTAATCAAGTCAATCTGGAGAAAAAAATAACACCGACAGAGTTTCATGTTCTTCAGAGTTTAAATTTACGACCAAAAACTGGAACAGACGTCGATCTGCAGAAGAGATGTTTGATTTACATTAAGTTGAATAAAAAAAACAAAAAAAAAAACGGATGATCATCTAACGCTGAAACAGTAACCTTTTTTATTTTTCACCCTTTAGCTGGTCCTCGGAGCTAATGCTGAAAAAGTAACCTTTTTTATTTTTCACCCTTTAGTTCATGCTGACCAGATTCTGGGTTGTTGGTTCGACTCCAATCGCCACGATGTTTCTAACTATGTATTAGAAACAAACACGCTCTCTATCTTATTATTAGCCACCGTGCTAGCTGCTAATGCGTCATCATGCTAACTAACTGAACCCGGCCCCTTTTGCAGTCGTGTGTTTTTGAACGACCGGGTTCATTTTGTGTCGACGGAATCTTCGTCTTTTCACGCGGCGGTGCTAGCTCAGTTAGCGGACTAGTCCCTGGGGGGTCGGGGGGGGTGTGTGACCCGCCCACTGTAGGGCTCGCACCTTCACTGCATCCTCACTGACACGGACATCACCGCAGCCGGGGGTCAAGGGTCAGACGGAGCAATTTGTCCTTTGTTTCTGCCTTTCTACCCCTCGGTTCATCCGTTCGTGTGTTTCTGCCCCGATCCTCCGCCGGGGATTGATACGTTTGACGGGTGAGGAGAAAAAAAAAGAAAAAAAAAGAGAAAAAAGAAGAGACGTTTCTTGCAAGTGTAAATAAACACGTCAACGTCTTCATCCATGACACACACACACACACGTCAGTTCAAGTGTCTCTGCAGAGGTGGGCGTGTGTGTGTCCTGGT
>NC_024314.1:27284229-27285362 GCF_000523025.1 Cynoglossus semilaevis | reverse complement strand
CACCCCCCTGATATAACCACTTCACAGGAGCTCAGGCCTCTCCACGCTGACACACACACACACACACACACACACAGTCCACTGAAGTGTTCTGGTCCAGTTCTGCTCTGTGTTAACGCGGCCGCGGAGACTTCGTCCAATCAACGTCAACGTGACGTTAAACGTTTAGACTGAGACGCTGGAACTGATCGATGATCAATGATCGATGATCAATGATCAATAATCAATGATCGATGATCGATGATCAATGATCGATGATCAATGATCAATAATCAATGATCGATGATCGATGATCAATGATCGATGATCAATAATCAATGATCGATGATCTATGATCGATGATCGATGATCGATGATCGATGATCAATGATCGATGATCAATGATCGATGATTGATAATCGATGATCGATAATCGATGATCGATTAATCGATGATCAATGATCGATGATCGATGATCGATGATCGATGATCAATGATCGATGATCAATGATCAATAATCAATAATCAATGATCGATGATCGACGATCAGATATTCAGAAATGAGATTTAAAACAACTTTTCAACTTCAAAACATCATCGTCTTGAACCAAAAAAAAAAAAAAAAAAAAAATCAAGTGTAATTTCCAACCAATCCAGACGGGGGCTCATATCCGTTCAATTTAAATGCAAACTGTCATTTTTCAGGAGGAGATCGCTCCGGAGCTGCTGATTGGCCTGTGAGTACGGCGGGACATTTACATAACACGGAGCAGCAGTGTTTTTGCTAAAGTGTGTGTGTGAGAGTGTGTGTGTGTGTGTGTGTCCGAGGTTTGTGATTGTTTACAGCAGGTCTCTCTCTCTCTCTCTCTCTCTCTCTCTCTCTCTCTCTCTCTCAGTCAGACCCTAATGCACTACAGCTGTTAGGGTCCTGACACGGGGGCCTCCCATCAACGCTCTCATTGTGATGGACTCTGTGTGTGTGTGTGTGTGTGTGTGTGTGTGTGTGTGTGTGCAGAGTTTTCCTAACTTTTTTTTTTCTGAATGAGTATTTGTATACGAGTACGTGTACATACTACACTGTGAATACCTGAGGGTGTCTCTGTGTATCCACAGATGTGTCCTGTCCTGTCCTGTCCTGTCCTGTCCTGTCCTGT
>NC_024314.1:27281220-27283346 GCF_000523025.1 Cynoglossus semilaevis | reverse complement strand
GTACGGTACGGTACGGTACGGTACGGTACAGTACTGTACGGTACGGTACGGTACGGTACAGTACTGTACGGTACGGTACGGTACGGTACAGTACTGTACGGTACGGTACGGTACGGTACAGCACAGTACAGTACAGTACAGTACAGTCCCACTGCACTAAAGTGTGCGTCACAGTTAGCATTTAGCTCCACTCTGCTCCTGGAACTTTCACCTTTTTGTTTACAAACATCCAGGTGAAAGTTCTGACACGTTGACAGCAGCGAGGACGGCATTTACTAGACAGAGAGACGGTGCATCTGTTAATAAAGGCAGAACAACGGCAAACTACGGCCCGTGGACCAGATGCAGCCCGCTGGGATTTCTAATCCGGCCCACCACGCCCGAGTACAAGATCCGGTAAAGACTGAAGTCAATGTTTCTGTTTCATGCAGTGCAACAAATCACCTGCAGTTTCCACTGGTGCCACTAGATGGCAGCAGACATTAAAAGTGCCAAATTATCTTTGAAAGTTTAGCTTTTTCTCTTGTGCATTTTATGAAATTGCTTCGCCCAACATTCTACATCCGACCATCACTGACCCGACCCGTCACTCAAACTTTGCATCTCATTTTGACCAATGAGACAAAAGATGTTCCGACCCACGCTCTACAGCAACGATCATCAACTGGAGGCCCGCGGACTAAACCAGTCCAGTTTCTCTTGGAACTGGTTCAGTTCAAAGGTCATGGAAAGGTCAGACCAACAACCATTCACACTCACATTCACACCAACGGTCAGTTTGGAGTGAACATCTCACCGTGGAGTACAGGAGAACATGCAGAGCTCAGACCACCTGCTGTAAGGCAAGAGCGTCCACCACTCTGCCACCGTGTGGCTCCAAAGTCAAGTCTCAGTTCATGGAGACGTAAACACACTGGACTGGACATGTGAGGTCACGAGAGGTCAAGGTGAACAAATATCATTCAAACAGAAAATATTTTCTCCTTGTTACCGCCGCTCCAAAAAAAAAAAAACACAGATTATTCCAGAATTTTAAAACAGTGACTTTGAACAAACTGCCTTTTGTCGCAGCTCTGGTAAAAACAGTTCCGTCTTTGGTTCCTGTTCTTGTGCTGAACATAATAAAAGTACTTCGGTGACCTTGGCCGTTCCCAAAAAAAAAAAAACACATCTTTTTGTTTCTTCTGAATAAAAAAAAAAAAAAGATTTTACTTCATACAATAGTTTTTCATGTGATGATAATTACTACATTTGATCTTTGTTATTTTGTCGTCCAATCTGTGAAATACTCCGAAACTCACTTCAGTTTTCACAGTACGGTACGGTACGGTACGGTACGGTACGGTACAGTACTGTACGGTACGGTACGGTACGGTACAGCACAGTACAGTACAGTACAGTACAGTCCCACTGCACTAAAGTGTGCGTCACAGTTAGCATTTAGCTCCACTCTGCTCCTGGAACTTTCACCTTTTTGTTTACAAACATCCAGGTGAAAGTTCTGACACGTTGACAGCAGCGAGGACGGCATTTACTAGACAGAGAGACGGTGCATCTGTTAATAAAGGCAGAACAACGGCAAACTACGGCCCGTGGACCAGATGCAGCCCGCTGGGATTTCTAATCCGGCCCACCACGCCCGAGTACAAGATCCGGTAAAGACTGAAGTCAATGTTTCTGTTTCATGCAGTGCAACAAATCACCTGCAGTTTCCACTGGTGCCACTAGATGGCAGCAGACATTAAAAGTGCCAAATTATCTTTGAAAGTTTAGCTTTTTCTCTTGTGCATTTTATGAAATTGCTTCGCCCAACATTCTACATCCGACCATCACCGAACCGACCCGTCACTCAAACTTTGCATCTCATTTTGACCAATGAGACAAAAGATGTTCCGACCCACGCTCTACAGCAACGATCATCAACTGGAGGCCCGCGGACTAAACCAGTCCAGTTTCTCTTGGAACTGGTTCAGTTCAAAGGTCATGGAAAGGTCAGACCAACAACCATTCACACTCACATTCACACCAACGGTCAGTTTGGAGTGAACATCTCACCGTGGAGTACAGGAGAACATGCAGAGCTCAGACCACCTGCTGTAAGGCAAGAGCGTCCACCACTCTGCCAC
>NC_024314.1:27274878-27275574 GCF_000523025.1 Cynoglossus semilaevis | reverse complement strand
GAAGTCACTAATAGAACCAGAGGTTCATCAGCGACTCAGTCGACAGCTGACATTTTAAAACTTGACTCTAACTTCTCTTTTTTTATTTTTTTTTATTTCCTGGTTGAAATTGAAAATGTTTTTGTTTTTAATTTTATTGTAAAATCATTTTATTTTTTTAGTTATAACAACATTTGGTTTTGGTTTGTTTTTCTCCTCACGGCGTTTGACAGAAATCTGACTTATTTCCTTTTTGAAATCGTCACTTTGACTCCTGTGATTCTGACCACACTTTTACTTTAACTTGTTGATTTATTTTTTATTGTAAAGTTGCATTTTCATGTTTCCTGCTCCTCAGTCTGTCTTCCTGCCAGTGATAAAAAAAATAATCAAAAAAAAATTAAAAACAAATCCACAAACTTGTCTCCACTGTAGGGGGCGCTGCAGCGTCTCCTCCGTACTTCAGTTCAAAGGCACAGATTAAAGTGTGTGTACGTTTGACGGCACAAGAAAATGTGTGTGTGTGTGTGTGTAAAACAGAGGTGGGGGAGAAAAGGGGGGAGTAATTGAGTAGAGTGTCCGTGCTCCGCAAACTAATGCCTGCTCTCTGCCCCCCCCTCCTCACTCCCCCCCCGCTCCTCCTCCTCCTCTACGGCCCTGTCCCAGGCCTCCCTCGCTCTCCACTGTTGCTCGCTCACTCTCTCACCCCCTGTCCCC
>NC_024314.1:27273633-27274532 GCF_000523025.1 Cynoglossus semilaevis | reverse complement strand
TCAATACGAGATAAAGACACGGAAGAACAGAGAGAGAGAGAGAGAGAAAGAGAGAGAGAGAGAGAGAGAGGTGTCTCTGGAGGCTAACTAGGATCTGGTCATATGACAAGAGGTCACGGGGCAGGGGTCAGAGGTCAGGTGGAGGAATTGCATTGTCAACAGAGCGGGAGTTCATGTGTCTGTGTCTGCGTATTTGTCCAGGATTTCACACTTCGCCTCCCCCCGTCCTCACCCCTGTCCTCCCCCCGTCCTCCCCCCGTCCTCCTCCCTGTTCTCCCACTCCGTCTCATCTCCTCTCTCAAAGTCCACTCCTTCTCCTCCTTCACCTCCTTCTCCTCCTTCACCTCCTTCTCCCTGAGCCGCGCAACAAACGCCACGACTCGCTCGCCGTCCCTCCGTCCGTCCGTCCCTCCGTCCCTCCGTCCCTCCGTCCCTCCGTCCCCACAATGGGAGACAGTGTTAGAGACTACAATGAAACCTCTGTCTCACCAGGTAGCAGGGGGTGAGGGAGGGGGTGGGGGGGGCACACACACATACACACACACACACACGCTGGGGGGGGAGTCATGGAAATAGGAGGCGACCATTTGGATTGAGGTGGGAGAGTTTCAAAGTGAGGGTCGGGGGGAAACAAGGGGACAGCTGGGAGTGTGTGTGTGTGTTTCTGTTGTCATTAATGTGACAGAATTAGCGTGTGTGTGTGTGTGTGTGTGTGTCAGGGACAGTGAGACAAATGTTGTGTCTTTTATGAATTGCTGAACAAATGCAGTTTCCTGCTTCAACAATGGAAAAAACGCCGTCCCTCAATAAACGTTATTCATCGTCTCCTCGTCGCAAAACACCCGCCGAGCCGAGCAGCCGTCCCCCAACGCGTCCCCCCCCCCCCCGCCCTCCCCCCC
>NC_024314.1:27270159-27272741 GCF_000523025.1 Cynoglossus semilaevis | reverse complement strand
GGGGGGGAGCGGGGGGAGTGGGGGAGGAGGGGGGAGGGGGAGTAAAAACTCATGAGGTTTCTCATGGTACTTCAACAACAGCCAGCAGAGAGAAAAGTTAGAAAACACTGACTCCCTCCCCCCCCGGGTGTTTCTGTCTCTGAAACTAAAACAAGTTTGAAGTTTTTTTTTGTCACAGATTTTCACCAAATTTCCTGAAGTTAAAAATGAGGAAAAAAAAGATCTCGACTTTTTTAACTTTCTTTTTCATCTGGTGATGAAGAGTCAGAGAAAAGTCTGGTCAAAGTTTTTAAAAGAGCAGACGAACATGTCAATATAGGACAGAGGACAGAGACAGAGGACAGAGGACAGAGGACAGAGACAGAGGACGGAGGACAGAGGACAGAGACAGAGACAGCATGACTTGGACACGTCTTTTCCTCCTCTACCATCTCTGTGCACACACAGAACTCATGACTTGTCTCTCCAGTGTGTGTGTGTGTGTGTGTGTGTGTGTGTGTGTGTGTGACATCAGGTTGTGTGTTGTTGCCTTTTGTGGTTAAGCTGGACAGGAAACACAATTTGGGCCGTCGGCCGCCAATTTAGAGCGCCTCACAGAGGACGCTTTGTGTGTGTGAGGCTGAGTGTGTACGTCTGCGCTGTACGGGGTGTGTCCGCGCGCGTGTGTGTGTGTGACTAAGTGAGCTCACACAGGCGGGAGCTGTGTTCATATTTTTTTCTCTGCTCCGCAACGTTAACTTCAACACAGAACTGAGTGAAACCACAGGGAAAACCCTGGTCCTGGTCCAGGGTTCTGGTCCCTGGTCCTGGTCCCTGGTCCAGGGTCCTGGTCCTGGTCCCTGGTCCTGGTCCCTGGTCCAGGGTTCTGGTTCTGGTGCTCAGGTCTGTAGTTTGAATCCAGTTCATCAGAAGAACCAGAGTGAAGTTAAAAACTTCAGTGTTGACGACTGTCGTCATGATGAGGGAGGAGGAGGGTGTGTGTGTGTGTGTGTGTAGGAAGGTGATACGTAAAAGAATCAACAAAAGCACGTGGGGGAGACAGACTAAATGATTTTTAGAATTGGAGTGGATTCACAACAATCCAGAATATTCAGTGAATTTTCTAGTATTTTCTTCACTACGTCACAAATCTCTTCTGTGTAGTATTTGTCTTAAAAACCGAGTACAGCACAAACACCTAAAACAATTTACTGAATGAAAACAAACCAAAACAACATTTTGTTTATTCGCGGCTGCCATCACACTTCCTTCTATCAGAATAACACTCGCAGGAGTTTCCAAAGTAAGGCTCGGGGGTCCAATCATGGCACTTTGAATGGTTTGATCTGGTCCAAGACTTTTTTATTTTTTTAATTTCTGCCATCAGCAGTATATATATATATATTTTTTTTTCTAGTAATGTCTCTGTTTGGTATTTTTGCTAAACTTTGGTGGTTACAGAAAAAAGTTTTTTTTTATTTTTTAGGTTGGTGTAGCCGTTACCTGTGCAACCATTAACTGTACGCATATCCCTGTGCTTTTTTTTTTCAAACTTTCTTGGTGTTTCTGATAGGGTTTTTTTGGTTGTTTGTTTGGTTATTATTCACCGGAAGTTTTGGTATCTATGGGTAGATTGGAAGTTTCCCGAACCGTAACTTTCCAGAAGCCTAAAACGCTCGGACTCGCGGTGAATGTAACGTTAGGGTGAAAACGTGTGTGTGTCGCAGCTGCAGCTCCACTGTGAGCCGCAGCTCGGCCGCAGCCTCAGAGACTCAGTAATAGAAGCAGTGATGGTCTGACACTTGTTGAAACCCGTGCCTCAGGTGTCACACACATGTAAATGCTGCGGTCGCAGAGCAGCAGCGGTGGTGACGGCGCCCCCCGGGGGTCTTATCTTAAAAAGCCACACTCACTCGCCCAACTATTTTGATATGCCCTTCTGTTCCCTCTGAGGGGGAGGGGGGGGGGGTTCAAAGATACCTCACATTTCCAGGCGTATCCACCTGCACGTGAGTGACAGTCGGACACGTCTTCAAGAGACGACGGAGAAAAAAAGAAAACCTCGCTCCGACTCCTGACTGTTGGTTATTAGCCCCGCGCTCCGTGGTTCTGCTGTAACTGCCTATAAAGTGCACATTTGTCTAGTTCAATAATGGACTGTAATTGAAAAAAGAGGCCGAGCACACACACACACACACACACTCACACACTGCGCTGTGGAGACTCCCACGCACTCCCACGCTCCCTGAGAGTTTGTTCTGAGGAGCAGAGTTAACAAGAGCAGTTACACACACACACACACACACAGCCGTCTGTGTGTGTGTGTGTGTGTGGGTGTGGGCGTGTGTGTGTGTCTAACTTCTTAACTCTCACTGTCACTGATCTCCGTCTCCTGTTTCACTTCATTCATCTGAAGTATGTGTGTGTGTGTGTGTATGTGTGTGTGTGTGTGTGTGTGTGTGTTCACTTCGCCACCGCTGACATGACAACACGCCTGTTACTGTAAGCGTCAACTAGGAGACTCCACCCCCAACACCCCCCCCCCCCCCCCAACCCCCCGCCCCCGGGGGGGTTTTAAAGGGTGGGGGGGTTGGACACGGCGG
>NC_024314.1:27263537-27269667 GCF_000523025.1 Cynoglossus semilaevis | reverse complement strand
AGTCAGTACTAGGTTGATGAGTTAGTACTAGGTTGATGAGTCAGTACTAGTTGTTAAGTTAACACTAGTCCATAGTTTTTTCATCAAATCACTTAGTATTTGTGTCTCCAGTACTGCCTTACAAAACGTTAAGTGAAGTATCCAGTACTACCTGGATACCCGCTGAGCTCAGTTGTGTAGTACTTCAACTTCAAAGACAGACTGGAGTTTTTTTACAACTAGAGAGGAGCTGTGAACGACCTCCCCATTCAGAGATGAGGAGGAAGTGTTGGCAGAGGAGGGGTGGGGGTGGGGGGGAGGGTGAGGGGGAGGGTGGGGGTGAGGTCAGGGGTCATGGTGGCAGAGAGAGAAGAAGAAGAACGAGGAGCTGGTTAAGAGTTTTGGTGTCTTCAGATGAACCGATGAGTCGACATCACTCCCTGTGTCTGACGCATCAGCTGCGTACGTTCTGTTTTTTCCTCGCATGTGATTGGTCGGAATTTCAAATGGCGTTTACTTTACTCTCTATTTCATTGTGAGGGTCGGATGTGAACTTTTTATAAGTTTGTCCGACGAACTGATAAAACTGAAGAAGACTCTGGGACTAAGAGTGTTTTCTAGAAACCAGGTCCGTCTGTACATATAGAAATATATGCACATATATATAAAACATATGCCTTATGTATTTATATGTATATATTTGTATTAACATTATATATCTACATACAGATACAGATACATGGACCATATATACATAAATATAAACATATATATGTATGTCCATATATGTATGTACAATATATATATGCATATATGTATAAATATAAATTTTATACTGGGACTAAGAGTTGAAATGTGTTCTAGAATGTGTTCTTCTCCATCTGTACCTATAAACATACATATAAACATATATGAACATATATAACACATATATATTTATATATATATTTGTATGTACATTATACAGCTACATATATATAACACACATACATGGACCATGTATACCTACATATAAACATACAGTATATATGTCCATACATGTCTGTACAATATATATGCATATATATATATATATATATGTATAAATGAAACAGAACCAGTGAAATATAAAATGTCCTGACTTCAGAGAAGGTTGTTTTGCCACGTGGAGAAAACAAACTCAGTCCTCGGTCGGTGACTGACGCGGCCAAACCGACGATCCCTCCTCTGGTTTTTCCGATGTTTTTTTTTTTTTGAAACAGAACTTTTACTTTAGCCTCACGGAGGGCGAGAGGGTTTGAAGCCTGCGCCGTGTTTGTTGTAGCGCGTTTATGGCGTTTAAGTACAGCTGTGTACATTCCGGACACAAGAAGACCAGTGTGTCTCGGAGACAAAGGTCCTCAGTGTCCCTGGGCGGGAGGAGCGGCGGTAAACAAGCAGCGGTGATGAGAGACCTGCAGTGTCCACAGGCTCTGTTTATCAAGGTGTGTGTGTGTGTCTGTGTGTGTGTGTGTGTCTACACGCTGACTCAGTCTTCTGCCCGTGTCCTTAGAGTCTGTCCACAGTGGAGTGTCCACTTCCTGTTGTATAATCAGTGTCATTTAATGACAGTAATATATGAAGTCTTATCTCCATGGTGTTGTTGTCAAAGGTGCTGCGAAAAAAAAAAAAAAAAAAAACGCCCATTTTTCCACAAAGTTATACTGCTGAAGACGAATACATTGAAACAGCGACTCCCCCTCTGCCTCCCCCTCTGCCCCACCTCTCCCACAGATACGTGTGAGTGCTATTCAACAGACAAACAAGTTTGTTGAAAATAACTTTCTCCTTTTGTCTTTGGCTCCAGTTAAACTAACTTTTTTGATCCAACATAAACATATTATTTATTGCGTCCCTTTAGAGATGGCGTCCCCAACCACTGGTTCGGGGACCAGCATTGGGCCATAACCGCAGATTATTAATTCATTTATTTTCAATTTGTGTTCGTTCGCATTTTATTTTGAAAAAAAATAACATCCATCTCAATGTAACAATAATAGAAATTAAAGTAGATGATATCAAATATATATATATATTTTACATTATATATTTAATAATTAAATATTGGGGATGACTGCCTTTAAATTTCTTCTTTTTTTAAGGACTTTTTAAGGGGTAAAAACGTTCTCAAAATTTTTCTAAAATAAATAGTTTGCGTTGGGAGTCGAACGTCTGTTGCTGGTTTTCCACCGTCGGTCTGTTGTCCGACTCGTCGCCGTCGTCTGTGGCTCAGTGTTAGCGGCCTTTTACCCGGGGTCACAGTCACAGTGGCCTCGAGGCTGACGAGTGCGTCTGAAAGCATTCAGGCCGTTGCTAAGGACCACGCTAAGTCGATTATCACTGCGTATCGTTGTTGAACTGAACCACCAGGGGGCAATTTACCTCAGAGTTCAGATTTAGTGGTTTTTCTACCGGAACAAAACAGCGATCAGGAATGTAAACAACAACCCTAACCCTGCTACTGCTACTCCTCGCTACCTTTCCTGCAGTTCCTCTCTTGTCCACACGGTGTACCTGGTACACACAGTGTAAGACCTGAGAGTGGGTTTGAAGTTCTGGGTACTCCAAGTCTGAATGAAGAGGATACTGTGTCATGTAAAAACCTGCTGAAGGTTGTTGTAGTACAGAAAAGTACTCGTGAGTACCTGCGAGTATCCACTGTGTGCAGGAGTTCACACACACACACACACACACGCCGTGTATCATTTCTCACATGACAGCAGCGATCCACCTTACATCACATGTCGCTCTTTAAATAATGCTCACCCGCCCCCCCCTCGCCCCCCCCACTCTGTCTCTCTCCCCCTGTCTCACTTCTCCTCCTTTTCTTTTTCCAGGATGTCTTCCAAGCGACCAGCCTCTCCATATGGGGGGACAGATGGAGAGGTAACCATGGCAACCAGCAGACAGCGAGTGGCGGATGAAGAGAACGAGGGACTAGGCGGTGTCATCCACCTACCTCTGGCCTCCTACTGCAGCAAAGTGTCCCCTCGTTCGCCCCCTAACCGCATATTGGACAGCCCTCCCATCATGGTAAGGCTAGAAACTTTGTCTTCGTGCTCTAAATTCTACCGCTGCATTCAGGGAACCGGGACTGTTGTCGAGCCCCGCCCCTTATGTTGAAACACTCGCCAGCTTTTTTTTAAACTTCATTTAAAAAACTGCGATAAAATAAAATACAAATCAGATAAAAATCAAGTTTATCTGACCTGCTGCTATGACTCTGCGCCCTCCAGGGGTGACCCGCCCCTCACTTTGGGAACCATCGTCTTGAAAGTATCACAACCTGTAGTCGCCCCTCACATTGGGAACCACCGAAGTAAAGTATATTCTGATTTATTTTTCCCAATATACAGACTGTAAATATAACTGTAATATCGTCTTGAAAGTATCACAACCTGTAGAGTATTTACTCTCTGTTTCCTTTGTCTTACATTTTTACGTATTTTATACAAATATTTTACGGCTTAAAAAACAAACAAACAACAATAATAATAATTATTATTATTATTTTCACTGATAAAAACAACAATAATAATGATTTAATTTCCTACATCAACGGTGCGATTCATCAGCAGGTTCTGCCCGCGGCCCTGGTCATTGGCCGCTCGGCCTTGGACCTCCTCCATTGGCCGCGTGCCCTTGGCAGACGTTCCCATGAGGCCGTCTGCCTGTGTGTGTTTGTGAGCGTTTGATTGGCTGGAGATTGAAAGTGACCCTGAGTGCAGAGAAGCCCAGAGCAGATTAAAAAAAAAAAGAAGAAGTCAGAGGAGATTGTGGATTAGAGGGTTATTAACGAGGTGGTAGTACCTGTGGTGTACTGTAGTACTCTGTGAGTACATCATGTACTGCAGTCACCTGGTTCTACACGATCAGAGTATTTGTGTTGTTTACTTGGATGTTGAAACAATAGGAGAGAGAGCTGGACGTTACTGTGTTGGTGTGGCTCAACATAAAGGTCGCTGCACAGCTGAATGTACCGGAGCGTTTACACAGAGGGACGGTGTCTTTTTTTGGGGGGGGTGAAGACGGAGGACAGTGGAGACGGATGGAGCTCCTGTTGGTTTACTGTAGGTGCAGCGTCGTGGTGACTGACTGTGTGTGTGTGTGTGTGTGTGTGGACACACACAGGGCTTTGTGTGTTTGGCTAAAACGACTCATTCTTCATGTGTGAAACAGGCAGAAAATCATCCTTTATCTATTAAGTTGATTTTTTTTTTCACGGATCTTTTTCCACTTTTCACGTTTTTTTTTTTTTCAACTCCTGTCACACAGCAGGGGTCGCCAACGACAATATTTGTCTGTTTAACAAATCCAAACATTCAACGTCGTCCTTCCTGACTCTGACCTCTGTTCTCTGTGACACACACACACACTAACACTAACACTAACACACACATCGTCACCTCAGCGTCCTGATAACAGCGGCCGACCTTTACCCCCCCTAACCTGGTGATAAAACAATGAATTAGTGCTTAGGGGCTGTAATGGTAAGCTAATTCTGCAATTAGCGCAGCTGATTAGCCTCCGGGGGCCCCTCCCCTGGTGGACTCTGCATGTGTGGCAGTGCCGACTGTAAACCAAAGTCCTGCACACACACACACACACACACACCCACACACACACACACACACCCACACACACACACACACACCCACACACTCCCGGCCAACCGTACCTGTTGAAGGCTCATTGATTCTAACGGTTTAACCCTGAGGGGGGAGATAACAGTGACGATTGGTGGGTGATCTGTCAGGGTGAGAAGCGGGGGGGGGGCTACACAGCAAAATAGTTGATGTGGATTATTTATTTTTGCTGGTGTGCACTGACGAGGCCGGGGCTAATCTGAGAGCCTGGTTGACATGTTGTAAAAAAAAAGGGTTATTAACGAGGTGGTAGTACCTGTGGTGTACTGTAGTACTCTGTGAGTACATCATGTACTGCAGTCACCTGGTTCTACACGATCAGAGTATTTGTGTTGTTTACTTGGATGTTGAAACAATAGGAGAGAGAGCTGGACGTTACTGTGTTGGTGTGGCTCAACATAAAGGTCGCTGCACAGCTGAATGTACCGGAGCGTTTACACAGAGGGACGGTGTCTTTTTTTGGGGGGGGTGAAGACGGAGGACAGTGGAGACGGATGGAGCTCCTGTTGGTTTACTGTAGGTGCAGCGTCGTGGTGACTGACTGTGTGTGTGTGTGTGTGTGTGTGTGGACACACACAGGGCTTTGTGTGTTTGGCTAAAACGACTCATTCTTCATGTGTGAAACAGGCAGAAAATCATCCTTTATCTATTAAGTTGATTTTTTTTTTCACGGATCTTTTTCCACTTTTCACGTTTTTTTTTTTTTCAACTCCTGTCACACAGCAGGGGTCGCCAACGACAATATTTGTCTGTTTAACAAATCCAAACATTCAACGTCGTCCTTCCTGACTCTGACCTCTGTTCTCTGTGACACACACACACACTAACACTAACACTAACACACACATACACCCCTCAGCGTCCTGATAACAGCGGCCGACCTTTACCCCCCCTAACCTGGTGATAAAACAATGAATTAGTGCTTAGGGGCTGTAATGGTAAGCTAATTCTGCAATTAGCGCAGCTGATTAGCCTCCGGGGGCCCCTCCCCTGGTGGACTCTGCATGTGTGGCAGTGCCGACTGTAAACCAAAGTCCTGCACACACACACACACACACACACCCACACACACACACACACACACACACACTCCCGGCCAACCGTACCTGTTGAAGGCTCATTGATTCTAACGGTTTAACCCTGAGGGGGGAGATAACAGTGACGATTGGTGGGTGATCTGTCAGGGTGAGAAGCGGGGGGGGGGCTACACAGCAAAATAGTTGATGTGGATTATTTATTTTTGCTGGTGTGCACTGACGAGGCCGGGGCTAATCTGAGAGCCTGGTTGACATGTTGTAAAAAAAAAAAAAAAAAAAAAAAAACTTTTCAAGTTTTTCAATCCGTCCGTCGCTGACAGTCAGAGAAGAGAGGGAGGAAGAGGGGGGGGGGGGGGGGGAGAGAGTGAGAGGTGGAACAGGGGATTTACAGCACAAGCAGCGGTGTCAGTGAGGGTGTTAAACTCTCACCCCTCCTCCCCCTCCTCCCCC
>NC_024314.1:27257309-27263384 GCF_000523025.1 Cynoglossus semilaevis | reverse complement strand
CCCCCCGTCACTGTGCCAGGACAATTGTCGTGAAGTGATAAAGGGAAGTGAACGCCTCGTTGGCGACCAAGTTGACTTGGAAGTGAGGGAGGAGGGTGAGGACAGGGCCGGGGGGGGGGAGGAGGGGTGAGATTACAGCTTTATCTTGTCGTAGTAGATTACCACAGCGGAGGAGAAGTGCTCTGTTACACACTGACCTCTTCATCCCGCCTCGCCTCGCCTCGCCTGCTCGGCTTAAGGACAGCTGCGGCGCTCACCTGCGCTAGCTGCCGACGCGCGGCTCAAACACGGCCGTCACCGACCGATCCGTCCACCGTTCACTTCCTGAATCTTTTCGGTTTGTTTTGTAAATGACTGTGGTTTAGACGAGAGGCCGACCGTGACGTCCTCCCCCTGCAGCTGGTCTCTGATTGGCCCAGAGCAGGTCAGTTCAAACATCTGACGGACTAGCGGCAATTTGGCGAGGTCAGCCATTCAGCGCGACGCAACCAATCACGGCGCACCTGCACTCAGCGGAACGGAACGTTTGACTTTGTCAACGAGGAAACAACGACGACTGAATTCATTAAAAAACTTTTCTTGTTTTTCTTTAACTTTTCTTTAGATCTACGATCTTTGCGTTTTAGCGCTGTCCTGCGAAAACGTTTTCCCCTCAGGCCGAGGCGAGCAGCTGCTTTAACCAATGTGTGAATGGACAGTTAGTAATTATGACGTTAGACACGACCAACATTAACGTGAAAATTATGACCGTTTATTTCTTCTTCTCTTTTGCTCTTTGTCAGATATCGTGTTGATGTGTGTGTATGTGTGTGTGTGTGTGTGTGTGTGTGTGTGACAGTGTCTTCAGACACACTGGTCACACTTAATTTTTCCTGCCAGTGATTCACTAATGAATCAACACACGCCGGCCTGTCAAAAGCAGCGGACAAAAAAAACAGGAAATGTTTTGGCAAAGACGCAGTTCGTGACCGGGTGTGAATGACGTCCCGACAATTCAACAAAAAAAAAAAAAAAAAGACATTTTCTGACAGGATTTGTAGAAAAACAACTTTGTTGTTTTAATAATAATAATAATAAAAAAAGAAGTTAAATTCGTCTTAGAATCTTTTGACTGAACCTTGTGAAGACGGACGACACAGAGGGAAGGAGGGAGTTGGAGAAGTTGGGAAGAAGATGGAAGAAAAAAACATGAACAGTGGCATCTGTGCTGGCAGTTGGGTAAAAAAAAAAAAAAAAAAAACGCTGTTCGATCCCCACCTCCCCTTCCCTCCCTCCCCTCCCTCCCTCCCTCCTCTCTCCCGCTCTCTGGCAGGAGTTAAGTGTTTTTAAACCAACATCGCACAACAGATGAGCTTAAGAAGACAAAAGTTGTTTAATTCGGTTCCATTGCAGAGGCAGTAAACGGATGAAGAGAGTGAGCCGCACTTTTCACTTTGTTCCAGTCGTTTGGAAGAGAATTGACATCTGCAAACTAAATGCAGAACCGCCTACACCGCCAGCCTGCCACATCCACCGCATAGAAATACACGCACGCCGGCGCTCCACACATTCCAGCGCACGCACGCACACACACACACACACACCTACAAGCTTTATGCACTCACAGTCTAACACGTACACACTAACACCACTGGCAGAGACCTGCCCGGGGCGAACGGGGCATAAACGTTTACAGTCGTCGTAATTTGTGTTTGTACTTATGAATAAATGCATGGAGATGAGGAAAAGTTTGGTCGGGTTTTTTTTTTTTTTTTAATTCAGTCTTAGTTCCTGCAAAAAAAAAAAAAAAAAAACCTGAACCAAACACGTTGACCGGCGAACGTCGACCGAACGCCGTCCTTGACTCGTGATCATCAGTTCCGACCGTGGCGGTGAAGCCGCCCGGTCCTGACTTTGTGCGTTAATAACGCCACGCGTCCTAATGAACCACGTCTTGAACCAACCTCCATGTTAATTCCCGTCCAATGACCTTCATTGTCGGATGAGTCGTGATGACATCGCCATGGCAGCTTTTTGACATAAGAGAGAAAAAAAAAAAAAAACATATACTCCCACCCTCTGACTACAACCCCCCCCGCCCCTCGCCTCTCTCTCTCTCTCTTTCTCTCTCTCTCTCTCTCCCCATTCTCTGTTTGTTTTCCGACATCCTCTCCGAAAGAGAGTGCGGTTGTTTTAAGTAGGCGCTGGATTAGATAAATGGGATGTGACAGGTGTGACCGCTGCCTTCAAGATGCCTGCCTTCTCCTCCCTCCCTCTCCCTCTCTCTCTCTATTGCTGTATCTCTTTCAACTCATTCTCTCTCGTCCTTCCTTTCAAACCATCACTTCCACGTCTCTCCTTTGTCACATGTGACTCTCACTTCCTGCCAAAGCTGATGCGACTCGTAATGTAAACACGGGCGCTTCAAATACGCTCGGGTTTTTTTTTTTGGAGAACGGAGGGTAAAAGGACGTGCAGCGTACACGTTTACTTCCTGTGATGTCATGTCCTTTGAGGATGTTGGTCGGTGGACGTTAAACTACAATCAGTAAAAAAAAAAAAATATTGAAAACAAAATTGCAGTGGACACTCGACAATGAAACATTATGATGCAGTACCTGCTCCGGCCACTATGTCACTGTCTGTGAAGTGCAGTCACCTCGAGTCGCCTGTCTAAAAAGACTAACAGCGGTGTGAGAAAAATATGAATACATTGAAGTATCGCGATATTTTGTTTCTCGATACAGTATTGATATTATCAGAACTTTTTTCTCTCACCAATTCCCAGTCCAATATTCCTGGTGTTGGTTCATTTTCTTTTTCTTTTCTTTCTTCTCTAGTGATTCCAAATGTAGATCCCTCTGTTCCAGAGTTAGGAACTGATGTTCAGATGGAACAGAGTCTCAGACTAGGATCACACTGGGACTACAGCTACACTGGGGGGGGGGAAAACCCACTCAATATATCGTATCGTTGCCTCATGTTTCGTATCGTCACACACTCCTAGAGATTATCGGTTTCTTCCCGACATTAATCTCACTCAGACACAGATTAATGATTTGTTTTTGTTTTTTTAAACCAGATTAAAATGTTTTTGTCTCACACACACACACCAGAAACAATAGAAGCTGCAGTCATGTGGCTCCAGATGACTTCACCGTGGACTGTGACCTCGGGCTGAAGTTCTTCCACCGGCAGCCGTCAGTTAATCATTAGAGCGAGATCTCCGCCGTGATCTGCTGTCACTTCACGACTGCTGGAATCCAGCAGTGTCCTCGTGTCTGTCTCTATCTCTCTAACACACACACACACACATACACTCACACACACACACACAGGGTGGTGTGTGTACAGTATGTGTGTGTCGCTGTTCAAGGACACAACACACTGTGGTCGGATTAGCCAAAGATAAACGGCGTGGACCATTGACCCCGACGCCTAAAAGAGCTGAGCTGACAGACCGACGGCTGACTGACACACACACACACACACACAAACACACACACACATACATAGTTGTGTGCCTTCAAGTCCTCATCACTCAGCGGTACAAGTATATGTGACAAAGGCGGAACACGTGTTTGTGCGGCTCAGTCTCGGCGCCGTCCTCCGTCCTCCGTCCTCCGTCTTTGTCAGTGTTAATTGGACTGCGTCGGCATTAACGTCTATCATGCCGGGTGTCCAAACACACAAAGGTTCAGTGGGTCAGGGATTAAGACGCTCGGCGCTGATCTAAACTCGACTCCTGTCTCGTTTCACGTCTTTGTGTTTTTTCGTTTCTCCGTCGCCTTGAGTTCTTTAATCTACGACGAACAACGGCAGAAAATATCTGAAATGATTTGGTCGCTGAGAGCACCAGCGGTAAAAGAACTTTACAGGTGTAAATATGGCCTCTTTCTGATGTACAAAACAGTTCTTTAACATATATGGTTCACAAAGTGGGGGGTCTAGGCCCCACGGAGGTACAGAGGTTTTGCAGAAGGGGTCGCGGTTGGTTATTTATGCCGCAGTGGGAAAGGTTCACGTAGGAATAATTTTATTTCCTTTTTTTCACAGTGGAAATATCTGTTTTTATGTTCAGCGGAGTTTTGAAGCAATAGCCTTCTACAGCGCCCCCTATCTACAAAACAGGGGCCACTGCAAGAAAAAATAAAGTTTTGAAAACACCGCCGTAGCCCAGTGTTGGAGACAGATCTTCCATTGAGCGACGACTCTTTTGATTCTTCTGTTTCTGTTTACGACGTCGTCAATCCCCCCTCCCTCGTGCTAATTGTATCGTGAGATGTGTCGATTAAAGTTGAACAAAACTTAAACTCAAGCTTGAGCCTCTGCGTCGCGTTGACTCTGGAGGTTTCTCAAAGCGACACCGTCGAAGGCTTTGTAACGCAGAGATGGCCGGACTATAAGAACGCGGCGAGCGTTTGGTGTGGATTCATGTGTTTGTTCTGTCAACCACCTCCAAGTCAGTGAAAAATGCAGATTCCGGGGGAAAAATAGAGGAAAAAAAAGAAGAAAAGTATCGTGAATACGAGATGACTGGCTGAGGATGAAAGTCAGATCTGAGTGAAGGAGAGATGTAGGGAGGAGAGGTGGAGACGGAGATGTGGGTCCACGCCAGATTTATATCATCGACTATCAAAAGTTCCCCTTGTACTGCAGTATTTCTGAGTACTTTCCCCAGTGAGATACAAATACAATAATGGACCGGTTTATTTGTGCTTTCCTTCTTTCAGGACCAGGATGGGATTAAGGGGACTTCCCTGAGTCCTTACCCACAGCACAATTCTACCTCACCGGGCAAAGAGGAGGGAGGAGGCGGCGGACGGCCCTGCAGCGACGGCTGCTCGGCCACGGGCCCAGTGGGAACCCCGGAGAGACGCAAGGGCAGCCTGGCGGACGTGGTGGACACGCTGAAGCAGCGCAAGATGGAGGAGCTGATCAAAAACGAGCCCGAAGGTCAGTGACGGCAGAGGGCGCTGCTGCGGCCTAATGTTTGGTCTGAACTTTTTGCCTCTTGGAGCAGATTCTTCTGTCCTCTCCTTGTTAGTCTCTGCACTTCCATAACTCTCTCTCTCTGTCTCTGTCTCTGTCTCTCTGTTTTGTACTCGAATATTTGACAACTTTATCAGAGTTTTATACTCGAATATTTGACAACTTTATCAGAGTACATTTTCAGTAGTGTCCTGACGCTGTGAGTGTGACCTTTCTGACCTTTGGTCCATGCCTTGTATTTGCAGTTTAATCGCAAACGTTCATTTCTCATATTTTAAACGTTGGAGTCCTTCAAAGTGATAGCATTAGGTGGCGCTAAGCTAAGGTTGGCGCCTGAAGTCAGTAGTGATGATGTCATGAAGACAGAACTGATCACATGACGACATGATAATCTCCAGTCGGTGGAAACGACTGTTGGAGCAGAGGGAAAGTAACTGTTGATGCTAACTGTTGATGCTAACTGTTGATGCTAACTGTTGATGCTAACTGTAGACCAGTTCATGTTGTTGGAGCTCCTGCACCAATGGGTGAGGAGAGTGAGGAGTGAGAAGGAAGGGAGATAAAGTGTGAGTGTTGAGTCTTCACAGAGGGGTGGGGGGTGGGGGGGGGGGGGGGCGGGCATTGTGATCCAGGCATTATTTGCCCGATGTCTAAATGAAAAACAGTAACAAAAGGCCTCAGTGCCTCAAGGAAGAAAGAAGAAGACGGGAGAGGAAGAAAAGGAAAGCTGAGAAACGATGGAAGAGAAGTGGAGGGAAATGAAGAGGGGGGGGGTCGGAGGGGGAGTTGAAGGGGTGACGACAAAGGGTGGTATTGAGCGCGAGATAGAAATCCCTTCTCTGTGCCCAGGCTAGCTATTGTTTGGCTGTGTGGCTCAGAAAGGCCATTAGCAGCAAACAGCAGGTCGGGATGAAAATTTAATGAAGGCTTTAATCATTATGAAAGGCCTGGAATATTACTGCTGCTGCTGCTGCTGCTGCTGCTGCTGCTGCTGCTGCTCTGGGTGTCTGCCGCTTCCAGCCAGATCAATCACACACACACACACACACACACACATATTAACAGTGGAGGGGCATTAACACCAGGAGGGGTGTAAACAAGAGG
>NC_024314.1:27252596-27253784 GCF_000523025.1 Cynoglossus semilaevis | reverse complement strand
CGTACTGCCAAGGAAGAGGGAGAGAGTGAAAGGAAGGGAGGAGGAGAAGAGTGGAGGGGACTCACCCTCACCCCCCTCCCTCCTCCACCCTTCAGTTTGCCTAATCCTTCTGCTGCTCCGCTGCCCAACACACACACACACACAAACACACACACAAACAGATAATAAGTCGAAACAAGGACCGGCAACTTTCAAGCACAGACCCCAGAAAAAAAAAAAAAAGATTTATGAACTCAAACACACACACTCACACTCACACACACTCACACACACACAGATCCATACATACAGCAGCGTGTTCACAGACCTAGCGTGGGAGCGAACAAATGTCTTTATGTGATTTCCACCATTGTGGCTAATTAGTTAGCTGTATAAATTAACATGAAGTGCAGCGAGACTCTCACCGCCTTTGTTTGTCTCAGCCGTTCTTCTCTCCCTCTCAGTGGGAACGGGAAAAAAATCAAGTGAAATTGAACAGAGGAAGGACGAAAAAAAAAAAGACGAAAGAGTTTTTTTTCTTCTTTTTTCTTTTTCACTTTGTGCCGCAGTAAAAAGTTAAAAAACTGTATTTTGTTCAGTGTCAGTATTTCTGAAACGTCAGGTCGACATCAGGCCTCAGACCAACTCTGCCTTGAACCCTTCACTAAAACGTGAACTCTACGTCTCTGTTTTTTTTTGTTTTTTTTTTTGCCTCTATCTCATGACTTGGCAGAGAGAGGAGGAAAAAAAAAAAAAAAGAAAAAAATCTTCAGCGCTGGAGAAGGTCGTGGTATTGAAAAGGAAACAACCTTTTTACACAAATAAAACTCTTTCAAATAAACACCCTGAAACTACCCCCCCCTCTTTATGTCCTGCGTGCGTGAACACCAGTTGCGTCCGATTCGCGGCTTCGTCCACTCGCCCTGGTGTCAACACCTCACTTCACGTTGGAGTTTTCTCAGCTAACGAGAGAAAAGACTCTGAACACGAATAAACGACGTGGTGTTTTTGTTTTTGTTCCTCTCTCTCTCTCTCTCTCTCTCCCTGTGTCTCTGCCTCTCTCTCTCTCTCTGTTTTACTGCGCTGAGAAACGCCGACATCACAGGCTGAACCTGAGACCCGTTGTGCGGCGGGTCATTGTTGGCCCCAATAAAAGATGCATTCAAGTCACTTTCCTTATTGAATTGTTTTGTCTGCTTTTCAACATGG
>NC_024314.1:27250433-27252572 GCF_000523025.1 Cynoglossus semilaevis | reverse complement strand
TCACAGCAGACAATCTGTTGGGATAAAACTCTTTCTAAGAAAAGAAAAAAAAAACCAAAACATTCTTCCCAGTCCAGATGAGTGATATTAAAGAGATGAATAGTGTGTGTGTGTGTGTGTGTGTGTGTGTGTGTGTGTGTGTGTTTGGATGAAGCAGTGCTCCAGCTTTTGTCCTATACATGAGCATAAAAGGGTTTAGAGAGAGAGAGAGAGAGAGAGAGAGAGCGAGAGAGAGAGAGAGAGGTTTGGGGGGGTGGTCCTGATGCTGTGTGTGTGTGTGTGTGTGTGTGTGTGTGTGTGTGTGTTATTGGCCTCCTGGCACGGCTTTAAGTTCAGGACAAAGACTCAGGTTCATGAATTCGTCGTTTCTTCATTTTCTTCAGGACGTTTTTGTGTCACTTTTCAGATCTTCATCGTCACTTTTTTTCACTCGTCAAAGTTGAACCACAGCAGGTCCACTGACCAGATCAGTCCGGTCCAGAAGTTGTTCCCCAACCCCCCCGTTTGTTTCCATGTCGTCCTTCTCCCTCTTCGGCTACTTCCCTTTTTTGGGTCTTTTTTTTTTTTTTTTTTTCCACCCATTCCCATGGAGAGACGCAGGAATGTTTTTATTTCCCGCAGAAAAAGCTGAAAGATGAATGAGTTTCTGCGTGAAGTGTGCCGACTTTCACTCGCCCCTTAACCGCTTTATCTGACGGGGAGGCAAAACGCCAAAAAAAAAAAAAAAAAAATTCCTAAAAGTTTTTTTTTTATGGACGCACTTATGGAGCAAACAAAAAGCTCTGGAATTGAATTGTAGTTCAGACGCTCGCTGTAACTGTGTTATAAGACGTTAGCCAAGACGCTAACTGACAGTCGGACTTTATTATTTATTTTTGGGGCAAAAAAAAAAACAAACAAACAAAAAAACATTTACTTGGACGTGACATATATTTCCAGGTTCTGACATTTTAACTAAAAATCGAATCAGTCGAAGTTAATTACTTAATGACAAGATGTTTTTCTCTGTTTCCTCCGGTTAGCGGTCATTAATTAGCATTAGCCTAACGGACGGTAATGTTCTAGAACATTTGTACAGTCCAGTCTTTGACTCCTGTATCAAAGTGTCTGATTGGTTTATCACGTCTGAGGTCATTTATGCGAACTCCCATCCTCACCCAGACGTTACCGTACGAAGTTAAACATGTGAGCGGTCACGTGACCACGCCACCAGTTTAGGACATCCTGGTGTCTGGTACCTTATCTTGAACACCGCAGTACTTCAGCAGTACATTTTTATATATAAAGTACTCAGAAGTTCAACGAGCCGGGTTCAGACAGCGCCCCCCTTCTGTCAGAGATAGTGCTGATAATCTTGCGGAGAATTAGCCAGCTAGCCACACAGACGGGCGGTGTCAGTGCTGCGCAGGGAGTCCATCAGTGAGTGGAGGCGTCAGTTCATTAATTAACCCCCGACTGCCCCGGTCAGGGGGCGGAGCCTGCAGCCTGTGTTGTCAGCCTGGGGGTCACCACCCCCGAGCCCTTTGTGCAGCGCCGCCTTATTTGAGCCAGATGTAGTGAGACAAGCCCCTCCGGTGCCCTCTCCTCACCCCTCCTCACCCCTCCTCACCCCTCTCTGCAGCGGCGTTTCTTCAGTGGTTGGCGTCACAGCTCAGATCCTCCTCCAGAGGAGCAACACTGATCCGCCGGCTTCTTTTTCCCATCCCACCTCTTTCAGGCATCTCTGCCTCCCCCCTCTCCCCCTCCTCCCCTCCCCCCTCCCCCTCCCGGGACACTTCCATCGGTTCATTCACTTCTCTCCAACTCTACCTTCCCATCCCTCTGTTTTCATCCTCCCTCCTTGTTTGGCCCACTGCCCCCTTTTGCTTTGCTCAGGGGGGAAAAAGAGTGTCGTGTGTGTGTTGTCGTGTGTGTTGTCGTATGTGTGTGTGTGTGTGTTGCCTGGCACACACACACCTCTCATCTCCCTCCTTGTTCACTACTACTTCATCCTCTCCTCTCCTCTCCTCGACCCTCTTCTTCCTCCCTACCTTCCCTCCACTCTTTGTTCTTGTCACAGTCTCCACCTGCTTCTAATCACTCCTCCTCCATCTTTTTCACTCGCAATCTCCATTCATATTTCTCTCTCTCTCTCTCTCT
>NC_024314.1:27248823-27250293 GCF_000523025.1 Cynoglossus semilaevis | reverse complement strand
CTCCTTTTGATTTGGGTGCGTTCGGATTAATGCTGTCAGCTCAGCTGTTAAAACAACTGCCATCGCCAGATGCTAGTCAGTTTGAGGCTGGAGCTGTCACCTCCACACACACACACACACACACACACACACACACACACACACACACACTCTTGGCTCATCGCAACACCGACAAACCAGATCAGCTGCTGTTCGCCCGTCGTGTCTGTGACACAGGTGTGTGTTTTTCCGGAGTCGTTCCAAAACAACACTTAGTGCACATTCAGGAGGCATCAGGAGACCGGGCTGTGATCACACACACACACACACACACACACACACACACACACACACACACGTATGTGTGTGGTTCCCGCGTGTAATTTCAGAACCGATCTTCCACCGGGGGCAGTGCAGAACCTGTTTTGTTATCATTATTAAAGTGAGTCTCCAAACAGATTTAAAGGTCGATTCCCACTCACGTCTGAGATGAACCTGGACGAGGCTAACAGGGTTAGCTGCTGTTAGCCCTGACTAACAGGAGCTAACCTCCGGGGGGGGGGGGAAAATGTCAAAACAGCGCATTTGGATCAGATCCAGATACGTCTGGGTTTTGGTGAGTATGTGTACTCTACAGGAGTACCTTAGGCAAATAGTACTGCAATACTGTCAGCCCCATCACTGCAACTACTGAATACTGATATTTTTCACCTGATACAAAAAAGTGAGAAGGGGGGGGGTTAAAATTACAAATCAGTGAATTTGTATCAGAGTAAAAATATAAAAAACATTTTTTAAAATCAAATTCATTTCACCTCCTCCAACCCTGCGCCCTTCAATGGGTCACGGCCCCCACTTTGGGAACCACTGATAATGTACTTTTTTTTTCTCCATAAAAATTTCAACATCAACTTTTACCCTCCCCCGTCTCCCTGTTACACATTTAATATTGACAATAGTTTGGTCTAAAAGACGATGATGAAAAAAAATAAAATTCAAAAACAAAACAAACCCAGAACGCTGGTCCAGGATCAGCGTCTGTTCACAAACAACATCTCTGCCACACACACACTCCGACACACACACACACACACCGAGCCCAAATCACCACCAGGGCTGCAAAAGGTTCACCTGGACGCGTTTTCAGTTTTTGTAAATGGACACTTCACTGGTGGAAAAATGAAAAACCTTTTGAACCCGACGATAATCGGCCATTTATGACCATGAAAAGAAGAAGAAGGTTTTTGGTTTTTTATATATAAAGGAGTAGAAAATGTAATTTCTTTATTGCCATCACCTTGGTTCCTGCTCCTGATATCTTTTTTATCTTTTTTGTCTTTTTTTTTTTTAACCGTTTTAAGCAGAAATCCAAACATTTGCTCCAGCGCTCACTGAAAAAGCCTTTTGTTTATATTACCTTGGCCAATAACTGTGTTTACTGTTGGAGAAAGTCTCCATTCCTGAGGCAACACATGATTTATACCTAGCCAC
>NC_024314.1:27244469-27248760 GCF_000523025.1 Cynoglossus semilaevis | reverse complement strand
CCCCCTCCCCCCCATTCCTTCATAACTCACTTAAAACTCACTGCTTTCTTTCTTTTTCCTTTAACAACATCAACCCTGCCCTGTTAGCACTGAACACACACACACACACACACACACACACACACACACACACACTGAGCTGATTGTCAAAGTCTCAACAAGTGGCTCGGAGTGGACTGCAGGGGGCAGTATTTTTTTCTTATTGATGACCATTAACGTGGCTCACATTACAGCAAATAGTTTAAATGGAAAAATGAAACATAAGGATATACCAGCGAGCCTCAACTGTCGGCCCGTGGGCCAAATCTGGCCCGCCGCTACTGTCCAATGAGGCCGACGACTGGATTCTAAAATTGAGACGATTTCGCTGATTTATCGCTGTATTTACAAAAATATGACTTTGATTTCATTTTAGTTTGAGCGCCCCCCACAGGTGTCTGTCGCTCCGACAGGTTAAATATTGACTACCAAAAGGACAAGTCCGGTTCATCTAGTTTCATGAACTCCAGGGACAGCTCCGTCCCCCGGCTGGGTCGGTGTTCTTGGTCTCGTCTTCGGTTCAGTTCCTGGTTCTCAGACGTACTAATTCAATCTGAGGTCTGCGTCCACTACGGTGGTCCAGGAAAACACCGTTTATTAGGTTTACCAATAAAAAAAAAAAACCCTGGTCTTTCTTTAGTCCCTGGTACACGGCGCCCTCTTGGTCTCATTTGTGTCGTTACATTAACATAGTTACGGTCCGGTTCATCGTCGTCGTCGTTGTCGTCCGCTGAAGACCCCGGTCTGAGCCTGGCCAAACATCGGTAACAACAATCAGCCCACTCAAAGAGTCATGGGTGACTCAACAGGAGGGGTGGGGGCGGTGGGAGATTAGGCCGAGGGGGAGGGGTCGGTGGAGTCAAAGACTGAAAGGAATGTCGAGGAAGAAAAGAAGTATTGATGCGAGGGAACCGGGTCTGGAGCTGCACGCAGACTTCAGATTAATAATCCACGTCAGATTAGAAGACAAACGTCACGGCGCGTCACAGGAAACGACTTTTATTTTGAACTTTTAAAAAACTTTGGAAAAAAAAATCAGATTTTTTTTCTGTGTTTTTTGTTTTTGTTTGTGATTGTCCGACATTAGTGACCTTTGACCTGGCAGATTATGATGCCGTGGACACAGGGATTATTAAAGGACAGATGCAGTAATTAATGAAATGTTTGAAAACCACGTTAATTAACCGCGTCAGGAACAGAGCTCCACTTCCTGTGTTTGTGTCTCCGCAACTCTGTTATTTTCATTAAGTTGTTTTTTTTTTTGTTTTTGTTTTTTTCTGCTGGTGTAAAGAAAGAAACAGATGGTAAAGAGATTCTGAATGTGACCTCAGCGGCGACAGCAGCTATTACTGACGGGCGCTAATTTAATTAACCGTCCATTTTTATTCCCCTGAAACAATGCCATCCTTCCTGGGAAATCACGGTGCAAAAAAAAAAAAAAGAAAGAAAAAAAAAAAACAACATTTCCAGCTCGGTGGTTGTTCAGGCTCCGACAGGTCATTCACACACACACACTCACACTCACACACACTCACACTCACACACACATGCTCGTCAGCAGAGCATTCCGCTGCTGTTTGGGCTGTTGTTTCCATTGGTCTAATGGTTCTCACATGTCTGTCGCCCCATCTTTGAGCAGCACGCAGGACAATGTGGCCCATTCTTCAGGCCTGACAGCGCTCCCTGTCTGCAGTCCATCGACACACACACACACACACACACACACACACACAGAACAAACATTCACCGCAGCAGAAGAAAGAGACGCACATGAAACTGAGACGCAGAAGTGTCCGCGTTTCTGTCTGTACTTGTCAACGGCGTCCACGCTAACTGCAGTAACCGCATCTCGCCACAGACGGGGCCAGCTGTCAGTCAAACTGCCAACACTGGTGCTCCGCGTTAACAGCACCAGGAAAAAAAAGAAGAAGAAGAGGAAGAAGAAGAGGAAAAGAAGAAGAAGGAGAAGAAGAAGGAGAAGAAGAAGAAGAAGAAGAAGAAGAGGTTCAAGTCGCCGCTCAGACTCCCATCATGCATCAGCGTTACTCTGTCAGGAGCATCTTACTGTTCCGTCATTGCTCTGACAGGCCGACCAAAAACGTCAAGACGGTCGCATGTATGTATGTGTGCGTGTGTGTGTGTTAATGCGTGGGTCAGCCCCCCCCCCCACACACACACACACACAGCAGGGCCTGACACACAATGTCTTCTTTTGTTGTCACATTAAAGTGATGCAATAAAGCTGTGCAGTGACAAGGACGGCCTGCGGGCGCAGCAGTGACACAGGCATTCAGAGTGTGTGTGTGTGTGTGAGTGTGTGTGTGTGAGAGTGTGTGTGTGTGAGTGTGGAGACAAAAGCACTGGAGAGGGTTTATTGCCACGAGACAGATTGCAAGTGTCATTTTGCATCACAGCAGCCGCGTGTACACACTAATACACACTGATACACACTAATACACACTGATACACACTGATACACACTGATACACACTCTAATACACACTGGTACACACACTAATACACACTGATACTTGCCCTACTTTAATGGGAGGCTTTCAACAGGGAGAAATCCTCAGACCTGACGAGTCGACTCCGTCGTCACAACAACAACACGTTAGCGTTTAGCTAACGCTAGCAGAGAGTCCTGGGTTCGATTCCCAGAGGAACAACATGCTTGGTTTTGGGAAATCCTTGTGTTGCCTAGGCTGCCCCCCAGGCTGCCCCCCCCCCCCAACCAGGCCACACAAGGATTTCCCAAATAAATGTATTTATATGATTTAGTCTTGGAGTCAATTTAGTCAATAGCGCTGTTTTAACTGTAGGAGGTGTTGTTTTTTTGTTTTTTTTTAGGGGTCAGCGGAAAATCGTAATAAAATTCGAGTCGAATAAATTTGGATTTTATCGAGCAAAATGTGTAAAATGTGTTTGTTTTTTTTTTTCAACAAAAGAGGAACAAAGTTTAGAGAAGTTCGAAAAGTAAAATTTTGAGACACATGTCGTGCATATGTTACCGCCCCCCACTGGTACTAGTTGAAAACAACCGTACACATTTGAAGCTCCGGTGGGGCCGCGATAAAGAGACACGATGGGACTGGAGCCGGTCCGCGTGCCTCGGGTTTGACACACTGAGTGTTAAGTGAGTGTTAAATACAGAGGCTGCTGCTGCTAATGCTAACGCTGCTGCTGCTGCTGTTACTGCTGCTGCTGTTACTGCTACTGTTACTGCTGCTGCTGCTGTTACTGCTGCTGCTGCTGCTGCTGCTGCTGCTGCTGCTGCTGCTGCTGCTGCCCTCACGTCAGTCCTTCATTATCCAGTCAAATGTCTCCCGTGAGACCGTGTTTGTTAACCAGGCAATTAGCTGCTGGTGTTTGCTGGTTATCAGACCCACAGTCCACACACACATACACACACACACATATACTCGCTCGCTCCCTCGCTCGCTCTCCTCAGCCTGTAAAACATGAGGCAGTAAAATGGAAATGGCTTCTGTGCTGCGGCCCAGAGCCGCGGCCTAACAAGGTGCAGCGGCCGCAGCTATCGGCGGCCGAATTAGTCCACCGCCAATTCAAATGTCCAGATTCTATCAAACACCATTTAATGATAATGGAGGTCACAGAAAAGTACTCTGGGAAATGGTGTGTGTGTGTGTGTGTGTGTGTGTGTGTGTGTGTGTGAAAGGAACAATTCTCTGTCTCCTGCATTAGATAGCATCGCTAATTCCTGCTACTCGGCACAAAAACAACATGCAGAGGAGGGAAGAGAAATGGAACAACAAAACACACACACACACACACACACACACACAGAGAGAGAGAGAGAGAGAGAGACAAACAAACACACGCAGCAGCAGTGAAATAAAAAAAAAACAACGAGAAAAGTTTATTTTTTTCCCGGCGACTTTCTCGAATGTCGCTCCAGATTTTGCCCTTCATCGTTCTTTCACAATGTCGCGCCCTCTCCGCTGCTATTTCTGACTGCCAGTGTGTGGATCTGGCGCGCTGAGATTTCGTGCCAGTGTAAAAATTGGCTGAGGGTTTGGTTCAAATCAAATTGGACATAAGCACCCACAACACCATCTGTCGGGGAGAGGCAGCGGAGTGAAGGGCACAACTCTGTCTTCAGATAAAAACTCTTTCAGTTTCAGGAGGAGAATCCTTGACTGACACCTCGCCGCGCTTTACTCTCTACGTTGCGGACGGGGACCCTATTCTTAGAAACACCACTTTGAACGGCAACTCGTTGCCATACATC
>NC_024314.1:27243745-27244308 GCF_000523025.1 Cynoglossus semilaevis | reverse complement strand
CTGTTCCGCCCCCCCCCTGAAACCCCCCCGCCGCCTCCTCCTCCCTCCTCCTCCCCTCCTCCTCCCCCACTTCTCGCCTTATACTCCGTGGTTTTAAAATAGACAAAAATAAAAACTCTCTGCCTGGTTGGTTCGTCTTCAGGTGTTTTGGCAACTGATATTGTGTGTGTGTGTGTGTGTGTGTGTGTGTGTGTGCGCGCTCACATTTGTAATTTTCTGTTAACAGCTGTGTCGCCCTGAAATGTGTTTCCAGACATGTCTGTGATTGTCACAGTACTGTAGGGGAGGACCATATGTCCCCCGTCGCCTCACCCCAAAAACTTTACTTAACTTTACAAGGTGAACAACACACTCGTAACTCTGAGTCTGATGATGAGTGTGTGTGTGTGTGTGTGTGTGTGTGTTAATACCCAGACTCAGAGCAGCTTCTGAATCTCAGGCCTCATGAACCAAAGTGGAGTTTTCTTCTCTCTCTTTTTCCTCTCTTCCTCACACACACACACACACACACACACACACACACAGTTGTTCCGTACTTCTAACTGGGGGGTGGGGTGGGGTGG
>NC_024314.1:27242575-27243479 GCF_000523025.1 Cynoglossus semilaevis | reverse complement strand
CCTCGTGTGGAGGTGAAGCTCTGGACAGAAAAGCTTTTTTACTTCTCAGTCTGCGTCCTAATCTCTGACTGACGTTCACAGAGTTTTTTTTTTTTCGCCTCTCCTTTTTAAATCCTGGAAACCTTGTGAAGTCTTATGGCCCTCTGCCGAGGCGCGCAGGGACGGTGGTGTGTGTGTGTGTGTGTTTCAGTCGCAGGAGACTCCACTGGAGAAAAAAGAAAAGAAAAAAAAAAAGATTTTTTTTTTTTTGGCACGACTCGCCGCTGCTTTGGAACGATTGGACCGTCTTTAGAAGGAATTGGTGAAAATGTGTCCAGACACATGGCCCAGCTCAACCAGACATGAATTGATCATCAAAATATCAACATTATCATTTCATGATGTAGAGGGTTGGCTGAGTCTGGGTGAGGGAGGGGGAGGGGGGGAGAGAGAGAGTGTGTTCGTAGATGGGGTGAGGCTGGAATCAAACTTCTCCCGTCCATCAGCCTAAACTGAAACGTAAACCATTCAATCTTCTGATGTTTCTCATCATCTCTTGTTTTCTCCTCTCCCCCCTCCTCACCCCCTCACCCCTCCCTCACCTCCTCACCCCCTCCGGAGAGGGAGAGAACTGTGTCTCTGTCTCTGTGTATAATCCAGATTAGGAGAAGGAATAATTATTATCGTGTTTAATAACTAGTCAAATATGAGGCACCAAAGCCAAGCTCGTGATTGGTCGACCGCTCCGTGACTCATCAGGTGATGTTCCATATTGTGGTCGGTCATTAATCTGAATATTCTAATCTAATCTGCACCGCTGTTCGACTCCTCGGTGTCAGTAACACTAACGCTGTTCATACAGTGCTGACCCTCACTCAGTTTTGGGGGAGAGAGGGGTGAGAAAAGGGGGTGAGAAAAGGGGGAG
>NC_024314.1:27240220-27241425 GCF_000523025.1 Cynoglossus semilaevis | reverse complement strand
CCAACAGCTTCTGAACCAAAATCTCACTGTGGATCCAAAAGCTGGATGGTGGCTCACACACACACACACACACACACACACAGACACACACATGCTGTTTCCACTCTCTCTCTCTCTCTCTCTCTCCCCACACACACAGGTGGACGGGGTTGTTTTGGCTCGGCTGCAGGGCAGCAGCTTGACTCCTTTTGAGCCAATGAGCCAAAATAATGGCCGACAATTCCAGAGTTATTGTCAGTGTTTTCCCCCCACCGCTTTTCCCAGAATCCCTCTCAGTCGTGCGGGTTCAGAATCAGAACATCGCCCTCAGATTAATTATCCTACGTTGGCAGAAAGATGGAACAGCAGGATTTAGAGTCTCTCTCTCACACACACACACACACACACACACACACACGACTCACTGTACGGAGAAAACGACCTGCGCAGGTGAAACCAGAAAATGAAACGTCAAACCTCAACCTGTTACTTTTTTTGTTGTTGTTTTTAAAGTCGTCATATTTTCCTCACCCCTTCATTCTACAAAAGCGGGGGAGGGTATCCTCACACCCCACCCTGCAGTGATGTGGCCCACACCCCGGTGTGGGTCCCAGGCCCGGCCCGTTTACCTCACAGTCTGTGTCACAGAAACAGGGAGTCGACCCACCGGCAGCAGCAGGGGGCGCTGGACTGTGTGGTTTTTGGCCCTAATTAAAAATTAAAAAACTTTCCAGGGCTGCTGTAGCCCTGTTAATAAATAAAAATAATACACAGACACAGAGAGAGAGAGAGAGAGAGAGAGAGAGAGAGAGAGAGAGCGTCCACACGGCCATTTGTTGTTCCCTCTCACTTGTCAAAGCTCTTTGCCTTAAAAGCCTCTGTCATTGTTGTGGGAGAGCAAGCTGGGGGGGGGGGGGGGGGGGGGGGGGGGGGAGCGTATATAGACCTGGAGGGAGAGTTCCATAAACTAATGGCACCTGTTGTGGTGATGAGTGAGACGGAAGGAAATGACAGGAGCTCAGTGTTCACTGTTCACTGTTCACTGATCCTCCTCTTCATCATCATCATCTTCTTCTTCTTCTCTGGACGTCCAATCAGAACGCTGGAACCATGCTGGACTTTTCTCTCTCTCTCTCTTTACTTTGCTTTTACTTTGTCACCTCCTCACTTTTCTCCCCTCTCCTCCCATCCCCTCGTCTCTTCCACATTCCTCCCCTCCTGTCCTC
>NC_024314.1:27238550-27238947 GCF_000523025.1 Cynoglossus semilaevis | reverse complement strand
GGTCGTAGCTCCTTCCATCTACTCTTATATCTAACTGCAGCTGCATCGTGAACGTGAACCACATCTGTACCTGATGTTAGTGTGTGTGTGAGGAGTGTGTGTGTCTGTGTGTGTGTGTGTGTTGATAATGCTCCCATTGTGACGGTGCATTAAGGCCGTCTTTGTCTCAGGGCTAATGATTCTCCAGCAGCAGGTGAGAGAGAGAGAGAGAGAGTCATCATCTTCTTCTTCTTCATCTCCATCATCTTCTTCATCTTCATCATCTTCAGTCTCTCTCAGAGACAGATGTTTCTGAAGCGTCTCGTCTCAAAGCCACGAGGACAAACGTCACAGAGACACTGAGGTGGTGAACCTCTGTGGGGGTTAGTTGTGATGGTGGGGGGGGAGTGGGAGAGAG
>NC_024314.1:27236308-27237695 GCF_000523025.1 Cynoglossus semilaevis | reverse complement strand
GATGCTCCGGCGGCAGGTGAGAGAGAGAGAGAGAGAGGGGAGAAAGCCTCTCTCTCTCTCTCCTCCTCCTCTTCTTCTGCTCCTCCACTTGTCTCTCCCTTTATCTCGCCTCACCCCCCCCACCCTCCTCCTCCTCCCCCTCTCTTGTTTTTGTTCTTCAGATTTCCTCTCTTTCTTTCGATTATCAGCTCCTCTGGTTCCCACCTCTCTCCTGCTGATGTGGCCATTAGGCTGAGCCGCCGCTGCCTTTATTACAGCAAATGGACTTTAAATGAGCTTTATTGTCATGTTGGCTGGCCAACTGAATCCCTCTCTCTCTCTCTCTCTGTCTCTCTCTCTCTCTCCCTCACCCTCTCTGTCTGACCTCACCTCGCCTGAACAGAGGCCCCCAGCATTGAGAGGCTGCTGTCCAAGGACTGGAAGGATAAACTTTTGGCCATGGGTTCAGGTCACGTCGGAGAAATTAAAGGTAAAGTACATCCTTATAAAAGTCAACGCTAACGTCCAATCACACGGCTCCCTGGAGCTGCTCGTTTGGTTCAAAGTTATTTCTTTGACACAGAAATCAGTGAAGCGACATCATTTTAAAAACAGATCTATAAGAAGCACAAATTTATGATCCTCAAAATATATAGATATGGAAAAAGGTGCTGGTCATTTTTTTAAGATTTTTTTTTAGAAACTATTCTTGAACGTTTCTTGGATTGACATCTCAGTCAGAGCTTGAGTCTGATAGAACAGTGAAGAAGAGGAAGAGGAAGAGGTTTTTGTGGCTGGTGTGACTGACGTCTCTGCTGATTGGTCAGCTCTGCGTCAGCTCCTGGTGTCTCTCACACATTTCATCTTCCTGAAGTCCTCGTTCTGTTCAAGAGGGACACACACGGAGCAGAACAGAGGGCAGGAAGTGATTCAAGAGCAGAACCAGGGAGCTGCGCTGCGAGCCAGAAGAAGAAGAAGAAGAAGAAGAAGAAGAAGAAGAAGAAGAGGAGGAGGAGGAGGAGACGGGCGCCGGTTCCCTCTAACTCCGGGGCGAAGCTCCCAGTAATTGAAGTTCATTAGGAGGCAGAGCCACGTGTCATCAAAGAGCCCGGCCGCGCAGCGGAGAGGAGCCGCCATTGATCAAACCCCCGTTTTTCCCAGCGCCCCCGCCGCGCTGACATTTTATGTAGGGGCGTCCCGCTTGGCACGCCACACACCAACAGCTGGGGACCAATATCAGGAGCGCGTACTCTATATAAGAGCATGTGTGTGTGCGTGTGTGCTGACGCAGTAATGTGTGTCACTAAGTATGAAGGATTAAAACCCATTAAAAAAAAAAGATCAGAAGTTAAAGCCCCGTGTTCTGTTACTCCCCTAGGAAGGGGTGAGGGACGGGCGCGGGGGTGGG
>NC_024314.1:27234545-27234852 GCF_000523025.1 Cynoglossus semilaevis | reverse complement strand
CGCGTCTGTCTGAGAGTGTGTGTGAGTGTGTGTGAGTGTGTGAGTGTGTGTGTGTGTCCAAACATCCAAACAAGAAAGGCTCCTTTGATCCATCGTCTCACCTTTGCGATCTCCACCCTGCTCCCTTTTTTTTTTCTCTCCCACTTGCCCCCCCCTCTTCCTCCCTCTCCCCCAGTTGAACAGACTGAGGTTTTTAACACAGAGTTCTTTCTTGTCTTGGTCAGTTACAGCGACACACACACACACTCTCACACACACACTCTCACACTCACACCCCCCCCCCCCCTCACAAAGGGGGGGGTGTGGA
>NC_024314.1:27224912-27233455 GCF_000523025.1 Cynoglossus semilaevis | reverse complement strand
AAGTTGACCAACGAGCCACGTAGAGCTTTACACCCCTTTGTTGTTCCTTCCTCATTTCCCCTCATGTCTTTGACCTTTGACCTTTGACCCCCTCCCTCCACCAGGAAAAAGACGTCCGGCTTCAAACAGTTCTTTAGTTGTTTTAACGTCATATTTCCACATCGTCTCTCCGACATCTTTATTTCTCTGCAGTTTTATTCAAATCAAAATCTAATTTTTCCGTCTTTTTTTTTTTTTACGTTTCTGTTCCGTATTAAAGGTACAGTTGACTATTTTTTAAACAGATTTAATCCGACACTGACGGCCTCTCCCTCACCCTCTCTCTCTCTCTCTCTCTCTCTCTGAAGGACGCGGCAGCAGGCTCATAATTAACAACATCTTTCTGTGGTTTGACTGAAGGGCGATCGACGACCGCAGTCAGCGTTTGTAGCATTTGGTCGACGGTCTGTCGATCTCTCCGTCTCAGTCTGAACAGATTTTTAAGTGCATCGTATTTTTCTCTGGCTGACGACAGCAGAGTTCCGACCCAGTTTTTTTTTTTTATAGTGTAATCTCAGCCAAGTCTTGCACTTGTGTTTCAACAGCTACCACCTGACCTTCGACCTTTCCCCTCATCCCCTCTCTTTTTTTTTCTTCTTCACATAGGTACTCCAGACAGCCTGGCAGAGAAAGAGCGCCAGCTAATGGGCATGATTGGTCAGTTGAGCAGCCTGAGGGAGCAGCTCCTGGCGGCCCATGAAGAGCAGAAGAAACTGGCGGCCTCACAGATGGAGAAGCAGAGGCAGCAGATGGAGCTCGCCAAGCAGCAACAAGACCAGGTACAGGATCACGCCGCGCCACCGGCGCCGAGCGCCGAGTGCCGAGCGCCTCCTCTGGAAACGTACGCAAACGTGGCAGAACTGTGTTTAATCAAGGCGACATATCTGAAAATAGATTGTCGGCTGAAACGGTGAAATATATTTGAAAATATAGACGTAAATATATAAATATATAAATATACAGTGGGGCGTCGAGATACAAGTTTAATCGGTTCCACAGCAGTACTCGTAAATATACCCAGAAATATACTATTAATGAATTAAATTAAAATTACCCTCCGTCAAAAACATAGATATAAACAAATATATTCATAGTACAAAATAATAATAATTAAGAAACCATTTAATATTGTTGTTATAAAAAAGAGAACGCGACAGCGCCACATAGTGTCGAATAGAAATGGCTCGGTTGAGTCACCCGATGTTTCCTTGTATCGCGGGGAAAATCTTGCAAAAGTTTCTTACTTTGAAAACTCCACTGTACATCATATACATATATAAATATATAAATACACACATAGTTTAAATATAACTGAATATATTTAGAAATATATACTTCATAGAGTGTTTAATTGGATTTTGAGATTCAAGATGTGAGCTCAGGAACCAGCCTACTTCATGTAGGGCTGGAGTTGGACGGACAAATATACAAATACACACACAAATACACACACACCAGCTACTGTCTTAATTCAGGTTCCAGGGCTACAGTCTTCCAGGCGGACTCCCCGCTTTGTTGTGGCTTTATTTTTTTTTTTTTTGTTTTATTTTTTTGTTTTGCCTCCGGAAACACTCAAGTAAAAAAAAAAACTAAAAACTAAAAACTAAAATATAAACACAGCTGTGAGGGTAAATCACCTGTGACTAACACGTTAAAACCTTACAGCGCCCTCAGCTGCATTCCACTGGAGAGCGCACTAAATGACTCCTGCTGTACGAGAACGGAGGGAAAAAAAAAAAAAAAAAAAAGGTTTGAACTACTTTTCTCTGGAGAGTTTCTGCACAGGAGTCAAAGTGGCAGAGTTGACGTATTTTCAAAATAAAATATAACTTTATTCTGTAGTAAAGACGTATTACTTTGAAAAATTCGAAAAAAAATGAAGAAAATAAATAAAAATAATCCAATAATAAATGAAGTTAGTTATTTAATTAATTCTCTGTGGCCCGGAACGAAACGACCCATGGACCACCAGCAGTCCACGGACCAGGGATTGAGAATTCAAATGTATGGAGGGGCAAGGCAGCATGGGGGGATTTAAAGGGGTGGGGGGGCGATTGACAGTTTGTTAGTGCGTATGTGTACGTCTACGTCAACACAAACAGACACAGTTTCACACATTAATGTGAGTGTGTGATGTAATACCCCCGATGTCCACCGGGCTGCAGAGTCCAGACGAGACCAGATCTCTAATATTTCAGAAGGTTCTGTCGACATCAGCACTCAGGGACACACAGATGTGTCTCTACACACACACTCACACACACTCACACACACCTAACCCAACAACGTTTACCCCCGGGGGTTTAACGGCGTTGTGTTTCCTGTCCCCAGATCGCCCGACAACAGCAGCAGCTCCTGCAGCAGCAGCACAAAATCAACCTCCTGCAGCAGCAGATCCAGGTGAGCTGTGTGTGTGTGTGTCTGTGTGTGTGTGTATGTCTGTGTGTGTGTGTGTGTGTGGGACAGAGCGTTCAACCACCGGGCGCTCGGAGAAATCAGCTGATGCCGTTTGAGTTCAGCCGTTTTTTTTTCGGGTTCCTGATGACAGTTCCACTGTGACGGCAGAGGTGTTTGAAGACGGACGGCGAGACAGACGGACACAGAGCGGGGGGGATTAGGGGGAGACGGTGGCGGCGGCGGCGGTTTAGCGGCAGCTGTGTTGAACAAATCTATAATCAGCCGCTCAGCCAGGAGACAGTGTCGAGATAAAGAAACAGACTTCGGAAAAATCTGGGTTTGTTTTTATATTTTTTGGGAGGGCGGGGGGGCGGGGGGGCGAGGGGGGGGGCGATTTATGGAAACAGAGCAATACAACAGACTGAGGAGCCCGAGCCAAAGCCACCCGGTGGACCGGTCCGGTCATTACGGTGGGTCACACGGTGACCTGGGGATCTGACCTGGATCTAAGTCTGTGTTTGTACTGTATTTATAGGTTAGTGTGGAGTCACACGGTGAAGTATTAACAAGAGTACTCCACCAGTGAAGTACTCCACCGTGTACTTCACTGGTGGAGTACTGTAGTATAACTGATACAGCACATACTTCGACCTACGGTATTTTCATAGAAACGCAGGCAGAAACGCATCATATAAACTGCACTGAATATATAAATATATGTACATATATAAATATATGTACATATATAAATATATGTACATATATAAATATATGTATATATATTTATATATATAAATATATATTTATATATATAAATATATATTTATATATATAAATATATATACATATATTTATATATATATAAATATATGTATATATATTTATATATATAAATATATATACATATATTTATATATATATAAATATATGTATATATATTTATATATATATATGCATATATACTCACAGTATATATGTACCGTGCATATACATATATACACGTGTACATATATACTAGGGGTTGTGTATTGGCAAGAAACTGGCGATACGATACGTATCCCAATATGGGACAATAATACCATATATTGCAATATACTGTGATACTATAGACACAGACGATATATTGAGGTTTTTTTTAACAACAGCAGTACTGTCAACATAGTACATAAGTGGGTACATATTAGATATACATATATAGGTAGGAAGTAGGAAGTAATACGCTGAGAGACAGATTTTCCAAACTATATGGCTCGACTTTCCGATATATTTAGATGCTAACAGCATTAGCCACATGCTAACTCGGTTTTATTCCCGTCAAACAGGCCGTTTTTTAACACGGCTAACGCCCCAGCCATCGACACGTCGACTTATCAAGTCCGTCCAGCTCAAGGCCAGACCTGGTCAGCTGACTCACGCGGCGAGGAACACAAACAGCGTCGACGGTTCGTGAGCGGGAGCGTCCTTGTTTTGACCACGACGTTGAACAAATCGAATCAGGCGGACGGTAAACACAGATTAGAGGAGGCTAACGAAGTGAGAGACGCTGCCTGTTCACCACGACTCCGGTTGTCGTAGGTCAAGAGAAAAAAACGGGCGGGTATGTAAACTTAAAAATGGAGGTATTGTCCGTTCGGGGGGGGGTCGAGGGGTGGAGGGAGAAGTGGAGGAGGGGAGGGCGACACTGGAGCCTCTATGTTGGTCCAGGTGGCCCAGAATGAATAGCCGTCGCCTTTGTGGAGGCAGACGACACTGAGTTTGGAGCTAAGAAAGACTGGCTTTGTGTCGTAGAGAAACACCCTGTCCAAAAAAGGACGTCGCGCACACACACACACACACACACACACACACACAGATATCCCCGTTCCTCCAGAGAGTTTGACCATACACACACTTTGTGTGATAAGAGACTTCATGATATCGTGTGTGTGTGTGTGTGTGTAGCAGCTGTGTTTATTGACTTTGTGCGAGTAAAACTCTGAATTGTTCTCCTTTTTGAGCCATTGACAAAAAAAGAAAAAAAAAAAGTTAAAGCACATTCTGAGGATTCCTCTGTGCATTCTCCAGTGTGTGTGTGTGTGTGTGTGCCACAGCTGTGTGTGTGTGTGTGTGTAGCTGTCAGAACGTCCGCTCATGATTCACTCCCTCACGACCCGCCGAGACAAAGCGCTCTTTTCCCATGACTTTGCAACCTTTTCCCAAACAAGCGTCTCTCCGTTGAACGTGTCCAACAATAGTTTCTCACACGCAGCGGCAGCTGTGGGCAGAGAGACACAGGGAGACAGAGAGAGAGAGAGAGAGACACTACCAACAGAGGAGGGAGGGGGGCGTCGCTACAACAACCCGTGTTTTCACGTATGTTCCACACATCAAAGTGGCGGCCGACACCGACCGGCGGTCGGATGTAAAACGCGGGCCTCCGCCGGCTCTGGCGTTGGACGACGTATCGCCGACGTTTCAGAGAGCGAGCGCCGCAGCCTCGCCTGATGATCAAACACACACTCATCATCAAAGACTCGTGGAGGAACACACCGCTTAATCATTCATGAAGAGATGGTTCGCACAATCCCACAATACAATGGTCTGCCAGAGAGGGGGCGCCAGGTTCAGCATGTCGGCCGCGTGTGTGTCTGTGTGTGTGTGTGATAAGCCCCTCGTGATTGCATTTCTCCCCAACAAGGCAGAGTTCAGCTGTCCGTGTGTGTGTGTGTGTGTGTGTGTGTGTGTGTGCACATCTTTGGCTTTGTTCGTTCTTAACCTCGAACGACTGTGAAGAATTCTTTCAACTGTCCACTTGGAAGAGGTGATGAAATAAACTGAATATTCAAGCTCAAGGGGAGAGAGAGGAAAAAAAAAAAAACAGCGACCAACATCAGTCGTGACCAAAATGGACAAATTATTTATTGTCCTCGTGTCTGTTTTTTTTTTTTTTTTTTAAATTAATAAAACAGAAAAACGCAGAAATAACAGCTAGCATGGACGTGACCGTGTCCACTGTTCAGACCTGGACACTCAGGTCGACAAGCTCGTCCAGACGTGGGCAGACTTTTTGATTCACGGTCCACAATTGTCCTAAAATTGAACAGCGGGGGGGCAGGGTGGGCGCGGTCAGGAACAGGTAGATGCAGCGTTCGTTCGTTCATCTATTGCAGGGAAAAGGCAGACGTATAATGATAATATAAATAAATGATATCATTTGGACAAGTTCGGTGGACCGGATTAAAAAGCCAAACAGGCCGCATCCGGCCCCCGGGCCTTAGTTTGCCTGAGCTCAGCTAACGCAATAATAAAACTGGACGATGAGTCGCAATATTGAGACGCAAACTGCTTCTATTAGGGGCTGTCAATCAAATACAATTTTTGAATCTGACCAATCACAGAGTAGCTGTGGATTAATCAGTCAGTCAGTTGGCCAGTCATACACTTACTGACTGTCCAGCGCTCTGTGAGGCTGGTCTGATCCAGGCCGCGTGTCTGATGTTGAATAAAATCCTCAAAACGTAAAAAAAAACAAAACTAAAAGTTGTAAAAGTTTTGAGGACGTTTCTAAACAGAAATGTTTATCAATGAACCAGGAATTGAACCCATCTGTCAGGTGTGACCCAGTCAGGTGTGACCCAGTCAGGTGTGACCCAGTCTGGTGTGACCCAGGTTTAGGGTTGGTAAAAGCAAAAGTGCAGCTGTGAAGTTTTAAAACATTTTTTTTTGTCGCTCTAGCGCAAAATTCGAGAGTTTAGTGTAAAAAATCGAAATTTTCTACTTTAGGATTTTGTTCTGATATTTGTTTTTAAAACGTCACCCTCTTCATTTGATCTCACCCTTATTCCTAGCCGTTAGCGTAAATGAACCTTTGACTCTACATTCAGATTTATCGTACGTCGTAAAAACAACCAAACAATCGTGCTCCTTTTTTCTCCCGTTCCAAGTGACAGAAGTACGACAGAACGTGTGTGTGTGTGTGTGTGTGTGTGTGTGTGTGTGCGCGCCTCGCCTCGCAGACACACAAACCCACCCTCACCCCCCGCTACGGCCCCTCTTGTTAGGCCAGGAGGGGTGAGCACATTTCCTCAAACTTTTGCTTTTCTCCCCTCCGTGCTCCTCGGCTTCTAATTAAGGCTCTCGTCTCCGCGGCTCCCCCTGGTGTCGCCCGGGACAACTGAGGGTGCCGCGGAGGGGAAGCGCAGCAGGGATGAAAGGAGCTCACCTGCCGAGTGGCTCTGAGGCTAGCTGGAGAAACACACACATGAACACACACACACACACACACACACAGGTGCAGGTGTTGGAACAGAACTGTGTCCTGTTAATGAATACAAACTTTCTTTTTTTTTTTTTTTTTTTTTTTTAAACAGTCACAAAGAGTTGGTTCCAACTACATGTCTGTTTCTCTCAGAACCAGGTGACGCTGTTTCAGAGTCTGGACTAGTTGATGACTAGTCGACCAGCCGCTAACAAACGTCGTATTAGAGCTAATCTACGATGGTAATGGCTGACGCTGTGACAAGTCCGTCCTCTGTCTCCTCTCTATTTTTGGACTTTTAATTTAAAAAAAACAAGTCAAACCTCTGACTCGGTGACTCCAGTCCGACACAGCGGCTCCTCTGTACTCTGTGCTCACAGCAGCGGCTAAGCTAATTGCCTGTCTAATTGTTTAATAACTCCCATTACACCACAACCGGGGTAATTCCTGTTTTACCTATGTGCTGTACACACACACACACACACACACACACTCACACTCACACTCCGGAGCTGGACCCCGACCAAGTCGCTGTTTCCCTGCGCTGACACACACACAGATGTACCTGTGTGTGTGTGTGTGAACTGTTAGCCCTGACTCTCACAGCAGGCTAGCCTCTAATAGACGCTGTCCACAGCAGCAGCTCCTAATGGACAAATATTAAAAGGCGGCTATCGCTCTCTCTCTCTCTCTCTCTCTCACCAAATTAATTATTGGTTCTATCGCTCACGCGTTCCCCTCTTCAGCATTAGGTCGCGCAGGTCCTGCATTAATTGCCGCAGCATATGGTCGCCAACAGATTTTAGCTGTGGGACTCGCACTTTAGCGGGGGCTATTTTGCGGCGCTCAGATGAGAGCCATATTGCGCGGCGCTGGCAGCTATTGTTCGGCGCATTAACTTCGTAGCGCTAATTACTCCCCAATAATAACTTTACCTTGGAGTTTTGAGCGCGCCGCGTGCCAACCAACCTGTTTGGCGGCCCATATGTTAATTAGCGGGCCACATCTTCATTATGCCGCAGCAGCGCTTTAAGTTCAAGCTGTGCCGCCTGGCGAGCGGTGAACGCAGCCGCAACTCGCTGCCAATTATCAGACTCTTGCTCCCCCTCTCCTTCTCCTCCTTCTACCTCTGCTGGTGATTCCAGTCTCTCTCTCTCCCCCCTCCCTCCCCCCTTTATTGACCACTTGACTCCATGAAAGTCTCAAACACCGTCACCTCAGAGTCACTGAGAGTTTTTTTGTGTTAATTGTTAGTTAACTCTTCAGCCCAGTTTACCTGGTTAGAGTTTCAACTGGTTAACTAGTAATCTCCACCAGTTGATGATGTCATCGCCCAGTTTATCTCTGACATCATCTGGTCTACGATTTCTTAAAGTTTCTTTTTTTTTTTTGTTTTTTCCTGACAAATAACGACCAATAACGGTTAATTGGGATTAATTGTAAATCCAGTGTTGGAGTCATTCTGTGGACGGTCAATAAGGAGACGGCGACAAAAGACTCCTCCCCTTTTGACCTTTGACCCCCGTGACACCGACACAAACGTCGCAGCAAATGTCGTTTGTTCGTTTTGCGTTAAATTTCTCGTAAACCCGATCTTGTGTTTTTCTCTTTCTTCCTCTGTTTGATTTCCTGATTCCATTGTTGAAACTTGGTTCTTGCGCAACAGTTCTGATGACTGTCTGCCCCTCGTGAGCGCCCCCCTTTGTTACGGGGGAGAAAGACGGGAGATATGGGTGAGATTGAAGGGATATGTCGGAGGAACAGAGAGATCAAACTGGATGAGTTTCACTCTGTCTGTGTACAGTAGGTGTGTGTGTGTGTGTGTGTTACAGCTGTCACAGACTCCTCCCCCCTCTCCCCCCCCCACCCC
>NC_024314.1:27224599-27224877 GCF_000523025.1 Cynoglossus semilaevis | reverse complement strand
AGCCAGCTCCACTCCAGCATATGTCCAATTAGGCCTGAAAGGCAGAGTGGAAATGTTCTGTCTGTGATTCGTCCCTGCAGGGGTCCTGTCCGAGCGCGGCGCTGGAACGCCTCTCTCCTCTGATCGCGTGGCGCGGGCGGCTCAGCGGTTTATGGTTAACCAAAATGGTGGAGTAATTATTGTTTTTGGTGTAAGGGGGGAAACGGGAGACGCTTGAAGGGAGCGCTGTTCCCCCTGCGCTGTGATAGTTTGATTACAGTGCTGCCGGCTGCCGCATG
>NC_024314.1:27222245-27223176 GCF_000523025.1 Cynoglossus semilaevis | reverse complement strand
TAAAAAGGAGTGAACCAAAGTGCTGTGACACCGGGAGCTCAGGTCAAAGGTCAAGAGGCCGTCTGTGGGTCTGCGTCACAGATGAACCTCGAGACGTTTTGGTCTGAAAACTCAAGTTCTTCTTCTCATTCAGTCACTCTTTAAAACAGATACTGATTAGACTTCTAATCACACACTTTGTCTGCAGCGCCCCCTAGCCCTAAGATAGAACTATTGATCCACTGGATTAACCCACTGACACCTGAAGGGGCGTCGACTGTAACTCTGTGATCGTTTTCTTTATGGATTCCAGACCAAAGATATAATAATATAAAAAATATAATAATTCATCGTTTCAGCTCTGCTCGGTATGAAATCTGTTTCTCACATATGCAAAAAAAGGTTTGGTACAAAAGCCTTCCAAAGGGGGGGCAGTAAAACAGTACTGGGGTAACTTTTTACACACAACAGTATGAAAGACGGACAACAACAACAACAACAACAACAACAACAACAACAACAACAACAACAACAACAACAGGTTCTCCTCTTTATCCTGATTGGTTCCCCTTTTCTCCCTCCTTTCCTCCTGCTCACTTCCTTCCTCTTCCAACGGTCAGTCAGTCAGTCGGTCGGTCAGTCAGTCAGTCGGTCGGTCAGTCAGTCGGTCCATCAGTCAGTCTGTCCATCAGTCAGTCAGCCCGTCAGTCAGTCAGTCGGTCCATCAGTCAGTCAGTCAATCAGTCAGTCAGTCAATCAGTCAGTCAGTCAATCAGTCAGTCAGTCAATCAGTCAGTCAGTCAGGTCAGTGTTTCTGTGTTGGTTTTGGCAGAACGATGTTTAGTGCAACCATCTGTCTCCTACTTTTCTCTTTTTCTCTCCCTCTCTCTCTCCCCCTCTCTCCCCTCCTCTCTCTCTCTCCCTCCCTCCTCCCCCCCCCTCTCTCTCCCTC
>NC_024314.1:27219182-27221824 GCF_000523025.1 Cynoglossus semilaevis | reverse complement strand
CCCCCCCTCCTCCCCCCCCCCCTCCCCTCCCTCATTAGCAGGTCCAGGGACAACTCCCTCCGCTGATGATTCCGGTCTTTCCTCCGGACCAGAGGACTCTGGCGGCCGCCGCGGCCCAACAAGGTTTCCTCATGCCCCCCGGCTTCAACTACAAGCCCGGCTGCAGTGAGTCACACACACACACACACACACACACACACACACGTACTGTAGCTACGAAGTCAAACTCTGTGAAAGCGGTGACTCCAGGTAGAACGGAGCTGTTTTTCCCACAAGTGTCGGGATTGTTTCCCCAAAGACGAGCTCGCCCCACGACGACAACAGCGCCCTCTGGATAGAAAAACCAATGCAAATACACCCTTCCTGTTTACACTTTCCACCCCCCCCCCCCCCCTCCCTCTCCCTCTCTCTCTCGCTCGGTCTTTTTGGCTCCTTCCTTTTGTCTTTGCTATTTTTTGATGCAAAAAAAAAAAACACAACAACAACAAAATGCCGAGGTTTTTTTTTTTTTTTTTTTTTCTATTGGCGATCAGACTCCGGCTGTGTGGCAATGTGTTGTTTATCATGATAGATAGGGAGAGAGAGAGAGAGAGGGAGGGAGAGAGAGAGAGAACGGGGGGGCGTGGGGGGGTGCTTGCCATAGGATGCTGGGAATAAATGCACAGTGGGGGGTTTAACAGAGGGGGGAGGAGGGTGGTAACGTGACCTGCCCCAGGTTCTCCTCACATTAACACAGGACGTCGCCAAAACATGTTTCCAAGACAGCCCACACACACACACACATACACACACACACACAACACACAAAGAACGAACAGTCAGAGACTTTTTTGTGTTTCTAACGAACAAAAAAAAAAAAAAACACACAAAGAACAAAAAACAAACCTAGACACAAATATGCGATCGTTCGCACAAACGCGAGCTCCGATCCACGCTCCGACCCACAGACGTCCCTTTCACAGCTTCCCAAACAAGTCCGTTCCATTTTAATTAGTGCCATCTTCACCCACGCCCACTGCCCACGTAAATACCCCGTCAAATGGTGGGCTCGTCTTTTCGCTGCCGCCGCCAACTCCAACTGGACCGCCACGCCGCGCCGCGCCGCGCCAGGCTGAGCCGCCCCTGAGAAAACTCTTTGGCAACTTTGAAAGTTGTCGCGAGGTGACGGCGGCTCGACCGCGGCAGCAGCTTTAAATAGGAGGCGCGTGTGTGTATTGTTACGTGGCGACATATTCTCGTGGTGCGATGAGGCGTTCGTGGACTTCATCTTCACGGTATGGACGCCGTGTTCACTCTAAACAGCTGAACCACGGCGGTGTCATCGGCGTAGCTAGAGCGCCGTCGTTCTTACGGTTTTAAAGAACTCAACAAACACAGCACTTTTAAAAGTTACTAAAAAAATTAAGTTTAAATTCAGTTTTTTTTTTTACAATAACTGAGTTTGTTCATTAGTGCTGGTGCAAAACGATTACAATTCTTTCAATCACACGATCAATCATGATTAATCTGAATAACAAAAAATACATTTTTTGAAATAAAATGACAGATAAACAACTAATGATGGAGTTATTGATAAGGAAAAATAAAAAAAACGTATCTGTAAAAGTTCAACTCCAAATGTATCTTCATTTTTTAATCACGACCGTTCATCTGGACGGTGCCTGGTAGAACTTCAGTCCAAACGTTGTTGTCCTCCAGTCTACAGTCCTGAACAACCCATCTGACTGTTGTGTCAGTCCGACTGACGGACAGTCTCTAACAACAAAGCCGACGTTCACGCGCTGATTTTCTCCAGGTCTCACCTTTTTAAATCTTTGTCGAAGTTACTGACCCACTTTATTAAAAACAGTAAAAAATATATTTTTATTAATTTTTTTTTCCACTCGCTGCTTCTCCCTGTACCGACTTCGTGACAGTGAGAAATGTCAGGCCTTTATCGTCGAGGTCCCGTTCCCCCGGCCAAGAGCAACATGTTTGCTTTCCTCCGTTCTTCTCCCTTTTGTTGCAGCGACCCCCGGGGGGGGCATAAATATCCGACCGGCTAATGTTCGTCTGGGGAGCGCACAGAGGAATCCATCTCCTAGAATACACAGGCCTCAAATAATACTTTAATTCTCCTCCTGTTCTCCTTTTTCTGGAGTGTTTTTTTTTTTTATGGGAAACTATGTCGGAACAAACATGATGTCCAACATAAGGCTCCCGACAGGGCCGACAGGCAGACAACTGCTCTGAAAGGCCAGGTCAGAAACACAAGGTCAGATCCTCTGAACATTTTTTCAGTCTCCCCCACCTCACCCTGCCCCCCCCCCCCCCCCCACCCCCCCCCCCCCCAGACTACTGTACCCCGGCTGAGTCAGAGCCGTCACTTTTCACACTTTTATTCAGTGGAACTGTAATTAAGTATCATATCTCTCCTCTTCCTCCCTCCTTCCTCCACCTTCTCTCCATCTTTTCTTTATCCTTGACCTTTGTCTGACACCCTCCCCCTTTTTTCTCCCTCTCTCTCTCTCTCTCTGAGTAATTACAGCTCGGCCTATCTGCACCTGGCCACTAATAATCCACACTCACCCCTCTCTCTCTCTCTCTCTCTCTCTCTCTTTCTCTCGTCCTTCTTGCACTTCTGTCATCTCCTCATCCACCTA
>NC_024314.1:27217800-27218791 GCF_000523025.1 Cynoglossus semilaevis | reverse complement strand
TCAGAGGAAGGAGTGAAAGTAATGAAGAGACTGTGCTACATGGGGGGGGCAGAGGGGAAAAGGTGACGTGACGTGAAGGAGGAGCGGGGCCTGTGGGACAGTGGGTCACGACCGTGTAGGATAACCTAAAGGTTCGATTCTTCTGTCTGCAGGTGACCCCTACCCTCTCCAGCTCATCCCCACCACCATGGCTGCCGCTGCTGCTGCTGCCGCCTCACCGGGCCCGGGCCCCCTACAGCTGCAGGTAAGACGACAGGGGACCACCAGAGGGCCGCACCGAGGTCAGCACTGAGTACACCACACGTACAGGTCATGTGACAGGAGAACACGATCGATCCATCGTAAATCCAACCCTAACGCATGAACCTCCGAGAAAACTTCCCATCATGCAACTCTCTGTAGCGTTTGTCAACAAAGCCTTTATTTTCAAAATTAGTTTGAAATGAGTTTGGTTCAAATTTTCTTCAAATCTGAAAAAATAGTAAAAAGCAGAAGAGGAGTTGTTTTTTTTTCCGTTTTTTTTTCCGTCAGTCTCAGCTTAACACAATCCTGGCGTCCGTGGATTTCACCAAGTTAACGTTCATCGTCTTAATCCGACGGATGAGCGTGATACTACGCATTACGGCGTTTAAAATCTGACTTCCTGTCGACCCTGGACATCACTGATATCATGGACATTAGACAAATGGACGGAGACGGGGAAAAAAACGTACAGCAAAACTGCGAGTTAGACGGGGAGGAAGAGGGGGAGGAAGAGGGGGAGGAGGTATTTAGAAACATTATCACTTAAAGGGATAAACAGAGAGAAACACGTGGGGCGGGGGGTGAGGGGGGAGAGAAAAGTGTGGTGGATGTGTGAGAGTGGGGGAGAAAATGTGTGTGTGTGTGTGTGTGTGTGTGTGTGATATAAAGAGGGTCAATGTCTGGGGTCAGTCATCATATGGAGGGGCAGATGTTGGAACATATTGCACTGGATTACCACGATGCACAG
>NC_024314.1:27209690-27217239 GCF_000523025.1 Cynoglossus semilaevis | reverse complement strand
CGATGGTGGATCCATAGGCAGCAGAGGAACGTGACTCCAGCCGAGTCGGATTTCCTGCTCTAACGATGATTTTGTCGCCGCTCGTTCGTCAGTGACACAAAAGTTGGGATTCAGCTTCAAATCAACCTCCATCTGCGATATTTATGATTCCAATCGCAGGAAGGTGTTAATTTAAAAAAAAAAAAAAGAAGAAGAAAAGAAGAAGAAAAAAAGAAAAAGCTAAAAAAGAGTGAGAGCAGATGAAAAAAAAAAACGCCAGCGTTTGTGTCTTTGATTCGTCGGCGGCTGCAACGCCTGCAGCTGCGGCAGGAAGTGAGACAGACGGAGCGCAGGGACGAATTCATTACAGATCTATACAATGGTCCTCGTTGTCCACGTCCACAATGGAGCTCAAACGATGAGACGCGAACTGTGAAGACAAAGAGGCGGCGAGCTGCTAATCTGAGTGAAGCTGCAGATTATTGACCAACGCGCACACACACACACACACACTCAGGCATTCCTCAGCCCAGTGGTTCCCAAAGTGGGGGGCGAGCCCCTCTCAAGGTGCACGGATCTTGACGCAGGGGACGTTGCAGCAAAAAAAATTTTTTTTTTTTTGAACAGTGGAACTAAACCCTAACTCTAATCTGAACTTTGAACTAAATCTTGAACGTACCGTACACACATGCATGTTCTTCTAGCCTGAAAAGACCTTTTTATCTCTGGTGTCCAATGCGGACGTAAGGACAAGGAAGAGTGTTGAGGGGGAGGAAAGGGGGGAGGAGGGGGGAGGACTCAGCTCATCAGTATGTCTGTCTGTTCTTGAGTTTCATCCTGCATCCTATTGTGTGTGTGTGTGTGTGTGTGTGTTCCTGCAGTAACCCCCAGGGGGGGTTTGCGCTGTCACTTCCTGTTTGTTGACATGCATGTCTTTAGTGGCGATGCTCTGGGCACGCTCTGCTACGTCTGTGTGTGTGTGTGTGTGTGTGTGTGTGTGTGTGTGTGTGTCACTGGCCCATTGAACAGGCTCTGAGTGACGGGAGCTGGCCTTGTAATGGAACTCAATTCACTCCACAAATAAAGAGGCCTTTGAACCACTGGTCCAAATATGGCAGGACACACACACACACACACACACACACACACACACACAGACTGCCCCTGGTCCACTCACTGGGGGCAAAGCGGGGGTGTTGGCTGGTGGGGGAGGAGGAGGAGGAGGAGGAAGAGGTGGTGGTGGAGGAGGAGGAGGCGCAGTGGGAGCAGCACAGAAGATCTGAACGGTGACATCTTTAACCCGAGGTTTCTTGGGTGTTTTTTTGCGTCTGGGTTCAGAACAGACAGACAGAGGAGGGACGTCCAGCCCGGACAGAGACGGTCCCAGGCTGATGATGGACAGTGGCTGTGACGAGTCGGGGACTTCTGATGGTGACGACCACGAACAAGGAGCTTTAAGGTTGTACTGACCCTGACGTTTCTATGACAACGACCAAGAAGGAACAACAACAGAACATCAGTGATCAAAGACGTTGTTACGTTTACAAATATAAACTGATTATTTATCACCGGGGAAGGTTTGAAGAAAAGACAACAGCCGGCGTCCTGTCAGATCAGAATGCACCATCAGAATAGTGTCTTTTTTCGTCGACCTGCAGAAACACCTGATCGATCACCTTCTCTGGATTCAGGCGTTGCCGTGGCGACGTGACAGTCACTTCAAAGACAAAGTTCTCTCCCGAAGAAGAACTTTTGTCCCGAGTTTGTGCTGCCAATTTGGACGTCTCGTTCCCGCTTGTTTTCATAAACGTCTTTATTTAAGATCGACGAGCAAACGCTAACGTGCCAGTCAATTCAGATACAGAGAGAGAAGGGGGAGGAGGTGGGAGTGAGGGAGGGGGGAGACAAACAGAATGGGAGAGAGAGAGAAATAGCAGTGACAGCATCTCTTCTTTGTCCATTTGCATAAACCAGCCTTTGTTTAAAGCTGTGGCCGACAGCCAAGCACCAACAGAAGGACGGAAGTTAAACTAAGAAAAAAAAAAAAACAAAAAAAAAAAAAAGGAATGTTCTTCTTCCAGAAAAATCTTTAACCAGAAATAAATAATAACAGTTATATCTACGCAGGAACAGCACACACGCACACGTCAGTTAGTTTCTGCAAATAAAAAAAAAATTTCTTTTTTGTTTTTTTTTTTTAAACGCCTGTTCTGTCGCGCTTCAGCTTTGAGGGAACAACAATTAAATACAAACAAAATAAAAATAACGACGTGGTGAAGATTGGTATTAGCTGCCATGAAAGTAAGTGATTTTGAGAAGGAGGAGGAGGAGGAGGAGGACGGAGACGAGTGTTTGTGATTACTGACGCTCCGTCCGTGTTGTCGAGTGTTACGTTGTGTCTGTTTCTGCAGAAACACCGGCCAAAGGCTGTTCTGTGTAATGTAACGGTTCCCCGGGGAAATTCCCAGGATTCTTCACACACACACACACACACACACACACACGCACACACACACACAGCAGCTCCAGCCATAATGTCTTGGGATGTAATTGGAAATTCATTAAATACATAAATAAGACATCTGGAGAAAATGTTTGTTTTTTTTTTCTTCTTCTTCTTTTTTTGTTTTGGTAAGAAAACACAACAGTAATTAAATCAGTTTATCTTCAGACGAGAGCATTTCTCTGTTTGAGCCTCTGGTTGACAACACACTAAAAAACACAAATCCATCCATCGCTCACTCTTCCTTCCGTCCATCATTGTTTTTTTTTTTTTGTTTTTTTTTTTTTTTGCTCTCTCTGCCGTGACCTCGATCGCCAGAATGTTTTGCCTTTTCTCCTACGATGCACCTGGAGGGGACATGGCCTGTCAGAGAGGCTGTTAGCGCTTCTCCCAGGGGGGGAGGAAGTGGGCTGACACAGGGAGATGTCCCTCTCTCTCCCTCTCTCTCTGTCTCCCCCCCTTTGTCACACAAACACCGACCCGGCCACTAATGGCCTGTCCTTCCACAGCTTTTTGAGCAGCGTCGTCTTCTTTTTGTTTGTGTGTGCTCTCAAGTACTCTTTTATTCATGTTCTCCAGCCTCTTATCTCCGACCCGTCCTCATTTCATACTTTTCTTCTTATCTCTCTCTCTCCCCCCCTTTCTCTCCCCCGACACTGGAACTGGACCTGCAGCAGTTCTACGCAGCTCAGCTCGCCGCCATGCAGGTTTCCCCGGGGGCCAAGCAGCACGGAGGCAGCCTAGCGCCGCAGGCTAACCTGGGCACACACTCCCCGCCCACCAACACACACCCGCAGAGCGACAAGAGCCGTAACTCCCCGACCCCCAGCAAGACCAAGGTAAAGGGAACACGTAGGGCGTGTGCAGCGTGTGTCCGACACTGGAACTGGACCTGGAACTAAGTTTGAATTATTATAAATCATAATTATTTCAACCCAAATTTTAAAAAAAGCAATTTGACAAAAAAAAAACATTTTATTATTTTTTTAGATCATTATTCTACCAGACTAAAGTTCCTCTGACGGTTCCACTGTTACAAACACACACTAAGTGTCTTCGAGTGCATGATCTGGAAACGTCGGTCCCGGTCCGTTTGACCCCTAGGGTCACCCCTAGAGTCTGGTACTTGATCCTGATCCGGACTCAGCTCCTCCACTAATGTCCACCTCAGTAGAACCTCAGACCGACCTCCAGCTGCTGTCACTTCACAGACCAAACCTAACAAATATTACTTGTGTCGGGTTTTTTTTTTTTTCGGCTGGCTGCACACCGAGGTCGGAGGGAGCGCCCCCTTGTGTTCGTTCAAGTGGAATTCTATGAATATACCACCGTACCTCACACACACATGGACCTGACCTCCTGACTGTGACCCCCCATGCCCCCCCGCTGTCCTCTATCTGCCCGCCCTGTGTGCAGCACACACCGAGATAATGACACTGACACACACACACACAGACACACACACACAGCAACACCATCAAAACCCAACAGCGTTAAATAAATCTGACCTCAGATCTGTTCTGTCGCACAAACAACAAAACAACAACAGAAACATCTGCTGATATTTTTCTTTATCGTAATTTTACCAAAATCTTGTAAAGTATCGCAGGATATCATATCGTGATACGTATCGTATCGCCAGGTTCTGGCCAACACACACCCCCTAGTGGCCTCGTGATGGTCTTCCTAATCCAGAACTCCACGCTGAGTTTAACGTTCTATTTCGCCGCTGTTTTGACGTCGAATCATCTGTGAGTTTGAATCAGAACAAAAGAGACAAATAGTTTCTTCTTCTTCTTCGTTCGTTTTTCGTTTTTTTTTTTTTGTCTGATCTTTTGGTGTGACCACTGCAGCAGCTGCTTTTTCTCTTCTTCTCCACATCAATCTCTCTCTCTCTCTCCCTCACTGGGAGAGTGACATGTATATTTCAGAGGTGTGCGCCCCCTGTGGGCTCTATCTCAATCCTCTAGTCATTTACAGACCTGCTGCTTCCCTCTGCTCACAGCTGTTTGGTCTCAGGCACACAATGCTTAAGTGCTTTACCCTCGGGTGAGACACAGACACACACACACACACACACACACTCAGGTGTAGTGCAGGGAACACCAGCAGGGGGAGAGAGAGGGGGGGGAGGCGACGCGGTGACCCCCGTCGCACACACAAATCACTGCAGCCTCCGTGCGTTTCTCTTGTTCGCAAGAGTGGATTTTTCAGAGGCGGTCATGCAAACTCAACGTCTATTTGCTGACCTGCCACATGAACGTGCACTGAGGAGAAGTAACCAGGGACGGGAGTGAAGTACAGTGAAGGCTTTGGTACAAGTGAGCAACGAGCGTCGGCTAACCTCAGGAGCTGCGCACCTCCAAACTAATCTGTGACCAAAAGCGACAGTAAATGAAAAGGAAACGTCCAGACTGAGCAGGAGAAACCAGAGCGTTGTACAACGTTCAGGCTGAGCAGGAGAAACCAGAGCGTTGTACAGAGCTGTCAGCGCCACCCTGATGTTGATTTCATCCGTTTCTCTGATTAAATACAACACACACACACACAGAGAGAGAGAGAGAGAGTCTCTCCCCCTTTCTCCTCCCCCGTCTCTCCCCCTCTGTTCCTCCCTCCGGCTCTCGCTGTCACTCTGCATGTCTTCGACCTCAGAGCTGGAGAGACGCTCTCCTCAGCCAAGAACGACACAAAAGCAATTGTATTAATTCAAGGATTTTCTTTTTCCCTCTCTCTCTCTCTCTCTCACACACACTCACACACACTCACACACTCACCACACACTCACACAAGAGCTTGTTGAACAATCACACATACGCTCACAAACACGTGGGTCCAAGCCTCTCAGCTCCACTGTCTGAACTAATTCCTCCACAGCGGCGTTGATGTAGCTTGGCCGACTTCCCGACGCAGGATTTGGCTTGGCGTAGACAGGAAACTCGCCCCGCCGCCGCCGCACAAAAGACAGAGGCATTATCTATTTGTAATAAATACTGCGGCGCGGTCCCAGCCGCCAGAGCCGCAGCGCGGTGCGGGTCAGGATTGAGAAGATCCCGTTCGCTCTGTTCTCAGCCCATTGTCTCACTGGAGGCATCTTTGGGGGTCCTCCGTCTATTTAGAAAGACCCTCTAATGAAGGACAATCCGGTTAGGCCCGATCACACACACACACACACTCACACACACACACTCACACACACGTAGCAGCTTAACACACAGGGTTTAATTGAGTTGTGAGAGGCTCATAAGGCTTAGTACGACTCAAGGAGTGGGAATCAGGAAAAGTCATCCTTAATGAGGGGAGATATCACACACACACACACACACACACACACACACAGTATCTGCTTTCTTACGGGGGGGTTCCTACTGTACGATTCACAGAGCAGAGAATTAGACTAATGACGACAGAACAACAGGGGGCGGTGTTTCCTCTGTCTGTGTCGGTCCTCCAGCTGTGCTGACGTGAACACGAAAATTAAAGATGGAGGAAGAAAGAGGTAGAGGAGTCCGGGCGAGTCAAAAAAGTTTTAAGACAAATCGATGACTACTGGAACACCGATGGAGGACACCTCCACGTGTCTCACGTTCACGTTCAAACACATCCTCTAGGGGGAGAAAGGACAAGAAACACCGTCCGTCTTGAAACTTTTCGACCACCTGCAAACAGTACTTTGAACCTTGAGTCTGAAACAGTTCCAGGGACAAAGTGTTGCGTCTTTATGTCAACGTCGGGGGCATTAAACTGCCCCCCCCCCATGTTGTGTCTGCCTTTTAATTGCAGAGTTTTAATTACAGCGAGTGCTGGGCGTACATCTGGTCCCTCGGTTGATCTAATTCCTGCCTTCCTGTCATGTGATCCCGCGAGCCGTGCTCTGATTGGATTAGGTCATCGACAGGGCTGATGTTGCCATGACAATTAACGCAATAACAGCTCCGGGGGGGGGGGTTATGCGGCGGTCCACATGAAGCCCCCGCGTTGCGTCTGTTGTTGTTGTTGTTGTGCCTCATAAGGTTTATTACGATGAACGAGTGCCGGTACGGAAACACGCGGTCAGCGACTACACCAGGACGGTGACCTTACGCACAAACGTTGTTGACCTCGATCAGATCGATTAGGAAAATCAGACAGAAAAAAGTGTACAGAACCGTAGACAACGCGAGCGCGAGGCCGCGTTTGAGGCGCAGGGCGCCGCCAGTTCCGCCAAGAGTTTGACAGAGAGAGAACGAGAGAGAGAGTGGACTGAAGTGGACAGACAGTCCTCAGACTGAATCACTGAGACGTCTCGTGTCTGCAGTCGTCCACAGCTGCGGAGACAAGGACGTCTTTCACCAAACACTCGCGCACAGAAGAACCTTGTGTCGGTTTTTTTTTTTTTTTTCAGAAAGAAGTTCACGGTGTTCTTTGAACACAACACGTGTCGTATTGTTTCACACACACACACACACACACACACACACACACACACACAGGGTCACATGCGCTAACTCCAGGCTGCATGTGGAGTGTGCACATGCATGAGTTTGTGTTGTGTTTGGCCTCAGCCCATCGACCGTCCTGATTGGTCGATGGGTTGTTGTTTGTTTGTTTTTTGCATGTGACTGTGGTTTTCACCCCCTGGTGGTTTGGAGTCAGGCAGTGGCATGCACCTCGGTATCTGTCAGCATATTATGAGCTGCTTTTTTTTTTTTGTTTTTTTTTTTTTGCATGGATTCCTTTTATGGATCAGCTGCCCCGACGTGAAAACGTTGTCTCCCCGGGCGAGGAGGGCGAGAGGTTTCAGTTTTTGGGCCTCCCTGTGGTCACAGCAGGCGAAACTGTGCTGTTTTGGTTTTTGCAGGACAGTGAGGGTGCACAGCCACTGAACCTGTCGGCCAAGCCGAAGGCATCCGAGAGCAAGTCACCCAACTCCCCCCCAACTTCCCCACAGGTTTCTGCCGCTGCTGCCGCTGCCGCCAAGATGGGCTCCGCCAGTTCCATGAAGCACAGTATCGCCCCCTCCAGCATCGGAGGACCACCCAGCAGAGTCAGCTCAATAGGTAAAATGACTTACTGTGTCCTCCATAGACA
>NC_024314.1:27207740-27209473 GCF_000523025.1 Cynoglossus semilaevis | reverse complement strand
ACACAAAAACAATTCCTCAAATGAACTCACGTATATAATCTATATACGTAATTAACTCAACACTTGTGCGACGACGTTAGAAAATTGGTTTCCATTAAAACAATGAGTTTCTTCAGTAACGCAGTGAAGTCCTTCCTCATGATCACATAATCACAAGTAGATAAAAAAATATGACATAAATTAATTTTTAAATTTTAATTTTAAAGTCTTAATCCGTTATTTTTTCACGCGACGCTGACAGTTCAAATACGGCACATATGTAACAGGCTGTAATGAGTGTGTGTTTGTGTGTGTTTGTGTTGCTGTTGGCCTCGGGGGCTGCTTCATTGTTGTGTGTTTATTAGTGACTAAAAGAGACAGAGACGTAAGAGTGGGGGGGGGCAGAGGGGAGAGGGGGGAGAGAGAGAGAGAGAGAGAGAGAGAGAGAGGAGGGGGATTAGTCGAGCGAACAATGAGGAGAGGAGCACATGACAGACAGGAGGTTTCACCAATGAGATTAGACAAGGCTCTTACATGAGCCAGGACAGGGTTAATGACACAATGACAGCACACGTGTACGCAAACACAATCCTCCTCCTCCTCCTTCCCTGCGATTGGCACTTAGACATTTTTTTGACTTTTGGACTAATCTGATTGTTTTTCAACAAATCGGTGGGTTTAATATCAGATTAGTGGATTTGCGCTCCCAGATGTTTTTTGTTCAGACAAATGGATTACAGTATTTAAACTCTGCGTGTGTGTGTGAGTGTGTGTGAGTGTGTGTGATCCCAGCGTTGGGTTTATTTGCGTCGCACGCTCCATTTTACATGGTAGGAGTTTGTGATGTTTTGTTGTTGTGTTAGTTCTGCAGCGCCCCCTTTTGTAGATCAGACAAGTTCACAGCTTAGATTTCACGTCTGATAGAAACTTAATATAAACGTTCAAAACTAAACCGACTAAAATTAGCAGTATTTTTGCCCCACTTTACGAAAAAAAAATGTCTGTCAAATGTTCGATGTGGTCGACTTTTAGCTTAGCAGGTCACGGGTGTGTTGAAAGAATTCAAACGTAAACAGGAAGTTGACTGTAAATCAGACAAAGACGAGGCTAAAGCTAAAGACGCTAACGTCAGCAGATACCCGTCGTCTTCCGCTGCTAACATCCCCGCGGTGCAAATCACTTCACTTCCGACACCTAACAGCAGCAAAGACACGCTCCCCTCTGACTCCATCCATCCATCCATCCATCCATCCATCCATCATCCATCCATCCATCCATCCATCCATCCATCCATCTTCATGCCTGTGACTTCCACTAAAGTCATCACTTGTCGTGGATCCATCTCCATTTTCTTCTTCTTCTTCTTCTTCTAAATATTCATCGTCTTTGTCTGGTGGAGGGTGAAGAAAGAGCGAGACCCCCTGCCTTCTGTAGTATCTGGGTCAGATTTACGAGTCTGGATGGTTGGTGTGTGGCTGTCAGTCAGAGACATGAACACACACACACACACACACACATCGACGTGTAGAGAAATCTTATCTGTTTCCCCTTCCCTCTCATCTGACACCAGATTAAATTTGACTGCCACCATCAGCTTCTCTCTCTCTCTCCCTCACCCCCCCACCCCTCTCCTCCCTCTCCATCTCTCCATCACCTCCCCTTTTTTGGAGAGCCTAGTTCACATCCAGATTTTCCGGCTGCGACTTCTGAAAGAGTTCACGGCTCCGTCATTACTTCAATCTGAGGCTGGTAAT
>NC_024314.1:27202775-27207201 GCF_000523025.1 Cynoglossus semilaevis | reverse complement strand
GGGGGGGGTTATTCCAGAGGAAAATATTGTTTGCCCGCTCTTGTCCACACACACACACACCTGGACACACACATACACACACAGGCCGTTCAATCAGACGTCTAATTAAAGCACCGATCAGGGGAAACGTCTCGCTTCTTTCTAACATTTTTTTATCACCAACAGCTGAAGTGCTAAACCAACGTTAGCGTCTGGTTCTAACGCTCCTCCGCTCTCCCCCCCCGCATCCCCCCCCCGACTCTCTCCTCTGTCTCAGCAGACTTGTTATCGTCACTGTCCTCGACGGCCTATCTCAACGACCACGAGGCGGTGACCAAGGCCTTCGCCGAGGCCCGGCAGATGAAGGAGCAGCTAAAGAGAGAGCAGCAGGTCCTGGACGCCAAGGTGGCCGCCGTCAGCAACCTGAGTCTCAACAACGGACGCACAGACAAGGTAGAGCACAGTTTCTCCAAAAAAAAAAAAAAGTTTTCTGGGGACTCGTATTTTCAAAAGTCACAAATCTTCACGACTCAAATCAAAAGACGTTATTCGTAAACTCCTGGGGAACATGAGACGACCCCAAGAAAAAAAAAAACTCTTGCGACCCACCTGAGGGTCGCGACCCAGTCTTTGGGAAACAATGAGGTAGACGACCACAGGTTCTCGTCAGGTTTACGTCAAGGCTGGGAATAGAGTTTCATATTTGTTCAGTATAAAATAAAATAATAATTAGGGATTAAATCACGTAATTGATTAGTATGAAATATGATATGTATTTGTTATATGTCTATATATGTTTGTGTATATATGTGATTATACATATATACAAAAAACATCTATATATATATTTACATGTAAATACACATGAAATATATACACATATATACAAATTCACAGGTATATTTATATATATATTTGTTATAAATATACATATATCTACATATATTTTGTAAAAATGTATTTATATATGAACCATATATCAACCATACATATATATATATATATATATATGCAAATATGCAGCTATATAAATATATTTTCTTGACCTTCTAAGGTAATTTTTCAGCAGAAAATATTTTACTAATTTTCATAGAAATACAAATATATATATATATTTGTCTGTGAGGAAAGATTGCGGGGCTACACGTTTGTGAAGTGACTTGTCTGCGTTGCTGCTAAATTGTGTTTATTTGATAAACACGTATGGAGTCTCTCTCTCTCTCTCTCTCTCTCTCTCACACACACACATTTTACTGCAATAAATCAGGTTTATTTTTTTACTGCAGTTACAGAGATAAATTACTTATTGAATAAAAAATAATTAATTTTATTAGTGACCTGCTTTATGACAGTTTAAAAAATATTTGTATATATTTTTGGCCATTATTTACACATTTTACTTTTTTTTGCCACCCATTTGCCCTTTTTTTTTTTTTTTTTTATAATTTGAAGAGATAAGTTTCAGATGCTGCGACGGCACACGCTCCCCCACGACTCGACCGTTTTCACGCTCCCTGAGCCGCGCGCCGTCTGCAGCGTGGCTGCCTCGCTGTCATCCACACTCACAGGATTAGTTTGTCGCTTCGTGTCTTCGTGTCTTGGATCCTGTGACAACCATTCAATCCACTTTTCTCGTGTTCACTGCTGGGGCTTAATGTCAGACGAGGCCTGTCATCCACTTTGTCTTCCTGTTCATCTGTGTCTGTGACACTGACACACACACACACACTCACACGCACAGAATCATCTCATTTAACCCTAAAATCTAAAACTGACATTTGTTTTTTTTTTTTTTGCCTTATTCCGTCAGCGCGACGGCGGTCGTACGTCGCAAACGTTAGTGGTGTGTGTTGGCGATAGCCTTATTCCATCAGTGCGACGGCGGTCGTACGTCTCAAACGTTAGTGGTGTGTGTTGGCGATAATCTGGCAATACAGAGGCAACGATATTTTGCAATATCCTGCGATATTTTAGGCGCGACGACAGATTGAGGGTTTGTTTTTTTTTTTCACCATCTGAACATCAGTTCCTAACACTGAAACAGAGGGATCTACATTTGGAATCACTAGAGAAGAAAGAAAAGAAAAAAAACATGTACCAACACCAGGAATATTGGACTGGGAATTGGTGAGAAAAAAAAATCGATACAGTATTGAGAAACAAAATATCGCGATATTTCAGTGAATCGATTCTTTCTCACACACCTAATAAACGGTTTAACCCAGTCATTTTAACAGAAGAATCAGTTCTCAGTTTTTTAAATTTAAAAATTACACAAAAACCCAGTGAATGTTTGTCCTCTGCGTGTGTTTCCGCCTCCTCTCCTCTGTTTCATCCACATTTATTTTAATCCTGGAGAGAAAACGATCTCTGGTTAACAATCAAACTCTGCTGGACAGGAAAAACACAGGGACTGCGTCCGATTACCCATCAGCCCCCTCTCCATCCAGCCACCCAGGCCCGTGAGGGTCAGGTACAAATGGAGCCCCAGCGTTTTTTGGATGTTTTTTTCGCAGGAAGACGCCGGTGTTTTTGGCTACTGCTCCAAATCATATAATTAAACTGTAAAACGCTGCAGCGCGCGTGTGTGTGTGTGTGTGACTGCGTGTGTGTGACTGCGTGTGCGTTGGTGCGAGCGTTCATCTGCGGCCAGGTTCCTAGCGCAGAGTGCGCCGGCTGTTTGCATTCAGCATGTAAATGCTCAGTAAATCAGCCTTTTATTGGTTGTAATAAATACCCAGGGGGCCGTGCGGCGTGGCCCTCGCTCTCGTCCTCTCTGCCGCCGCTCGCCTTCTATCTCTCTCTCTCGTTCTCTCGCGCGCTCATTCTCTCGGTAATGCGTCGACCCTCTGGGGCCTCCGCAAGAGAGAAGGCAAGCGGCGGCTCACTGCTCCCACAGGTGGCTGCCAGGAGTCGCTGCACGCTCACACACACACAGATACACACATACACTCGCGTTTAACCCAATAAACACATACAACAGAGTGAGTGTGACGTTCCAGTAAATGCAAACACACACACACACACACACAAACACACAAACACACACACACACTTAATCTGATGTTGGCATTAACGTTTCCACAGAAGACAAACAAACAACTACTGCTGTTGTTGGTTTGATTTCCTTTAGTAACGGCAGCGTGAACGGCCACTGGTGCTGCGGGGTCAGGCCCAGACCCCCCGGACTGTGTGGGGGTTCGATTCCCGTCGCGAAATGTGTTTAAAAAGAAACTTATGAAACACAGAGACCAAAAAAAAAAAAAAGGCTTCGGGGGCAGATGGAGGGAGGGAGGGAGGGGAGACGGACGGTGGCATCACCGCGTCTCTGGTTCGGTCTGGGTGAGTCACCGACGACTGAGCGTGGACTGTTTGTGTTGTTCAGGACAAGGCTGCGCTGGAGAGTCTGAGTCAACAGCTGAAGCAGCAGGCGGAAGACAAGTTCAACCACGCCATGCTGGACTTCACCATGAGCGGGGAGTCTGACGGTAAACACACACACACACACACACGTCCGCACACACATGTGCAGGTTTATTTGTGATTATAGAGACGCGAGATATTATGCCTCCCCTGACCTCTGACCTTAAACTTACGCATTAGTGACATCATAATCCTCATCTCTAATCTATTTCTAACCTGACCCTAATTTTAATCCTAACTGAACCTAAAATTTAAAACACCTTCACATTCAGTTAAAAAATCCCCACAACTGGATCTAAACCAACACACACACAAACACACAGTTCAGTTCTAACGAGGGGTTAATTTGTCTTGATTGGTTTTGATTTGACTTTTTCTTTTTTTTTTAATAATAGAAACAAATTAAAGAAAACTGAATAAATAAAAATCATGTTTTCAAACTACGACCTTCTGATAAAGAATCTTTAACAAAGACTCATTGTTCATTATCTGCTTATTAAAATTATTCATTTTAGATTTGTTTTTTATTTTAAATTAAATGTATAAAATGTTATTCTTGTCCCAGGAACAAATGATTTACAGAACATTTTCTCTCTGTTTTTAAAACTCAATTTAAAATTGAATTGCAGGAATATATTTTTTCACAATTTCAAATGTTCGTGTGTTATTTTTGTTTTTGTCTTTTTCTTCTTCTTCGTCTGCCTCTGCTAATGTGCTTCTCCAAACTTTCCCCCTTCAACCTCCCCCTCATCCCCCCCTCCCCCGCCGAGCCGCACATTAAACGGCCGATGAACGCCTTCATGGTCTGGGCCAAGGATGAAAGGAGAAAGATTCTCCAGGCCTTCCCCGACATGCACAACTCCAACATCAGCAAGATCCTCGGTAAAACACACACACACACACACACGCTCACACACACACACTTAAAAGGAACAGACTAAGAACACTGAACACACACGTATCGTTTTCCGGTGATCCCCGTACAAACAGTGGCATTGTGTAAGCTGCTGTTAATGAACGACTG
>NC_024314.1:27200574-27202765 GCF_000523025.1 Cynoglossus semilaevis | reverse complement strand
GGGGGGGGCGAGGAGGGGAAAGGGGGGGGAAAAAGGGGGGGGGGGGGGGGGGGGAGACCACAGCCTCTGACAAATGATGATATAATTCATTATGCATTAAACAAGCAGCGCTCGACTGCCTGACATTTCCCCCGGACCGTCGGGATCTGTCTTGACATTTTAAAGAGCTCCTAAGCGTTTTATAACACGGGGAAATCTGGTTTTAATAAGCCTCTCTCTCCCCTACTCTCTCTCACTCGTTCACTCGATTGCTAACAGATCGCGGAACAGACAAAAAACAGAGAGAACGGCCAAGTGTCGACAGCTTTTACCCATTAAACGTACAGTAGTCGAGTGAAAAATTCGGCCCAGATATGAAACACACACACACACTCACAGCGCGCACACACACTCACACACACACAGCGAACTGATGGTGCAAATCCAGGAGAGGTGGCAGCAGGTTAAGTGAAGTCTTCATTAGCGTAGATGAGTACCTGTCGTCGCTGCTCTACTCATTAACCTCTCCCCCGATCTGGGCTTTTCTCACGGCAGAAAACTCCACCATCATCTGCATATACATACATATATGTGTGTGTGTGTATATATATATATATATATATATATAGATGTTCAAGCACTAGGTTATGCACACCACACACAGATACTTGTTCTTCACCCTTATTATAGATGATTTTTCACACACACACACGTTCCGTTCACATCAGCTACGTCTTCAACATCTCACTTCTCTGTCGCGGGTTATTTTAATATTTACAGTTACTGCTCTTTTTAGTCACACTTTTTTACCTAACACTCTTAACCCTCCCCCCTCTCCTCCCCCCCGCCTCCATGTTCAGGCTCCCGCTGGAAAGCCATGACCAACCTGGAAAAGCAGCCGTACTACGAGGAGCAGGCTCGCCTCAGCAAGCAGCATCTGGAAAAGTACCCCGACTACAAGTACAAGCCGCGGCCCAAGCGCACCTGTCTGGTCGACGGCAAGAAGCTGCGAATTGGCGAGTACAAGGCCATCATGAGGTCTCGCAGACAGGAAATGAGGCAATACTTCAGTATGGGGTGAGAAGTTTTTCCACCCATGGTTTTTTTTGGGGAGGGGGGGTTTAGATCCTGTTGTGAACAAGTGTCCTGTGTTCAGAAGTACTTACTAGTGGGAATAAGTCGCCTCGTACTACAGTATTTTATAGTATTTTAAAATTATACATGAACACATGATTGTTTAACTTTGATGATTCTTTAAATTCGCACTATTTTTTACTTCATCCTCAAAATCCCAATGTTACGTGTATTTCCAATGATTTAAAAAAATATAAAAAATATATTAAATATTAAAAAAAATATATAAATATTTTGAAAAATGTAGTACGTTCATCTGCGGACTAATGTAAGACATCAAAATAAGTTCAGAAACAACATTCAAAATGCCAAGGCCAGAAATATATTGAAATAAATAAATATATTCAATGTAAAAAATGTTTTTTTCACTTGTGAAACTTTTATATAAAAAAATAAAACTTAATATATGTACTTTTGCAGCTAAGGAATATATTTCAGTTTTATGTTTGAATGTTGACAGACGCTGTGATGAATAAATATATTTTCCCATATATTTTCTGTCCATCCTGACGATCATTTCTGTGTGTGTGTTTCAGACAACAAGGTCAGCTGCCGTTGTCCTCCGCCGGCGTCGTCTACCCGGGTGCCCTGTCCATGGCGGGGTTGCCCTCCCCCCAGATGCCCTCGGAGCACTCCAGCATGTCCAGCAGCCCGGAGCCCAACACCAACCACCACCAGAACCCCCAGAATGCCGTGCTGAAGGACGAGCCTCGCATCAAGGAGGAGCTGCGGCTGGACGACAGCAACGGCGACATGTACGACGACTTCGACTACGACGACGAAGAAGCGGACTATGCCAGCGACAATGACAACCACATCAGCCAGCAGGACGGCATGTGAGCCAATCCACCCCCCCAGCCCTCCCCCCCGCAGCCCCTCTGCTCTTTAGCCAATCACAGCTGGTTGATCCCGCCTCCTCAAACCCCAAACCCACCAATCAGGAAGTAAAACTTCTCTTTTGCCAATCGTCTGGAGTCCCAATCATCCCCCGCCCCTGAACTCCTCACCCAGACCAATGTGGACTCTTTGAACAGAGCCGGACCCCCCCTCTCCCCCACCCCCTAACTCCCACCCATCC
>NC_024314.1:27199464-27200121 GCF_000523025.1 Cynoglossus semilaevis | reverse complement strand
ACCCCCTAACTCCCACCCCTCCCCCCAACTGGAGTCCTGATACCAGCATCTGATCAATCAACTGAAGCACAGGACCTGTCACTCACACTGACTGTTACACAACCTGGAGTCTGGGACGAGGAGCCGACTCCGAATCTTGAGCTGAGTAAATACTCAAATACTACTGCAGAAGTCGAAGTACGGAATACCATTATAAACACACACACACACAGTCATTAAAGCAACCTTTAAGACCTGTTTGTAAACACGGAGGAAGAGGAAGCGACGGACCTGTCCGAGGCCAACGATGACACTTTACGATGGCGGACCTGTTTGATATCAAGAGACACTTTTTAAAGATAAAAAAAAAGAAAAAACTGCTTTTTTTTTTTTTGGTTCTATAATATTCTCACTCAGGTACACGGTGCCAATAAGTGGCTTGTGAATGTGATTTGTTGTTTTTTTTGTGCTACAAGTTTGAATAATAATAGAAAAAAAAAGAGACATTTTCTTTTTTTTTCCCTGCTTTTGTTAAAAAAGCACCTGAAGGACGTCAGACATGTTTATTTTTAACAAAAAATAATAATAATTATTATATATATATATATATATATATATACACACCTTTTCCTTGACCTTGCAGTGTGCTGTCAGCATTGTCCCCCCTCCGCCTCCCCC
>NC_024314.1:27186400-27199048 GCF_000523025.1 Cynoglossus semilaevis | reverse complement strand
CCATACTCCCTCATCCCTCATTCTCGGAATCCAACGGGACGCTCTGTACACAGCAGACTGTCCCGATGGGAGGAGGATTTTTAAGGGTGAGGGGGTGAGTCTCTGCGGTCGTCACGAAGCTAACGCGATAGCACTGTGCTGCGAGACAATCCACCAAATTCTTTTCTCTCCCTCTCTCTCTCTCTCTCGCCCGCTCACTCGCTCGCTCAGTCGTGACCCTTGTTCTGGACAGAACGACATCGGTATCTGACGTGCGTCTTGTCGTGTACTTTTGAGTACTCGATTACTGGGCCTCGTTAACCACGGAAGATGAGACGCTAACGTCCGCAGTAAGACAGGCGACTGACGCTGCTGCTGTTTAACTACCGTGCTGCGTACACACACACACACACACACACACACGGTTGTTCTGTCCGTTTGTGTTTTCCTGCCTTATCCAATCAAGGTCGCCCCCGCTTTCCCCCCCTAGTGGACAAAAGCTGAAGTAACGTCAGCCAGTCAGTGTTTCTGTTTGTATTTAAATCCTGTATTTTATTATTTTCTTCGTCCAACTGCCTCTAGTCCATTAATATTATTAACAATAATGACCGGGGCGGTCAGCATTTCCTGAGTTTAGTAAGTTATGTACAGTATAATTTATTTTTCTCCTCTTTACTGGGTTTCTACGACCACACGAATCTCGTTGTTTCCTTTTTAGCTGTAGGTGTTTTTTAGATCTAAACAAAAAAAAAAAAAGCTGTCGTTTTTACCTTTTTTCTCTGTTTCACCTCGTTGGTCGACCTCCGTCTCCAACGCGTTTATTCTTCGGTGTCAATCCTCTGAGCGGAGTCAGGACAACGAGCTGGACACACAGTCTCGACGCCAGCCCTCCTCCGAGCTGAAGACCCCCCCCCGACCCCCCCGGCGTGTCGGCAGCCATTTTTGAAGAAGCACTCAGACTCTGTGCAGTCATAGAAAAAAAAAGAAAAAGAAAAAACATGAAGAACATTTTTTTTATATATATATTAAATGTTATTATAATTTTATTTGTAATGGTTATTATAATGTGAACCTTTCTCTGTTTGATTTGTATTTTTTTCTTCTTTTTTGGAATCAGTTTAATCATTTTGGAAACTGTATTCCGTGAACAAAGTCCCTGTTTACTTGTTTGGCCGCCTCACTGAGACACAGTGGAACATCATTGGAACGGACACACACACACACACACACACACACACAATCCTAAAACAAAGAGATTAGTCTGACAACCACACAAATCCAATGCTGTTTTTTTTGTGGATTTTGCATTTGAAACAAACACTTTTTTTGTGGTAAAAGTTTTTTTTTTTCTTCTTCTTCATTCAGAGTAAAACAGTGTTTTCCCTCCTCCACCGATGGCGTTCCACTGTGCGTGTGTACGTGTGTGTATGTGTCCGTATGTTGGTGGTTGTGTGTGTGTGTGTGTGTGTGTGAGACGACCTACGGTATCTTTTAAAATTTCACTTTGCTTTGTTTGAGCTCCACAGGAGGCCACAGGAGCCGTGACTACTCTTCAGGTGTGTGTGTGTGTGTGTGTGTTTTCACATCACGATCATTCTGACTATTGACGTTTCGCTGCGCCTCACGCGATGAGCCCGTGGGTCTTTATTTTTGCTGTACAGTCGGGCCCTGCTGTCACGCCATGATTCAACCCCATGCTGTAAAAGGTGGTGGTGGGGGGGCGTAATCTGAGTGGGTGGGGCATTAGGATTAATCAAATCGATCATCAGTCATCCCTGCTGGCAAGGTCTGTCCCCGTATGAAGACAATGAAAATGATGATGATGATGATGAAGATGATGATGATATTATTTAAGACAATCAAAGTCATGAGTGGAGCTCAAAACAAAGTATGAATTATTACGAAGTTTTTAAAAAGAAAAAAAAATATCCTACCATCTCAACTTGAAAAAAAATCGAGAAATAATTATGTAAATATAACATAGAGTTATAGATTTATATTTTGTTCATAACACAGTGTAATATAAGTTGTATATTTCTTTTCTCTCTCTCTCTCTCTCCCTACTGTCTATTTTATTGATGTTATCAACGCCACAAAAGCAGGAGTTGCAGTAACTCTCACAAAAAAATTCAAAGAAATAAAGAAAAAGAAAAAAAAAAAAAAAAAAAAGCTGTGGGCTGCCACCACCATCTGTTCTAAATTCACTTTTTTTTCAGTATTACTGCCAAACAAGGCTCTAATAAAGACAGCAATGTGTTCAGTAAAACTTCCACTGGTCCTGGTCACTTTTTTAACGCCTTCACTCAAAGGGTTTTACACTTTAAATCCACCACGGAAGATATGTTTGTGATACGTTTATATGGATTTACATATTTAAACATATAAATATACACACACACACACATATATATATATATACATATAAATATTTATATATATAAACACATGCGGTATATGCATATAAATATACTGTATATTTGCACACACATACAGTATGTGCACACGTGTGTATATGTCCATATAAATATATCTCTACATACAGTACATATATGTATGCATATAATAGTGCTATTTATCTAAATATACACACACAGCATATATACATAAATATATATATACATACATACATATATATACATATAAATATATATAAACACATGCAGTATATGCATATAAATATACTGTATATTTGCACACAAAGTATGTGCACACGTGTGTATATGTCCATATAAATATATCTCTACATACAGTACATATACTGTATGTATGCATATAATAAAGTGCTATCTATCTAAATATATACACACGTACAGCATATATACATAAATATTTATATATATACATACATACTGTACATATATGCATATATGCATATATGTATATATAAATATATATATATATGTATAAACATATAAAAACATAAATATATATATATATGTCTATATATATTAGCAACTATGGACACACATAACCTGACAACTTTTTTTTGTTTTTTTGTATGTTTACGCATCATTTTAACAACAAAACTCACTGTTTTTTTGGGAAACACTCTCTACTGCCCCTCTGTGGAAACTACAAGCAGCTCTGTGGCAACACTGGCTCTGGTTCCAGTCGAGTCCATTATTTACTGACCACCCACCTCCTCCCACCCAGTATGTTGCGTGCAACCATGTGCCAACGTGCCGCAGCGCAGGCCCTGCCCGTGTGCTGCTGAGCAATTCAATCATCTCCATAACAACACCTTAAATATGTTTTAAGTCCACTTTTTTTTTTGGCCGTCCAATCGAAGCGTCAAAATGATAACCTAATGAAGCACAACAACAAGGAGCATGGGGGAGAGTGGGAGAGGGGGGTGTTTTATGTGTATATATTTTCTTTAGGCCTGTGGAGGGGGCAGGTGACGGGGCAGGTGACGGGGCAGGTGACGGGGGCAGGTGACGGAGGCAGGGGACGGGCAGCCACCTGTGCTGTTGTTGCCAGTTCGGGGGTAAATCTTTAATTGATGTCTCTTAAGGAGAACGATGATGAGAGAGATTCATTTTTAAGGCTTTAAAAACACAAAAACCCACTCAGCGCGCCCGTAAATGTGCCGTCCCCATCTGTGTCCATATGTTCCTCCGTGACCCCCCCTGAACCCCTCCACCACTCGCCGTTCGGCCGACATAAAAAATAAAAACAGTCAAATGCACTCAGAGGACATCGTTTTTATGTGATTCACTAATTACCGCAGGTTTTTTCCACACACACGAAAAAAGAAAACTCCTTTGATGCGATAAAGCGCGGCGGCGAGGGCAGAGTGAAAGACGGAGTTGTTCTCCAGGCGTTGTGAATTTTTCAGTGGCCGCCTGCAGGCGAAAAAAAAAAAATAAAAACCTGAGAACAAGGTTTTCTGTCTGAATCGTTGAGGATCCCGAAGATGAAGACTACGAGTTTTTTCTTCTTCCTTTATTGTCAGCAAAGAACAAGACGCTGGAGGAAGTGAATAGTGACTAGACTCACAGATTAAATCACACACACACACACACACACACACGCGTAAACAATCCCGCTGCCTCTTCACAGCCTAAGGTGCGCTGTAGGAGTTAGCTCAGCTTAAACCGCTGCGTATTTCCATCACAATAGTCCAGACAAAAGAATCTGAACCGACGCGGCGAGAACTTCACGTTTAAAGCCAAGTTTTTGTTGTTTACTTTTTTTAAATATCATTTTCTCAAACTTTTCTAACCAAAGATACGAGAGTTTAATCTGTTCCACGACAGAACTCGTGTCTCCATCGAATTTTCTCCATTAAAAACCATAAAACTACAAAACCAATTAATTCGTTCCAGTTGCCCAGAAATATACTATTAATTAATTCAATTAAAATGTCCTGCCTCTTTATCTACACATCAAAAACATAAATATAAACAAATATATTGATAATATAAAATAATAATTAAGAAAACATATTTATTTTATTGTTTTAAAAATGGGTTAAAAAAAAGTGAGCGAGACAGAGTGGCATCAAACTGAACAGTCACCGATGGTAAAGGTGATGGGTTAAAAACTAATGCCTTGCTCATCATCATTTTTAACTGGTCGCAGTTGTTGAAGGTCAGTGAGTACCAACAAGTAGGGATGAAAAAAAAAAACACAGAACTACAGTTGTCCCACTGACATCAAGACTGCTTCACTGCCAGGCTCAAAATATCATTTCCAGTGCTGTGCAACATGCACTGGTTACTCATTACACAATACAGCGGCTACTGCTTTATGTACTGCTGTAATGGATATTACTAGGTACTGGGAGGTACTAATAGAAACAGGTACGTGGCTACCTGTACACATTATTATATTTTTTTCTTTGGGGGGGGTCACACCTTTGTGCTGCCTGTCCCTTTCACACTGTCACTGGACCGTTCAGGTTCAGACTTAACCAACGTCATGATTTTGAACTTCCGAGTGGTGTTTTGTTATTGGACTTCTGTGCTAGTCACAGTTTGTCCATAACAAACACCATGTTCAAGCATAAAGGTGTCCACCAGTGCACTTGGCACCAGGACACCCTAGGCCGGAGGTCAATGATCGACTTTGTAGTCGTGTCATCTGACATCCGGCCGTATGTATTGGACACTCGGGTGAAGAGAGGGGCTGAGCTCTCAACTGATCACCACCTGGTGGTGAGTCACCAAACAGCCCGGCCCAGCGCAGAAATCTTCTCCAGCAGGTTTTTTTTTTGTTTTTTTTTTCTTAAGAATGAGTTTTTATTAGTGTTTATTTATGACCACAGAATAAATTCCTACAGATTTACAATCCACGACCTCCGAGCCATTTACAGTGATTGCAGTGCCACCATTAGGTAGATTGAGGTCTTTTGTCTTTTTTATGATCTATCATATCGGTAGTGTAATCTTCAGATATCAAAAGGAAGAGAGAGAGAGAGAGAGAATCACTGTACATTGTATTTTATACAACTGGAAACCAGACAGAAAACTTTTCAGTTACACAGTATTTATCTAAATTTATGGAGTTGTTTTTCAAAGTATTTCTTAATTATTTTGAGCTGATTTTTGTTGTTTTTACTTTTTATTTCCAATCTTATCAACTATCAACTTATATAAAACAGCAACATAAATAAAAATCCAGAAACTTCCTAAACGTCTGCACTCAAACATGATCCATGAAAAAAAAAAAAATCACCTGAGTTAAAAATTAGGCAAATATTTCATTACAGTCATTTTCTATTTTTTTCTTTTTGTTCATTTTGATGATTAAAAGTGAGGAGAGCTCCGTGGCCGGGCGTCAGAGTCAGGAGGCTGACGCATTAGGAGTCCATAAAACTGATCCCATAAGAGTAAGAGCCTGCACTCAGACCGTAAAATCAAGTAAGTGCCGTCGTTAGATTCCAAGTAAAATATAGACATGTAAAAAATAATACGGTGTACACACTGATACGCACGGAGATACGCAGAGTATATCCAGTGAAACTGGTTGTACTTTGAACAAGTACTGACTTTGCACAAACGCTTTTGAGAGGAAGATCATCATCATCACTCCATCAGCTTCGGTCTCACCTGAGAAAATGTCAGAAACTTTCTCTGATGTATGAACTGCGTGACAGATTTCTGCTGCTCCTGAAGTTTAAAAAAAAACAACAGAGTGACATTTACGTGCAACTTAACTTGAAAATAATCACGATAAACAAATTTGCACCAGTGAAACGTTCCGGAACGAAACGTCAGATGTTAGCGTGTAGGTGGGCCGACCACACGAGAGCAACGCAACTTTTTTTTTTTAACAGCACCTTAAAAACACCATGCTCACCGAGCAGCAGTATCACAGCGAGATAAAGAAGACCGTGGGCGCTTTAACGTCACTCCACCGAATTTTTTTTTTAAAGGAATAGGAAAAAAAAAAAACATGTAAAAACTGTTATTTTCTCTCCCCATCAACACCCCAATGCACACATGCAAATATTATGCTAATGCTATGTTAATTGGTGGAGTAGCTGCAAAGCAGCCCTGCTGTTCAAATGACTGGTGAGAAAATAGGTGGGGTCAGTCGCAAGCTGTAAAAGCAGCTCCAACACAAATAAACAAAACCCTCGGGGATTAACAGAACAAGGGCCGGTGATAAACGGATGAGAGGAGAGACGGGGAACACAACGGGCTGGAGGAGAGGGAGACACGGGAACGAGCTACGGGAGATAAGGAAACCTGGAGGAGCGGCGGGGGACGGGGGCTGAGGGGTAAAAAGAGGTTTATGTAGGAGACGCAGGGATTAAAAAAGGGGGAGACACGGAGAAGGGGAGAAGACCCGGGACAGAGGTGTGTGAGCTGAGAGGGTTCGTCTTTGAAAGGCAAACGTTAACGGGTGTGAATTAAAAAAAGGATCAAGAAAAAAAAGAAAGTGAGGACACGACTGACTGGATGGTTGAGTGTTGTATGTTAAACCAAACATGGAAATAAAAAAAAAGAAACGTGTGGTGAGATTCAAGAATACAAAAATGTTTTAAAAAACACCTGAAGACAACAGTTAACACTGACTCAGTTCGACCACACGGTGGACCGATGAGGAGTTAACACCGAACTAAGTCACTTTGTTGTTAGGACTTTTTTATAAACAAACACTTTCATCGTCATTTTTTAAAATTAAAACATGGAAATAGTTCCAGTCCGATTTAGTCAAACCTTCTGGAAACTTTACTGTAAATCAGGAGACAGAGTTTTCTATTGGATCGCACTCGTCGAGCGTTAAAGCTCTGCTCACTTTCTGTTCAGTCGGCCGTGTAGACGAGACGCGAAAAGTATTATTTTATTTTTCTTTATTTCTTGAATATCACTTTATATATTTTTTCATTTTATTTATTCAAATATCACCATTATGTTACAACAACTACAACTGAAACTTCTGTAAATGACACGACAACAAAATTGAGGACTGAAAGGACGTCGTGAAGACGTTACTGTAGTAAATAAATCAACAAAAGTTGGAGAGAGAAGTGATAAACAAGTTCTGGGACGGCCTTCACCCAGTCATCGTGAGACTCATCACGTCTGCGCCGTGCCAGGAATTCTAGCCTCCGCGCTACGTCCCATGTTACGGGGACGTAATTGTTTGGAGTATTGAGAGTTGTGAAACATTACAGCACAAACAGCCTAAATAAATAAGGCACCCAAACGTTATCTGGAGTCTTGAGTCTGTCAAGGGTTTTTTTTTTTTTTCATGGCTCGGGGCCTCCAGTGACTCCGGTCTTTTCCTGAGTGTAGTGTAATGTGTAAGAGCTCAGCAGGCTCTGGCAGCAACAACGCTATCTAAGTGTCCTCTTCATGCCAACTAGCCACAAGATAAACCTCCACTCAAACATCATCATCAAAAAAAAAAAAAAAAAAAAAATCATCCCACACTAAAACCCAGAATGGCTGCCAGTTTCTCAGACAGCCCACTGCTGACCCCTTCAGGCTTGGAAACTGTTGACCGGACGAGGAGCCAAAGCAGCCGTGGGGGCTCCACAGGACGACAGGACCATTATTATGTATTATTATGTCTCAGATGGTTTAAGAGACTACGTAGACCCTCCCTAACCCCCCCCCCACACTTTTGGATTTTCTTTCTTAAGAGTGTCAAATAATTCCTTAAAAAAAACCACAGACGACAAAGACACGATGGAGAAAGTTGTGTAATTCAGGAAACTTGGTTTCTATAGTGACTTTTGGATCAACAAAACAACATCATTGAAAATACATATTATTATATATTATTGATCATTTTTATCAGCTTTATGATCTGTAAGTATCCCTTTATATTACTTTTTTATTTGCACGTGAAAACGTCAATATTGAATTCATGTTGTGAGGCATTTTCATATATTTTTCTTAACGTGTTTGTTTTGAAATCATATTTTATTGAGACGTGTTAACTTTGTTTTTAATAATATTTGAATATTATACTTGCAGTTACTTCGAGGGGAAAACTTCAACAGAAAATATCACTTCTGTTGTTTTTCTTTTTTAATTGGCAATTAATGTTTCTAGAGTGAATGAGGAATCAGGGTTAAATGATCCTGATTAATTTATTAACTATGACCTTTTTTTTTTTGTTCATAATCAAGCGTCGTCCAGTCATGAGTCCAGACGCAGACGATAAAATTAACGTCATTTCTGACCGTCTGTCACTCAAGTTTTATTATATATTAATTTGTTGTTTATAACTGATGTGAATTCTACATTTCACAAGCAAACAGAGAGGAAAAAAAAAGAAATAGAGACGAGGGCCTTAGATGTGTGCCAATCACAGTGGCTGAAACTCTGCCCACTACTGGTATAATAGAAATGTGCATACATTGTTTTTATTATTATTTATTTATTTTTTGGTGATTTGCAGTCTACTTTTTTTTTGCAAAAGTGAAAACGAGCTACATTTTTGTTTTTGCTCAGTATATCCTCACCAGTACTACGCAACATTCACCTTTTCCTCAGGATGGTTACCAATTTTTTTTAAAAGACAAACAGACAAATCCAGGACATGTTTGCTTGACAGCGACTCTGAGGACGACGTGACGGCGGACGGGATTTTTTCGCTTTTAAGTTTCGACCCCGGACAGCTGTTGTGTCAGGAGCGTCGGAGGGATTTCCGGGATGAAGGTGTCCCTAATGGCTCCGTGTTAATGTGAATTCAAAGACTGAACCCATTAGCGTCCGACAGTGACCAACTCCTCCGTCGCTCGCCGTGACCCGCCATAATGGCCTGCATCAGGCCCGCAGTCTGCACGTGGCAGATATAATGTGGATTTACGCCGATGTTCAGAGGGATTATATTCTCACTGAGCTGCGCATTATGAGTAGATTTAGGCCCATATCTCCGAAACGTTGGGAGGGGGTGAAGGGGTTATGCTGATTTTTTTTATATTTAAGCAGCATGTGTTATCTGTCAACGCTGTGATGCAAGGTCATCGGAATTAGTGCGAAGAAGACGTAGACAAAGAGGCCCGAGAGTGAGGAAAAAGATAAGGGTGGAGGACAATAAAATGTTCACGGCACCAACGATTCCTATTCAATCTGATTCATGGCACAAACACTCATTTTCTAAAACACGCTTTTTGGTCCACGGAGAACCGACTTCAAGACTTCGGTCGAGACTCTTTACCAGTCCCTCGGGGACCACCGTGGGACCGCGGCGACCACAGACCACGGTGGTCCATAAACGGTGTCGGAGGGCCTGACTTCAGCAGAGCGCTGAGCTGAGTTCACTGACAACAACGACTGTCTCACACACAGACACGGTCCGGCCCTTTAATCTGGAACCAGACTCTGATGACACCGATGTCAGCGTGACGTTACAGTGTGACCACAGTGTTTGTTGTTTGTTGTTTGTTGTGTTCTACTAAGAAAAAGAAAATCACAGACACAGCTTTAATTTCCCGCTCAGATTCAATTACTGCCATTAGTGAAAACCTCCGACAACTGGACGTGATGGAGTAGAACCAGCAGCACAGACAATAACAGGTAAGGAGAATAATTGACCTGTAAAGATGCTCCCCCCTCCTCACCCCTCACTCCCCCTCCTCACCCCTCACTCCCCCTCCTCACCCCTCACTCCCCCCTTACCTCCCGGGACTAAACATTAAGTACATTATACTGAATAATACTGCAGTTAGAACTGACCTAAAAAAAAAGGCTTTTTTAAACCACACTACATGATGGCATTAAAAAGTATTCCTTTCAATGTTGGCTCTATGCAAAAATCTTATATTTAAAAAATATTCAGCAAATATATTTGTATGAAAAAAAATTTTTAGGCCACTACATTTTTTCAAGTCTTAGTCTTTTTACGATAAAAAAAGGAGAATTTTTAATTTTAACATTAATACATATTAAGATGTAAAACTTAAATAATACTTGTGTAATATGTATGTATAATTATATATGTATTATTATAAATACTTTATGTATAATTATATATGTATTATTATATATGTATTGTTTATTTCTTGCAAATATTTGTCTTTATCTGTGCGACGATGCACCAGAACAAGTAAGTACGCCTCCACTAGGTGGCAGCAGATTTCTATAAAAACGTTTTTGTTTTAAAAAAAGCAGTTGTGAAAGATCATAATGTGCGTCTTTCTTCAATTCCTGACAGTAAATCAACATTGGTTTCAACTAAACAGCCCTAGATTTGACACCGAGTAATAAAAATGAGAGCAAATTAAAACTAGGCAACAAATACAGTATATTTTTGCGACACCAACACCTACCGACAAACTCAGCTGCAGGTTTCCCTCAGCTATGGGCTATATATTCTACAAGCACAAACGCAAGAATAAATAACCTGAAACGCGAGGAATTAATGGCACGTTGAGTTTATAAACAGTCGCCGTCGGAGCGCAGTGACAGGTTCAACCAGTGGGATATTTTTCCTCCGCCGTCGCAGTCGGTGCTAAAGAATGAGATTCTTTCCTTATTATTGTGCCAAGCTGTCAATTCACAGACAGAAGTATGTCGACTGTGTGTGTGTGTGTGTGTGTGTGTGTGCTGGTACGGTGTGTGTTGCCAGATCCACAGCCAACATTCAGACAGCGACAGACAGACATTTTGTAGCCGTGTCACTCACACACACACACACACACACACATCTCTGCTCTGTGTTCAGCTAACGGACTAACGTTTTAGTCAAATGTCATCTGCAGCGCGTTGCAACGACTTTAAAGCCCGTTTGTTGAGGGTTTTTTTTTTCTGTTTTTATCTTTGAGCTCCCGAAAAAACAAGCGAAGCGAGAGGCCTCGCAGAAAACACTGGGAGAATACAGGAAGTCATTCTGCTGAGCCAGAGGTCGGAGGTTAACTTCCTGCCTCTCGTGTTCAAGAGGAAACATTTACAGAGGAAAAACATTATTGTCTCATCAAACTGTGCAACAGTGTGTTTTATGTGACAGTTGCTGGCACTCAACTTTATTTTTTCCCCCTCTCTCTCTCTCTCTCTCTCTCTCTCAGATGTGCACACTCAGAAATGCCCTCAGACGGGTGTAATTGGTGTGCGGGGACAGTTTCCGCAAATAACTGTAATTACCAGAAAATGACTTGTTGCATGAAAACAGTCATGCGTGTCATTTTGTGTTTGTGCGCGGCGGTCAGATGTCAGCGGCGCTCCGGGTTGACAGCACTTTGCGGCTCATTTTTAATACATTAAAGCTCATTGTTTTCCAGACGCGCCGGGGTCCTCGCTGAACTCTTAGCACATGAGTGTAAAATAGACTTGTGTTTTTTTGTTTTGTTTTTTTTTTTTTATTATTGCAGCAAAAGTGGTAGACAAAAGTGGGGTCAGCGAGTGTCTTTCCATTATGATCATGTGGAAAACACAAACAAAGCAGATTGCTACGTGTAAAAGTCCGAGATTGACGCGGAAACACGCACACAAAACTCACTTGATTAAAATATTGTATACAATCAATCGCAATGATTAATTAATTAATGATGATGATTGTAATTAAACTGTGTTAAATCACGATGAATCCAGATGAACCAGCATTTCCTAAATAACAAAAAAAACTTTTCTTCTGCCGCTCCTGTGTGGCTTCTCAAACAGTTTCAAGGGACAGGGTTTTGGTTTTTTTTGGATTTTTTTTTATCCAGTGATAAATCTGTGAGAACATGATCTACAGGAGGGTCCCGGTTCATGAGCTGTAACCGCCCCCCCTCTTGTTTTCAGCGAATGCTGATGAGTGAATACATTCTTACAGAGTGTGCTGGGTTTGTGCACGTGTGCGTCGGATGCAATTTCCGTTTGTGCACGCCGCTCGTTTCTACCCCCGTTTCCACCCTCCACAAATCTAGACGGTGGCAGCGACGGCGGCGGTGACATTTGGGAGCAATTCTGAAGTGCGCCCGCAAAGGTTGTCAAGGGATTAATCTCATCTCACGCTGGGGCGCGGGAAAAAAAAATGCTTCCTCCGAGAATTAAACACAATTTACCCATCAAGACAAGTCTTTCAGGAGGGGAGACAAGCATAAATAATATCTCCCTGGTCCAGATTCGCTAATTTACAAGCTTAGCATCTCCAAATGTTATTAGCGGGAATGATGAGGTTACCAGAAGGCGCTGTAGGGAATGATTTGTTATCCGGGCGAGCAGCAGCTGCAGCAAAGAGCGCACGCTGGAGCGCTTGGATAGAAAGAGAGACATACCTGACACC
>NC_024314.1:27183598-27186345 GCF_000523025.1 Cynoglossus semilaevis | reverse complement strand
AGCCTGTGTTTTTTGCCGCCCCCCTCAGATTTAACTCCGTTCGGCTGCCCCCCCCCCCCCCCATTCTCCCTCTCCCCTTTTCTGCGTCTTACTCCTCTCTGTCTTCCCTCTCTCCCTCCTCTATATCACTCTTTCTTCCCCACTTCGCTCTCAAGGCTCCAAACATCAAATGGAACGTTTGGGCAACCGTCGTCATGTTGGCAAGTGTTGAAGTAGCACTAGTCTGCAGAAAAGTCAGGAGGAAGTTGTTTCTTTCTTTCTTTTTTTTTCTCTCTCTCAACAAATCAGTCAAAGCGAATACAGATGTCTCTGTGCCGCGTCCAAAAAGTATGTTTTACTTTTCCTGAAGATCTATATTAGCATCTTCGCGTCGCCGCCATCAATCATGAGTTCTCTGGCCAAGCTTTTTTTTTTTTTTTTTTCGCTCCAAATGTCTGTGATTAACTTGGTAAAGAACCGAGTGCCTCCTGAATTTAGACGCTGCACCTTTTCTAAGCTGACAACAGGCTCACATCCTCCGTGCAACGTTGCCCCTTGTGCAAAACGACGCTCGGCGTGTGCCTTTGTGCGTGGATATAGGTGTGCGGGTATAAGCGTGTGTGTGTGTGTGTGTGTTTAAGGGGGGTGTATTTTTGATCTGTGTTTATCTTGCTGAAACAGGAGTCTCCCATCACTCCAGCCCCGTTCTGATCCTGACAGATGAGTTTAACCCCAGCCTGCAGCCTCTGAGGAGAAGAGACGGGAGAAGACAAGAAGTAAAGCGATGTGGGGTGAGGGGGGAGGGAGGGCGGACGGAGGGGGGGGGGCTTACAGAAGGAAACAGATGGATATGGAGAAAACAGAGGGAAAAAAGACAAGAAGAAAAGACAGGAAGTGAGCAAAAGGAGGAAACAAGTAGAGAGATAGAAAGAAGAGAGAGGAGAGGAGAGGAGAGGAGAGAAGAGGAGAGGAGAGGAGAGGAGAGGAGAGGAGAGGAGAGACAGAGGAGAGGAGAGGAGAGGAGAGGAGAGACAGAGGAGAGGAACGGGGGAGAAAGAAAGAGAGAGAGAGAGAGAGTGCTTAGCTTCACCTGCCATTCTGTGTTAGTGTGGATGAGCCAGTTTCCTGCTTCTGGAAGCTTAGTGTCAAAGGTGGAACTGCAGGGCTCTGTCTGACAGAGAGAGAGAGAGAGAGTGTGTGTGTGTGTGTGTGTGTGTGTGTGTGTGTGTTGCCCAGTAGGGGTTCCCCTGTTTGCTCCCACTTCTCACCTCTCAACAGTTCTTCACATCACTTTCCCCTCTTGGCATTTAGTGACTGACTGTAGGGGTGTGTGTGTGTGTGTGTGGGGGGGGGTGTGTGGGTGTGTGTGTGTGTGTGTGGGTGGTTGTGTGTGTATAATTTATCTTGTTTTATAATTTACATAAAGAGTGAATAAAGAAACAAAAACCAAACTTTGTTCCTCGGAGTTTCACATCAATTTATATCATGTGGGAAATATTAAAAAAATAAAAACGACTGAATGACAGGACGGAGCCGAGGTGAAAAAGAACAGAACCTACCACCACCACCCGTACCGCCGTGTCGTCTACTCCCACCTGCCCCGCTGACTGACACCTTTGCCCCCACCGACAGCCCCCACATGTTCTCCAGATCATCTCGTACCTCTGCCTGTTCTCGCCCACGCGGGCCGTCTTCATCGCACGCTTCCCTCAGCCAAGTCACAGGGAGCTCCCACCGTCGCCCAGGGCTCCGTGACACACACACACACACACATACACACACCACCTCAGTGGCTCTGGGCCATCTGTAGAGTGTCAGTGTGCTGGTTACACACACACAGACACACACACCTTCAGCTCAGCTCCGTCCGCGACCATGTTTGCCTTTGTGGGAGTGTTTGTGCGGGGGTTGTTTTTACATGGATGTAGGTTTAAGTGTGTGTGTGTGTGTGTGTGTGTCTGCAGCATCAGAGTGCACACACACACAAACACACAACGGGCAAAAGTGATTTCAGCCCGTCTATTGAACTGGTGTAATTGGGAGCACGACCGTCGGCGCGGCGGCGGCTCCAACGCTGCATGTCAAACCCAGTGCTTTTAGAGACACCTCTCCTTCCCCTTTCTCCCTTTTCTCCCTCCCTCCCTCCCTCCCTCCCCCCCTCGTATGCGCTCTTTCACGGCTCGGCGTTGCTTTACGTCGGCTGATCTCACCTCCAACCTTTCCATCCACGTGTCTCTCCTGAATGGGATGGCGGCCCATTCATTCCACAGCCGAATCTCTCCGCATCCACCGTACGCACAGGGGTCGGAACCTTTGACCTTTGCCTGACCTGCCCCGCGAGTAGAAGGAAAACAGCGGATCATTGTAACGTCTCACGAGCAGGATTTTAACGAAGTTTCTCTCGCTCGGCGACGCACGAGTGACCTCGACTTCGACCTCTGGACCCCACGCAAAATGGGATCCGTGGATGCATAACGGCTCGCATTGAAATGAAAAGCCGCGGCGAAGTATTCTGCTCGCCAAGCGGGCCAACACCCCATCCTACGAGGTTTTTTTTTTTTGTTCGCATTCTGACGTTGTGATATTTGACTAGAGTGCTGCCTTCATGGAAAGTGGCGATAAAGCTGCGGGCCTTTCAGAGAAAATAAAACCGAACCACTTAGACGCGGCGCGGCCGAGTCGTTTCTTACTTTTCTTCTTTCAGTCCACACTTGTTTACCTCGAACGCCGCTCTACACAAACAACAATCCTCAATTCTGCCTCTCTGC
>NC_024314.1:27181920-27183541 GCF_000523025.1 Cynoglossus semilaevis | reverse complement strand
GACAACAGGGCCACGGAGCGAGGGCTGCGAAAAATCTCACTCCACTTTTAATGACTTTTAATGAGATTCACAAATCATGCCTCAAACTTGCCGAGAAAGGGAGAGAGAGAGAGAGAGGAGGAAACAGAGGGAAGAAGTGCGAGTGAGAGAGACTGAGAGAAAAGCACCGCCACCCGCCACCAAGCTGACAGCGAACAGGCTTGACATTTGGCCCCTCGTAATTAGGAAAGTGCCAGATTCCGTCCCACTAAATCTCAGCTCAAAATCATTATTCTCGACGGTGTTGACTCCGCAACGTCCGACCCGTTTAAGTCCTCCTCAGTTCTTTCGCTTTTTTTTTTTTTGCTTTTTTTTTTTTGCTTTTTTTGCCTCCCTCCTTTCTCTCCCGTAAACATTGCAGCCAAAATTACATTACAGTTTTTGCGCTTGCCTCCCCCTTAATTGCTTGCCCTCCAAACACAATCTGCTTTGGCAATACATAAGATGGTATGCGAGTTAACAGCGACAGTGAATTGGCAGCGAGGCAGCTGAGCGGCAGTCTGTGAAAAAAGGGAGCACTAAGACGAGGAGATAAAGTGTGGAGGAGAGCTGGAGAGGAGCTGATCACACACAGACAAGCTGGGGAGCAGCAGACAGATGCCATGAGAGCGCGGCTGTCATCCGCAAAAAAACCCGGGATGGAGGAAGGAGAGGCAGCGCGCACAGGAAGAAGGAGAAGAAGAAGGAGAGAGAAAGTCGGGAAGAAAAAGGGAAGAAGTGAAAGTTGAAAGAAGTAAAAATAAAAAAATGTTATGCAGATGAGAACTGCAGGAGTTTGGACGAGTCTTTCTTCATAATGAGTTTGCTTCGATACTTGTTGAAGTTCATCTTTTGTGCGTTTACATAAAGTGAGCTTTAGTCGAGTGATACGCGGAGACCGACGCTAGGATTTTTGTACGACGTAAAACCTGTTTGTAACTGAAACAACAAATTTCAATTAAGTTAAGATTAAAACATGTTCTAAAAGATCCTGTAAGACAGTGGTTCCCAAAGTAGGGGGCGCAGGGGGTCAAATTACTTACATTTTTTATATATTTTGTTTTAATTTCTGCCACACATAGATTTGTAACTTTATTTCATTTTTTGGACAGAAAAACAGTTTTTAGGAATTGCAGTGTTTTAAATAAAGTTCAGTAGACAGGGGGCGCTACCGAAAAGTTTTGGAAACCACAGTATGAAGGCATTCGACTGCCTCCTATCTGCTCTGTGTTCTGTTATTAAGATCTCATGCTGGGCCTAAAGACAAAGGACCCTGTGACATAAATCAGGACTTTGACAAGAACAAATATAAATGTGACACTGATACAGTGGAAATTCTTCAAAGCCGTTAAAGATATTAGACGACACTTTCATCACTGCCTCTTCAAAACACACAGTGAAGCGTACGCTTCCTTCTCTTGTCTGATACTTTCTTTAAAAAAAAAAAAAGAACATGACATGGTGTACGTTAAGCTTCTGCCTTCATCATGTTGTATTAGCATTAAAAAGACAAGCGTTAACATTGAGACTGTAACCATCACACAACGCACCATCATGTTACTGTAAGAAAATAACACCACCACAACAAGCCGTTCGCAATACT
>NC_024314.1:27180719-27181862 GCF_000523025.1 Cynoglossus semilaevis | reverse complement strand
CGACCGCCTCACCTCCCCCCCAATGCTCCGAGGACGGTGACAGGCACAGAGAGCACATCATTCCAGCTAATCTGGGAAATGCAAAGAGAGGACACGGGTTTGACAGGGGTTCACTCCCTCCGTAAGCCTGCCATTAAGACTAATCCTTGAGCAGGGTAGGGGGCAGCGATGAGCGGCGAGGACAAGGCCGTCTGTAAATACAAATAACAAATAGGAGATGTGCTGGTGAAGGGTGGGGAGGGGGGGAGGCGGGTGAGGGGACGACACTCGGTGGTGACACCACCACCGCCGCCTCACTTTGGCCCCCGTGTCTTTATCGTGCACGGATTGGAACTGAAGTTAATCTTTGCAGCAGTCGTGACAGTCGATTAACGGAGGAAGAATGAGGCTGAACTGGAAACTAATGTGTACGGTGGTGGGGGGGGCCGGATGGGGGGGGGGGGGGGGACTTGTGTGGCAGTGTATTAGGTATTAAGGAGATGTTCCACAATGACAACTATCTCTCTGTTGCCCCCCTCACCCCCCCATCCTCCCCCCTGGAGAGCAGATGGGACATGAGGCTGTGCCAGTGAAGACGGAGAAAGAGCGGTGTGTGTGCGCACGCCTGTACGTTCGCACGCCTGTACATCGGTCACGCAACGCGCCGACGCGGGGAGGGAGAGCTCGGTGAGTACAGTACGTGTGAATGCGTGCGCCTGTTTTGTCCTGTGCATTAAGTGACGGCGTCTCATCACAGCCGTCCCGTCACTTCCACAGCTCCGAGGCAGACGGCAGGGCCGCCGAGCTGACGAGAGCGCATTTACTTAAACAGTCGCCTGGTGTTAATGTGACACTGACACCTACGTGACTCACAGCGGAACACAGCATAACACTGTTACATACATTTTTTTAACAATGCATTTTTAATATATATTTTTATGTCTGTGGAAGAAAAAAAAAACACCAGAGTCTAAGAATTAAATATATACATATATACATATATATGCAAATATATCTATACCCACATATGTATGCATGTATATACACACACATATATACATAAATACATATAAAAATAGATATATATGCATATATGCACATATATACATATATAACTGCTGTTAATAAGAAATAATAAGTCAGTGGCAGAAAAAAAACACCACA
>NC_024314.1:27162303-27179398 GCF_000523025.1 Cynoglossus semilaevis | reverse complement strand
GAGGCTGCTGTGGGGGGGTGGGGGGGGGGGCGGATGGGGGGGTCGTGTGTACTTGTGTGGCAGTGTATTAGGTATTAAGGAGATGTTCCACAATGACAACTATCTCTCTGTTGCCCCCCTCACCCCCCCATCCTCCCCCCTGGAGAGCAGATGGGACATGAGGCTGTGCCAGTGAAGACGGAGAAAGAGCGGTGTGTGTGCGCACGCCTGTACGTTCGCACGCCTGTACATCGGTCACGCAACGCGCCGACGCGGGGAGGGAGAGCTCGGTGAGTACAGTACGTGTGAATGCGTGCGCCTGTTTTGTCCTGTGCATTAAGTGACGGCGTCTCATCACAGCCGTCCCGTCACTTCCACAGCTCCGAGGCAGACGGCAGGGCCGCCGAGCTGACGAGAGCGCATTTACTTAAACAGTCGCCTGGTGTTAATGTGACACTGACACCTACGTGACTCACAGCGGAACACAGCATAACACTGTTACATACATTTTTTTAACAATGCATTTTTAATATATATTTTTATGTCTGTGGAAGAAAAAAAAAACACCAGAGTCTAAGAATTAAATATATACATATATACATATATATGCAAATATATCTATACCCACATATGTATGCATGTATATACACACACATATATACATAAATACATATAAAAATAGATATATATGCATATATGCACATATATACATATATAACTGCTGTTAATAAGAAATAATAAGTCAGTGGCAGAAAAAAAACACCACAGGTCTTTGGTTAAAAAAAATGTATACACATATATACATACATATAAAAGCATATATATTTACATATATACATATGCATATATATTTACATAGATATATGCATTTATATATACACATACACATATATACATAAATACATATAAACATATATGCATATATACACATATATATGTATAAATATATATAACTGCTGTTAATAATTACTTTTTTGAAGTTTTATTTCACCCACAGACATCAAAGATATTTGATTAATCTTTTTATTTTTTTATTTTATTTTAATCAAGTTGAATATGGAGCTTTAAAAAAGTCGTCCTGAAAACAGACACTGTCAGTCAGGCATTTATATGAACTTACACTCTTCAACCTACCAGTCTTGGCTCCGAATCCAAGACATTTTTTGAGGAACTCACAGAGTGAACGATCTAGCAGCAACAGATGGATGGTTTTAGCGTCTGTGTTCTTATCATTTAGCAGCTGACTAATATAAACTTTGGTTGTTTTTTGGGGGGTTTTTTTTGTACACTTTCATTTTAAAAAACTTATTCTGGAAGAGAATTCAGACACATTAGCCATGTGTCACCTTTTGGAAAGTTTTCTGTCTCTCAAAGAGATGAGTTTCTTTCTTTCTTTATCGTCGTTCGTCGAAACCATATTTGATTAATAGTGAATCTGTCACGAGGAGTTAAAGAGTCATTACGGCTGACAAAATTATCGTGTTCATTAATTTGTCAGGACTAATCAATTCAAATTTTTTTTTCAAATTTCACATCAACATACCATAACGACCGTTCTCTTGTCTTCGCTCACGGTGGGAAAAGATTTTTATTTCATTTTAACTCCCAGCATGCATTTCTGGAGAATTCAACAGCCTCGCGGCTTGGGTCAGTCAGTAAGTCTACGGGCTGACGGTCTGACTGACATGACAGTCAAAATGATTGATCAGGAAGAACAGAAGTCTGGAAAGAAACTCTCCACTTGTTCACTACGAATACAATCAAAACATTAAATACAATCTTGATTAAAATTGACTAATTATGGAGACAATTGAGATTTATCATGAACAACTACTAGTCACGATGGTTAATCTTGACTAGTTCTGATCACGATTAATTGAGATTAATCCTGTCTAATTAAAATTGTGATTAATTGAGATTAACTAACCAACTTGTACTTGATTGATCCACATCTTCCCTGAAATCAATCCTAATAAGACTTTAATTGTATCAATTTTATTAAATATCTAAAGTTAATGAAAAACTTCTCAGAAAGTGAACAGACTTTTTTCCAGTTCAGACTTGGGTTCAGACCCCGTCCCAGGCCTCCTCAGAGAGCTCGTGTCTTTGTACTGTATTTACCCAGGTGCCCTGAAGGAGGACGAGGAGGCAGCGACCAGGACTCCCTCTAGTCCCCTGAATGCATCTCCCAGAGCAGAGGAGGATCCGGAGGCCGGTCCAGAGAGGACCGACTCCGAGCCCGAGTCAACAACCCCTGGGACCAGGACGATCGCCAAAGAATGTGTTCATATGGCAAAGCGATCACCATCCACTCTGACGAGAACACATTTCTTTTTGTTTATTTACGGCTGCGCTTTTTTTTTTTTTTCATTATTTTTTCAAGTTATGAAGGCGCACAAATTCTCCTGCCCATAAACCCCTCTGCAACTGCACGTATACGGTCTCATGAGCGGGCTTTACCGACACACACGCGGGAGCAGGAGCAGGAGCGGCAGCAGCTGTGCAAGTCTTTGGGTGAGAGCACATCTGTTAGACTGGCTCAGTGCAGAGTAACTGTCTGTTGACAGCAAATGTTTTCACTCAGAGCCACATCGTGAGTTACGGCGTACGGAGGCCGTTGTGGAGGCAAGAGGACAAATTCATTACTGCTGCTGCTGCTCTCTGTCATTCTTTGTTTCCCTTGCAAACTCATCTTTCTCTCCCCTCCCTCCCTCCCTCCCTCCGTCTCTCTAGTTTTCATCTGCTGTCCGTTTAGAGAGCGCAGCAGCAAGTTAAACCAATTACGGCTCGATCTTCTGAGGAACCTGAGGTCATTTCAAATGAATGCCTTAGCCAGGTATTTCCCCGTCGTTACCGCACTATTTCCGCAAAGAGCGGGTGAGGGCGGGTGAGGGCGGGTGAGGGCAGCCTCGCTGAAACAGCCTGACTCCCTTTTTGTCACATATAATTCGTCTCTTCTTCGTAAGACCTAACAGGAACAATAAGTATCAGTTGACCAATATTAATGGACGGCCGACATTAGCATAATTATGTAATAACTTTAAGAATCGTTATCGTTTTATCCGACAATAAGTGTGTTTGGGAAACACTGCATTCAACCCAAGTCAATGGGATATTATTTATAAACTTCTGGGAAACATAATGTGAGACGGCCCAAAAAAAAGCTCTTGGGACCCACCTCAGGGTCGCGACCGCGTCTTTGGGAAACAATGCGATAATGTAACGTCTGTGTTTCGCCAAATATGCTGGGCTCCTGAGACCTTAACCATTGTGAATGTATGCCTAATCCTAATCCTAATCTTGTCCACCAAGGACAAAGGATCCCGTAACAAACAAACGTTTTACCACGGAAAAAAAAAAAGGTCCCCACAACGATAACTACACCTGGATCGCACACATCAACACACACACACGGGCGAAAGCAGCCGCGTCCAAGCCCGAGCCGAGCCAAGACTGTGTGTTCAGAACAAGAACAACACTTTGTTTACGCTTCAGGGCCCATCACTGCACCAGCAGCGAAAGAGGGAAATCAACTCATCCCCGTCTCCCTCGCCACTGCCGTGTCGTCAACAGATGAAGTCAGCATCTCGCACCCAACAGATGGGCCGCGGAGAACAGCAGCCTACTTTACCAAATGGACTTTTCTCTCCCCTCCCTCTCCCCTCCCTCTCCCCCCCTACATTCCCCGATCTTTTAGTCAGCGCTCGTCATCTGTGCGACGGCTGTGGGAGCTCCAGGCGGAAGGTTAGGAAGCTCCTGGTGTAAAAGTAAAAGTGTCATCATTTCAGCGAGGCGACAGATCTCGAACTTCGCTGCGGCACGAAGCTGGGTGAGGAAAATAAGACGCTTAAAAAAAAAAAAAAAGAAAAAGATATTTATTGTTTAGGAAAAGAAAATAACTTTTCCCTGGAATGGTTTTTTGTGAGCACTCGCTCGCTCTGGGAGGGGTTAACATCAGATGTCGCTTCTCTGTAATCGTCTCCTACTGGTAAGATCAGAGCATCCAGATGAAAAGGACACGCCCACTTAAACGCCCTCAATCAGACACACACACACACACAATCTATGTATTTATTTTCTTTATCATTTATCCTTAAGTCGTCTGTTTGTTTGTTTTTATTTTTATTTTTTTTTGTCCATATAATTCCTTTATACTTCACACCCAAATCAAGCGCTTCTGTGCGGGGCAGATAAATAGGAATTCCAAACTCCAATGGTTCATTTGTCATGGTGTGAATTCCAAGAGTGGAATCTAGAAATAGCGCGAGTGTTCAAGCCTGGTTGTTGCCTGAGGCTCAGTGGCATGTAGGAGGCTTTGGTGATATTTGCTTTTTGCATATTTTCTACTAGGGGGCTTTTTTTTGGAAGGAGATACGCAATTTTCCTATTGCAAACATTGCAAAAAAAAAAAAAAAAAAAAACAGAAATAGCTTAGATTTTTTTTTCTTCTTTTTCTGTGTATTCCAAGCTGCACATTGTAGGAGGCTGCGCACATTATTTTTGGGGCTATGACATTACAGATTTAATTGAATTGAATGCAATTTATTCTTAAGAAAATTTTTAATTAAGTGCCGTGCGGACAGATTGTGGAGTAGTGGCCTCCGTCGTCGTCGTCGTCGTCGTCGTATTCCCCGGGGGGGACATTTGCTGCATAATTAAGAATATGAACAGTAATGACACAGTGAGATTTAATGGAAACTTGCCGTCTAAATAGGCGACGTCGGGAAGCCATTATTACTCCGCTGGAGAGAGCTTAGTGGGGTTCTCAAGGGACGGTGGTCTCCCCGGAGAGAGACCCTGAGAATAGAGAGACCCGCAGAAGGAGGGAAACCAAGGGGGAAAAGAAGAGAGGGAGCGAGGGGGGGGGAGAGGGGGGAGAGAAGGGAAGTGACTCTGACACGGTCTATAGAATCCTCCCAGGTTTAGAGACTAAAGGAATCTGTGAGTTATTTTTTCTGTAAGATTTCTAAACACTGACAGTAATTAGTTTACAGCTAATTGAAGACGGAGTTTTGTTTTTTTTAAGTTCATCTCCGTGAGGAATATTAACTACGGAATAGTTACATTAAAAACTAAACTTTATTCAAATAATAATAAAAAGGAAATCTTACTTTTCTCACTTTTTCTGCACTTTATTTTTAATTTCCCTGTATTTTACTTCAGTAATATAATAATAAAATAATATTTGAATACAAAATAGAATTTCTTTAGTGAACCATTGTCTGAGTTTCTTTTTAAACATGATAATAAATCTCCTTTAAATCGAAACAGCTCTTTGTGTTTGTCTCGTCTCAGACTGAAACACAACCAAAGAATCATTTTAACAAGATTCCATTCCAGTCAGTTTTTTATTCATTTAACATCTTCACAGCAGACGGAGTCCACACTGACACTTGTTGAAGCCGAGACTCGTGTTCTTCTCATTCTAACCCAAAATATTTAACACTAATTCACACACTGATTTTTTTTAACTCATCCTTATGTGTTTTGTTTTCATAAAAAAGATTCACAATATTAATATATTTGAATATATGAAGTAACAACAGGTCAAAACGTCCCTCACTGACCTGCAATTTAGTTAAAATCCTCCAACACATCTGCAGGAATTTAACTCCATGAACTTCTTAATTAAACACTTTGACTTTTAATTTTTGACTGATTTTAGTGAATTAAAAAAAAAAGTCACAATGTTCTTCTATTATTTTCTATCATTTCTATATTTTATTCTTTATATCCTGACGTCTTTTCTCTACTGCAGCTAAAGGCGAAATAACTTACCAGACTGGGAGAGGAACGTGGAAACTATGAAAATTACATCTGATGTTGGAATGTATATATTTTTTTTTTCATGTTGTAATTTTAATTCTTTCTCTGCTGCAGCACAATTTGGGTTCTTTTGAAATTCCTTTTTTTTAATCAACACATACAGGATGCGACTCAGGGTCATGACAGGTCAAGGTAAAGTATTAACCGTAAAAAAAAAAAATTAAAAAAAAATTAACAAACAAATTTATAATAGACTGTGGCGGCGAGTGGGGGGGGCAGAAAAACATGTAAGACAAGGTTGTAAAAGGTATGTGGTGAAACAAAAAGGGAGAAAAAAAAACAAAGTTACAGCTTTGTCATGAGTGAAGCCAAGGAGAGGGTAAATATGGACGTCAGATAAAAAAAAAAAAAAAAAAAAAAACAAAGACAGAGAGGTGTTAATCAACCTGTGTGTGTGTGTGTGTGTGTAGGAGAGAGGAATAAAAGGAAGTAAAGACATTGTCAGAACAAGAAGAAAGGAGAGAGGAAGAGAAAAAAACTCATTTACTGAGCAGAGCCAGACTTGAAAACAATTATCTGCCATCTCCATTTCCTCGGCGGAGGAGCAGCCTGTTTTGTGAGGCTCTTTGTTTTTCTCAAGGACATATTCATTATTTCAGATGAGACCCATTTGAGTATAAATAAAGACTTTCTCTCCTCTCCGTCAGACTCGCTGGTGCTGTGATGTTGCATCTGAGCCGAACGTGGCGACGCCTTTGAAAGGGAGTGTGATGAAAGCCCATCTATGCCACTAATGCATGTTCATTAAGTTCAAATTCTCTTTTATTTCCAACCTCCTTTTTGTTAAACACCATTCGAGCCCCGGTGCTAACACCTCTGTTATTCAGTGTTTGAAAACCCGGCACTGGAGCAAACTGTGACATCTTATTCTGCCGCTCGCCGCCCACAATAATAGCCCCCTGTCCGAATGGGCCCTTTGAAAGCGGGCCACATCTTCTGCAGGGGCTTCCGTAGCCCGGGCTGGAACTAATCACATCCGGATAAAAGACAACTGCGAACAAACAGCAAACAAGAGGCCAGAAGTCTTTCATGCCTTTCGGGAGTAAACACACACACACACACATTTACAGAAAACGTTTCTCGACAACAGATGAGTAAAAATTTCCGACTTTGCAAGTGATTCATTTTTTTTCGGCCGGTATTCGCGGCCCCTCCGTTTCGCCCTGAGGTCACGGCACCAAACAGAAATGGAAATAAAAAAACGACAGGAAGGTCGACGCAAAAAATAAACCACACAGGTATCAGGTCCTGTCGTGGCTGTCGAGGAGGCGGGGGGAGAGAAGAGGGAGGGATTTTATCTCCTCAACGCTCAAAGATCTTTGCATGTGTGGAAGTGAAATAAATAAATAAATAAAAGATTAAAAGTGAGAGCAGAGACAAAGAAACACAAACACACAAATATACACAACTCCATATAAACGGCCTTCGACGCTGCTGCATTCCACACTTAATTGAAAGCAAAAAAAAAAAAAAAAGAGAGGAGAGAAAAAAGAAATGACACACGCACCACTCTCTCCAAAGTAAACTTTTCACAGTGGCAGACCGACCAATCACATGGGACGACCAGGTCTCGGGGGTCCCACCCTCTAGAAATAGGCACAGATGACCTATTGTTGGAGCTGAGGCTGTCGTCACACACACAGACACACACACACAAACACACACAAGTATGTATATTCACAGAAAAGACTGAGCTGTAAACGTGTTCACTGAGAAAAAAAAATAAAAAACTGGATTGGAGTGAAAAGCAGTTACTTTGAGAGTGGGCTTTATTTTAACACCTCTTTAATTTTAAAACTCTACCTGCACTAGGGGGCGTGTGTGTGGGGGGGGGATAGGGCTGTAAAAATGTATTTAAAAAAAAAAAGTGTCTTTACAGCCTTGCTCAGCACACCTTTACGCCGCAGCGGAGAAAAACACCCAGGAATACATTTGCGCTCCTTAATTTGTGCGTATTAACGTGATGTGACATTTACTGCACGTCAAAGTGACAGCAGGCCTGTGAGAAAGTCTGCACAACACTTTGATCTGAGCTCCTGTGGCGGCAAACACCCTGTCAGGATCACGACAATGGACAAAAAAAAAAAAAAGTATTTTATTTCCGACTTCTGTTGTAAAATGACCTCAGGGTTAAAACTTTTTGTTTTTATCAGTGATTCAAATGAGAAAATCATCCAGAGAAATAAACATTTTTCAGAATCTGGACTAAAACACCACGGTGTTCATTTATTTCCCCCGCTGGAAATTTTACAGCTGAAAATTTTTCTAGAACATTTCCGCAACTAGTTTTTGTTTTAACGCAAACACAGACGCACAGACACGAGAGAGAGAGGGAGGACGGGGAGAGGGGAGTCGGGGGGGGACTAGGGGAGGGGGACATCTGTGCTGAACACTGACCAAAATCCACAGCGACTTCTCTCACAATACAATTTTGTTGGGAGGTGTTAGAATTTGTTTCGAGTTGATGGCACAGCCTCCATTTTTGAGTTGACTTTGATATCATTCTGCGAACAGTGAAATGTCTGGATAAGTGTTGCGTTCAGGGCCAGCCATCTGTACCGTCTCCAACTCCAAAGCAGTCAGATGCAGAGCGTGTCCTCAGTTTAAATCGGGGGGAGGAGGGGGAGCGGGGGGGGTGAGGGTTTGGAGCGAAGAGGGGGTGGTGTTTATACAACGGTTCACTGCTGACATCTACTGGACGCAGAGAGAAGTCCAAGCGGTGGAACATCTCCCGACGGACCAACGTTCTAGAACTTTCTCTGACGAGTCCATAATTAAAGTTCTTTATCAATACGTCGACTCCGACGACAGCACGAAACGAACTTTGGAAAAAAATAAACAAACATCAAGTTTGAATAATGCGATAAGTTATTTCTGAATAGGATTCGATTCAATCATTATGAAAAGTGTGAGCCAAAAACTGACCTCTAATGTCGCAAAAACATCGAGAAAGTAAAACAGTCTTTCTCGACGTGGATTAAAACTGTTGTCTTTAATTTTTTTGCTTAAAAAATGTGATAATTATTTTATTACCACACTTAGCCTTTTGCTTAAAAAAATTGATAATTATTTTATTACCACACTTAGCGACACATTATTTTAAAATATAACAATAACGTTATCATTAAAGTCAATATGAGCAGCAACATTCTCTGCTCTGGAGTTTTAATAATAATAGTTATTATTACATCACCTCCACCTCCTTAAATCTAATTAAAAAAAACTTCAAGTCACACAAACATGAAGTCATGTATGTTTTTACACGTGATCAAAAACATTTAACAAGAAAAATAAAATAAAAAATAAAAAGCCCAAAAAGTTTCTTGGCTAAATTTTCCTAAACAGTTCGGTTAAATTACGTTTGTAATAATGTAAATATGAATTGTCGGGTGATAACGTCCCATAGTCCCAGCTGAGACATCAGTTAATATAAATGTCACAGTGGAAATGACAAACAGAAGCTGTTACGAGTTTAATTTGAAAAAAAAAAAAAAACCCATTGCTTGCTTTCCACCTTGTTTGCATGTGTCTGTCCATGTGTGCCTTAGGAAATCACTTCAGACTAAAGAGAGCAAAACAATCAGTGTGCGGAGCTCAGATAAAAAAAAAAAATGGAAAAGATCTCCCGTGTGGAGAAATGTGATTACTGTAATTTTTTTTTTCTTTCTCCATAACACAATTCTCATCCAATTCTCCTAATTGTTGCCTCACGTTCCTATCAGCAAATTGTTTCTGTTCCAGCCGTTTCAGTACGCGGGGGATCGAGTCGGAGACTTCATCCGTTACAATTAGGAACAAAACGCTAACCTACAGTATCTATTACAGCCTTTTCTACTCTTTATGATAGCGAGTATGGCTCAGAGGCTGGCGCAGCGCAGTCGCGTCTCACAATAAAATCCGGTTGTTGTTGTTGTTGGATGTGAAAGAGGGAGATAGAGAGATAGAGAGAGAGGGAGAAACTCCAGACAAAAGCAATCGTCATAATTATTTGTCCCTCGGTGGTGTCGCTCCTGCTTTTATGAACGACGATGGCTTTGACGATGACAATGACTGAGATTAGGCCCAGCTGAGGGAAGGTGGGGGCGAAAAAATAAAATAAAAGAGAGGGGGAGAAAGAGAGAGAGAGAGAGGGGGGAGTGAAAAGGAGTTAAAAGTGGAGAATGGCAATAAGATTAGAGTGGAAGAGCGCTCTGTGATAACTGCCAGCCAACAGCCTGTTTGATCCTGAGGGATGGCGCGGGGATGTAAGGCGTTTGAAGCTGACAATCCCTTTGTGATGATAACACATGTTTTTCAGTACGCGCACTGATCCTCCCTCTCCTATTGTATTATGGGCAGCAGACGGCAGCTGCCTGGGCATTGTAGCGCTGCCGCTAATCTGAAACAATATCTGTAGGCCCTGCGTGGTTATGAGCAGCTGTCGGCATTGTTGGAAGCGCCTGCTGATCTGCTTCAGTATCTTTAGCCCCTCGTTTAGCTCTTTGATCCTCTCCCATTATGCCTCCTTTCCCATCACCACCAGCGACTCATTTTGGCAGAGCTGTGCTGGAATGTTGAATGGAAAAGGGAAAAATACACGGGGGAAAATAAAACACACGGCGCTCCCATCAATAGTTCATCTCTGAACGTACGTTTTGAAACGTTTTCTCCGTTTTCCGTCTCCCCTTGGGTTTTCACGCCTGTCGCAGCTTTTTGGGGCAGAGAGTTACTGTCAGATGAAAATGTACTTTCTTTATTTGTTTGGGCTCAGTCACTGTGTACGGACTTTCAGTGAGAATATCTGCAGCACGTAAAATGAAACGTAATAATCATCAAGTTTCATTTTACTCAGTATGTACTGTAACCTGGTCCCGTTTAGTTGAGCACCATGACAATATACTTGCAGGAATTGAAGAAAGACACACATGAAGATTATATTCAATCTTCTTTCGCTGTAACATAGACGAATGAAGACCACTTAAGTGAAATTAGCTAATTTTCCGCAGTACAACTGATTATCTCCTACGGCACACTAATGTGCCACAGCTCAGTGGTTGAGAACCACCAGTTTAGTTTAGGAATGACAAAATTACCACCAAAACAAGATGCAAAAACATAAAAAATATATTATTAATAAGATACTCTCTCCTAGTGGGCACAATTGTCAAGCTAATGCGCTAATTACGGACGAGAAACAAATCATATACGAGGCAAATTACAACCTGTTAACACCTTTGACTGTTTGACCAAAACAGTTAGAGGTAATGAGACGAGGTAGGTGTAGCGGGGGGACGGGAGGGGGAGACACTCGCAAGACAGAGACAGATACAAGCTGCAGACAATTAACAGAAACATAAATATCTGGCTGTGCTAAAGCAGGCTATTAATCAGTTATAAATAGAGCGAAGGAGCCTTTTGTGATTAACGAGGTGAGACTCACTGTTAATTACCGACTCCCTCTCCTCTGGTAATAAGATTGGCACAGTGAATGGGCATGAACAAGACTGCCACGTATGTTTGTCCCCGTCTCTCTGTTCTCCCCATCGTCTCTCATGTCAGGCTTGTTACCAGCCGCCATGACACGACTGTTCACCTTGTGAGAGTGGGAGTGTGTGTGTGTGTGTGTGTGTCTTCATTAGGCTGTAGAGACAAAAATATGGCTCACAACCAGCTGTGTTTGAGGGTCAGGATTACATTTAAAACATAAGTTATGTTTCACAAAAAACAAAAATTAAAAAATGAGGTTTTGTCCTTCAAGAAAGTCTGTACAGGACACTGCCACTACAACACACTTGATGCACATGATGCATTATGGGAAACCAAACTACAACAAATGCACAGTTAATAGGGCAGAGATGGGAGTTTATGAGTTCAACATACAGTAGAAGAAGGTTCTGTACAGATTGAGATCCACCTTTACAGACAGAGCAACTCCTGTCAACGAGTCATTTGTATCGATAACTTTGGTGCAACGGCTAATTTAAGAAAAAATAATTGGATGTGAATGGAGACCCAACATTCAGGAGACCACGACGCAAGGGAACGCCACCTTTAACATGCATCTGAGTAAAGACTGAGCGTCAACAGTCGAACGTTTAGTGAAAACTAAATACTTTGACAAATTAATTAAGTGCTAAATTATCCCTAAAATTAAGACACATTTCACAGGATCCATTGTTTTCAAAAGCCACTGAAAAGTTCTCTTTTACTAAAAGTCTGCTCCGTCCTCCTGACACACCAACAGGATGTGCCGATGTGAGACGACCCCTTTATTTCGACGCGTTCTCTCAGCTGTACTATCTCTCTCCTAACCTTCACCACCGACAGACCACACTTCACCTCGGCGCTCCATCAAAGAGACTCACGTACCCCGAGCCCTGGGGCCGCGCAAGTATTAGCCATTTGTACAAACGTCTTCGGCTGCTACGACCTTTTTTAGTTGGAAATGAAAATGAGTGGAGGCACAAAGAAGCCAATATTGGATCCTGCTGTAAATTAATGTGTGTATTATCCGAGTGGTTGAAGCCCCGGGAAGAAGATAATTCAATTAGAGTCAGTGATTTGGATAATGCACTGTTGTACAACAGCGTAGTCACATCAGCGAGATGAAAGTCAGGCCTGGTTCAGGTGAGTGGGAAATATTAACTTCTGTTACTCACACTTTTACTGCAGATAAATATAAAATGGTGCCATTTTGTAGATTGTTAACATGAAAAGACTATAAATTAAATCTTTGTTTCATGTTAATGTGGTCGAGTCACTTGAGATTATTTTGAGGGTTTTTTTATTTTACATCCAAACTTTTCAAATTATTTCAGTTAGATTTTAGATTATCCTTCTCTAATACTAATATTTACTAGTATTAGACAACAAGGATACTGAATATATGTGCAGTACAGTATAAGGTTTGAGGAACTGAACACTAACAGATTTCTTTCTGGGCGTTTGCTGCCATCTAGTGGACATAATTGGCTTCAACTCTTGCCTGCGCGGTGTGTACAGTACTTGGTAAAAAAAAATTTTTTAATTTTAGTCAAGCTTAATGGTTGCAGACCCCTGGACCAGACTGAGCAATTTTCTTGGAAATATTTTGAGTATTCTTAAAAAATTAGCTAATTTTAAACAACTTTTGACTACGAATATTTTTGCTTCATTTTGCAAACCTTTAACTTACACCAATTTATGTTTGTCTATTTGTCAAGAACAGGTTTATCTTCGCACAGTTACAGTACACAAATACAACTTGAATGTCTAGTATCCAAAAGGAGAATACTTGAGTACTTTGAACAGCATAACCCACAGTTGTGTGTACTTCTGGTAGGCCTTGTAATACTACGTCATCAGTTGATCATAGAAAACAATTCAGGTATTTCAGTGGTGTTTGCATAAACAAATACTTGTTATTGATTGATAACACTTTAAAAAATACAATCCGTTAGCATCGATACATACTTTAAATGATTAGACTCACGTTTGTTGTCCTGTTGTTGTTGTTGTTGTTGTCCTGTTGTTGTCTTTGTTGTTGTTGTCCTGTTGTTGTTCTGCTTCGTGTCCTCACTGTAGTTTGTGTTGAACTCGCACAGCCATTTCCCAAAGACTCGTCTCCTATTCACGAAACACCGCCTTCAAGTTAATTCGGAAGGAATATCGGTGACGATACTCGGTATAGCTAGTTTTTTTCTTCCTGTCGTGTTCCTGTTGTGGTACTTAGTCTCCACTTCTGGTTGGACGCTCGGGTTAACGGTTAACGGTTTGTTTACGACGCCTGTTGTTTTTGTTTTTTCCCCTAACACTGCACAAAGTTTGTGTTTCTTTGTCTGTTTGTTTGTTTATATAAGCAGACTTCTTCATAAACACTCAGGGGCGAAAGGAAAACATTTTGTCAGGCCGCAACTGTCCAGGCTAACCTCGCCGTCGTCCGCTAACGGCTACGTTGAGCTCCTCCAGCCGAGGGACAAAATAGCAAACACCTGCAACTCATGAAGTTAATGATAGCTCGCTTCAATTATGTTCTACTTCCGGTGACTCTAGGGGGCGTTGTTTAGTCCAATAAAATAACACAATGACGCGTGCTAACTGCTAGCATAAATAAATCAACGAGTAGAAGTCGTTAATTTACGGCACCAATTTTTTTTTACTCATAGGAATTTACGACAACTGAGCCGTAAGTTGCGGTGAAATGACAAATGTGGAGCGTCATTTAAAATTAAAACGTATCATCGGTTTCACAAATAAAGAACGTTTTTGGGTTTGTTTGTTTTTTTGTTTGTTTTTTGGGGGTTTTTTTTCAGTTCTCGTGTATAACTTATTACGGAGCTCCTAAAGGGTCTCGAATATAACTTATTACGGAGCTCCTAAAGGGACATGGTGGGGGAATAAAAAACGTTTCTGGTGCTCATCTGTGAGTTTCCGGTGAACGGAACGTTTCACGTGCTGACCGTATATTACTTCATTCCTGTACTATTTCTCCGTCAATGTGACCATAATAAATCAAAAAGTCTCAAAAAATAGACCGATCGACTATTTTAGTGGTTCTCACACCACACAGGAGAGATGTTTATAATTGTTTATAAAGATGTTTCCGTTTAAATGAATTTTCCCCGCGTTCCACTAGAGAGCGCTCGCGTACGTACCACAGTTTGAGAAGCACTGACCTATTTCATTGGTCAATTGTACTCTACAACATTCCCGACGACACAAGGAAAAGACGTGTATGAGGGTAAATAGAATTTATTTTTGCAAAGCAAGTTTACAGTATTGGAAATGTTCTCTTACCCCGCACAACGTTTTACTTTAATGCACATCTTTAGAAAAGAACTTCTATGTACACAGCTTTCAACTCATGGACAAGCAATGATATCACATTAATTTACTGTACATATAAACATATGCTACAGCGTCAGAGGGATTCGAGGTTTCTTTTTACAACGTTAAATACAAACATCTGTTGGTGTAACGCCGGCTCATCGTAGTGATCAGAAATCAAATTTAATCTTGGGGGGGGCAGCCATCGTGCATTTCTAACTCTTGAGATGATTGTGACAATAAAAATCTCAAGAATATTATTTATGGCATTAAGGGATGCGTGCCGTGAGTCCATACGGTCTAATTATCCTAAACATCATGTGACAGAATCATTAAAATAATAATAATAATAAATAAGTTTGAAGAACTCATTCAATTTATATTCTTTTCCACCCAGGCCACACCCACTTTAAAGGTTCATTACGTTCCTTAAATGATTTAGTTACACATCCCGGGATCAAAGTTTAACCTTGATTAAAAGATAATCAGAGCACCTTTACCCTTCCATTTTAAATTGTAACGTACAAAACACGAGTGTTACGAGGCAGAAGACCACAGCGTGGCGCCACCTGGTCCTTTGCAGAAGTATTCACATGGTTGGAACAATACAGTCTCGTCCGCAAAAGATATCACAAAAAGATAAGATGTGCTACAGCAGCAGGCACATACTGGGAAAATATGTCCACGACAAGAAAGAAAAAACAAACAAACCCTCTTTTCCTGTTCCTGAATTCGACCCGGTGTTGAATGTTGCTGTGTTAGGAAAAACACGCACACAATCCCAAAGACCTTGAACCTAACATCTTCATTTAAATAAAGTATATATATAAAAAAAACTGCAACAGCTACCATTCTATTCCTCTTTCCTACATGGAAAATAAGAGTGCATTATGTACAAGCAAAACAGGTCAGCACTTTGGTGTGGGCTAGATAAAGTGATCAACATATTAACATGGTTAGTTTTACAATGGGGGGGGCGTCCAAAGAAGCAGGACTTAATGAGTACTGACGGTAGCGTTTTTCTTTCTCTCCAACAGATGGCGCCCTTGCTCCACAGATCCAACATGCACACATCTGCCCTCTGTTAAAGTCGAACTTATCAATGTGGTTTAAAGGTATTTTGGAAGTCAATTATCCCTTTAAATGTCGTCGCCAAATAAACGTACTTTTTTTTTTTTAATAACCCAAACGCTAACTTGTCCCAAAAACCATCGTTTTAACGGAAATGTCAGTCAGCACTGGCTCAGTCAAACAGGACGTACAGTGGTTTTCGAAACATGTTTCTCATCTTCAAAGTACTTCAACGGTCACTTCCTGACAACAGTGTTTGTACACGGGCCGAATGTGATTCCCAAACGTTCCCTGAAGTGGAGCAGACAGTGTAGTAGTTTGGTCTCGTCCAGTACGGCATGGCTTACACGCAATGTCACAGTGAATAAAAACTCCCGACGCTGCTTATAAATCGACTGTCTGACTGACAATAATATATATATATATATATATTTTTATATATATATATATATTTATTTTATTTTTTAAATCACCTCTAGCTTAATGAACTTGGAATGTTCCACTTTGTCTCCGGTCCAGATGAAGGTGAAAAACTAACTGTCAAAGCCAACCCGAAAAAAAAACTAAAATACAGTGAAAATATCCCTCAGGTGAAATTGTTGTTTGGTTACACAACGCTTGAGCCTGAGGTAAAGGTCACGTGTAAACACTAGGAGTATTTCTACGAGTGGATTTTGTTTTCCTTTTCTATGTTCAGTGAAGAATGACAAAACAGAAACCCTCACCAAACTGCACGGCAACGACGACGACGTGGCTATTTTGGTGTACTACAAATCAAAAGATTGTTATGGGTAAATAAGGGTAAAAAATAGAAGTCACAAGACAGACCGCAAGTTTCCTCCCCCTAACTCCCCCCACCCTCCCATCCTCTTTTCCTGCAGTATTGCTTATAACACGAGATTGCACTTTTTCTTTCTTTGAGTTTTCTTTTTTTTCCGTCTCCACGTTCATCGCAAACAAAGAAGCATTGTGCTCCTCCAGTAACACACAATCGTATACTGGCTATCGTGGGGGTCGAGGGAACAGGGGGGGGCTTTCCCCTCTACTGTGCATATATAGATGTGGACTCCATACAGTCAGATTAGTTCCACTTTTCTAGCCTGGATGTTACTTCTTCGTATAGTCAGAGAATTAACTGTAAAGTTGTTTTGAAATGGCTCAGAAACCTTCAGTAGGTTGATGTCCTTCACTACTATCAGTCAATAATTCCTGTCTATGTCAACAGTAGGAGGTGCTTGTAACGAATGTTCTCGTCCAATAGGCGACGAGCTGCATACGATGGATTGGGCCGCGGCCCAGCAGAACTCTAAAAGACACAACAATGGTACCTGGAAGCACTGACCAGAAACGACTGACTCTTAGTCTGGCTCTTCCCTAAACAGACCCTTAGGTGGCGCTCTGCTGTGGGCATGTCAAGTGCAGAGCAGGGAGTGGT
>NC_024314.1:27158337-27162276 GCF_000523025.1 Cynoglossus semilaevis | reverse complement strand
AGAGGGAGGAGGGAGGCATGTAGAGCGGTGGGTGTTCTATTCAGGGAAGTTCAATTCAAGAGCTTCTGGTTTCATCTTCAGGTACTGGTTGAAGCGCAGAACAGCGTATCTGGATTCAGAAGAGGGACAGAGGGAAGAGAACAACCAGAGCTCATGTTAAAATATCAATAAAACTAGATTATGTGGTAGGGGGCGCAATAAGGAGGGGTTTTAAATCAACCAATAACTGATAATCAAAAGAAACATCCATTTCTGTTTCCCATTTTTAGCATCTAAGCTAGCTGCTAATGCTGCAGCTAGTCCAGTTAGCTTCTTTTTTTAGCTCATATGCTAATGAACCTTGCTACATTAACTGGTCCATCAGAATCGGCTTGAATTGTATAATGTCATGACAGAAATGTACACAATGAATGTATTCCTAACAATGTAGATTAGAGTATATTGAAATATATTGAAGTATATTGAAGTATATTGAAGTATATTGCATATCTGTGTTCATGATGACAACTTACCCCAAAAAGTCAAAGTCAATGGTGGAGAACTTGGCTTGAATCAGAGCCCAGAGACCCCAGAAGAAATGAGAAACCTAGACAACGAAAAGAAGGAGGGTAGGAGGAGGAGGGAGGGAGGGAGACGAGAGGAGGGGAGGAGGGGGACAAAAATAAAAGATTCAAATTGATCTTTTCTTGAAGTAAAGACTGTTCTCTCTACGCCAGACTGAGAACACACTCGGGCGTACACACCGCCTTCCTTCGTCTCTCTGGGCAGTAAACAAGGCAGAACGCAGCTCTGGGGGGAGCTGGCAGCCTCGGGGGGGGTCGGGGGGAAGGAGAGGAGGTTGGAGTTATCATTAGGAGTGTCTCCATCAGAGGGCTCCTCTCAAATCCCCCTTCTGCTTATGGTAACCTTCACTTCTCTCTTCTGTCTTGTTTTACCCTCATATCACTTTCCCCTCTTCGTTTGCTGACCCAACTTTTGTGGCAGCAAATTTTTTATTTTTTTTTATGTGTTTGATGACTAACTCTTTTTGCCTATGGATTCGGCCCACGAGCCCCCAGTTGTTGAAAACTGTCTTAAAGAGTATTAATGATAAGTTTTCCTCAAACTACCTCTCTGCCAACTAGAGGGTGCCATTTTAAATACAAAATGGCGGCATATTATGCAACATTACGTATTGTGTATTTTCCATAGCGTGTTTGCTGAAACTCACCAGGGCAAATCGGTTGACTTGCACATAAAGAACCTCCACCTCCCTGTCAGTTACATCACTGTTCTGGCCCTTATGTTCCTTATAGGCTTCCAGGTAGGAGCGGAGCCACTGCAGCTGAAAAGACCGGTCTGGGTAGTGGCTATAATCCACCTCATTAATGCCTGGAACCAGAAAAAAAAAGAAAAAACACTCATTAAAAACACACATTAAATTTAAATGCCTTAAACGTCAACATCCAGGTTTTTTTTTTTTTTGAGGGGGGGGGGAGGGGGGTCACCTACCAGCAAACTCATTGAAGTGGTTCCCAATGTCATAGGCTTGGTAATTGTACCCAGCGTATTCGTAGTCAATGAACTTTACATTACCTGGAAAGAGAAGCAGCGTCGTTTAGACAGAGATACTGGAATCAGAGGGAAAAAAAAGATTTTCATGTTTTTGTTTTTTGTTTTAGTTTAGTTTGGGGTTTTTTGTCCCTCTGTTAACTGATAATGACAAAACTTTTCATTTCCTACTGGAACTTTCTCTCTGTCCTTCCATCTGTCTGGATTTGCTGGCTAATTTGTCGATTTTAGGGCAGGGAGTAAGAGTTTGCATTTTTTGGTCTTCAACTAAGATGAAATGAAAGTCAGGACAGGAAAAGGAGATGGGAAAACCTAGGAGAAGCAGTTTGTAAAAAAAAACAAAAAAAAACAAAGATGTTAATAGGAGAAATAGCGCCATTTAGTTTGGTTTCTGTATGATATGCAGACTACCAAGTAGAAGCCAAAGCTCTCAGCGTTCAGACTTTACAGTCACACACTGGTGAGTTATCAGCCTGTTCCCATAAAAACAGCACGGCTACGATACGACGTCAAGGCTGCAGCCAAGACGTGAAGGTGAAAGCAGCACAGCTGTGGCTTCAAAGAGTGTTTGTCTTGGATATAGGCACAGAACAGAGGAAAAAGATTAAGTCTGTTCAACGTCAAAATAGAAGGTAGAAAAAAACAAGAAAAAAAAGGGTTAAAATGGAAAAGGAAGTGAATGAACAAAGACGGGAAGATCATAAAACACAAAGTGAGCAGAGATGCCAAAATAAATGTGCTAACAGCAACACGGCCTCTGATCTTCTTAAACATTACTCTAACATTAGTCTTATCAACTTATAATAAATAAATAAATATTTGCATCCATTCTGTTCCTGAAATTCAACTGAAAAAGAAAAGGGCTGTGATGCTCTCCATGCAAATTCAATTCAAACTTGGTTTTATCTGGAGGGAAGGTCAGAGGATGCGTTGCCATCTGGTGGTGTTTTCAGGTGGAAAGGAAAAAAACAACAAAACAACAACAACAACAGAAATGAAGAACAGAGTGAAGTGACTGACCTCGCAATACAAACCCTTACATCAGCATGCCCAGTTTTTCACCAAAACAAGAGTGAATATAAATTGAAATTTAAATGTGTCATTATGTTCGACTAAGATTCAATCCTTTCCCTAACAAACAACATGAATTTTTTTTTTTGAGGTGTTGTTGCTGGACTACAAGAAAGACACTTGGAGGTGGGTTACCAGCCGGCGTGTAGGTCCTAGCGGGACACAACTCAACACCTCCGGGCAGTGGCTATAGCCCCCTGTGCAGCAGATGAAAAGGTTGGGGCAAACATCTTTCACACATGCTTTCTCTTTCTCACTGACACAGTCGTCTTTTCTTCACTCTCGCTCCTCGTACAGTGTCAAAACATCAGGCAGCCAAACTCTCATGCAGTCTCCGCCTGTTCATCAAACATGCGTCCTCATTTCCCCTCCATCCACCCCCCGCAAACACTCCCCTCTGACGCTCCCTTCCCATTGGTCGGACATGAACTCAGTGGCGTGACAGCTCCCTGGCTTCTGCAAATGATAAAACACTGGCAGTCTTCCCGACTGCTGATCTGCAAATTTTTTTTGGCTCTTGGGAACATTTACATTGTGTGCAGTTTTTTTTTTAACACTGTGGTTGAGTAGGACGTGAAGGGAAAGAATGAGCGTTTACAAAGTGAAGAGTGAAACAAGAGAATTCAGTTTTTTTTAATTCTGTTTTGAGTGTAGCTTTCTTTGACTCAACACTGACATTGTTTCTGGCGACCTCTCGAGACATTTTATTTTTTCTAGAATTAAGATTTAGATCATGGTTTTGCAAATACAGAGTACAGTCAGATTAATGCACATTGTGCTCAAAGGTACCCAAAGGAAGTAGATGTCACTTCGTAGCAGTCGCATGATCGCAGTCATCAGTGGAGACGCTTCAGCTCTGATATTTTTTTATGCTCCATTTCATTTGTACTTGATTTATACTCATGAAAGAATACAGTTAGTGTGTGGTTACTTTCAATGATTTTTTTTAAATGTTGAGAAATCGACCTCATCTAAATGTCAGGCGTAATGATTTTTTTTAAATGAAATCGACCTCATCTAAATGTCAGGCGACCCCACCTGGGGCCTCGACCCCAAGGTTGAAAAACACTGGTTTAGAGATTATTACAAAATTGTTTCGAGAGTGATGGAATGCTATATTTGTGGTTCAAGGCTGGAATGAATGGAATCTGCATCGGTGTCTGTCACTTCTGTTGTGTTCGTCTCGAGATATTCCACAGGATTAGGATTAATCACTTACATTTCTTTACCTTTACTCTCGCTTTAAAATGACTTGTAACACGACTCGCGCACATTTTGACACTAAACTGTACATAAGCACAGGTTATGTAACACGAG
>NC_024314.1:27157603-27158307 GCF_000523025.1 Cynoglossus semilaevis | reverse complement strand
GGATGTAGAGGAATTTTTTTACAATGGCCCTCGGGCCAATTGACCTCTTGGAAAATTCCACCCCCACGGATGCAGATTGACCAATGACAGGAGGACTCTTTCCTATTGGAGCTCCATCCGCCAGAGCATGAAAGATGTTTTTTTGTTTTTTATTTTCATATTAGGTATTATTTTCAACTACCGTGTTAATGTTGTGGTGTAGAGTTGTGCCTGCAGAACATGGAACAAGGCCAGTTGAATGAGTACTATGTACACAAATGTACTCATTCTTTGTTTAATCTGATGATGACATGAAGAAATTCTACTTCTGTGCTTGAAGGTATGAAATCTTTTTTTTTTTTTTTGAAAATTAGCCAAGAAAAGAGACGACTTTAATACCACGCAATTCAGTATGGTCTGATATGATACCATATGATACCCTAAGATACCATATGATACCCTAAGATACCATATGATACCATATAATACCCTACGATATGATACAACTTTACAAAGATTGCCTCTTCAATGGCTGCAGTGACAAAACAGCCAGTTTTAATAGAAGCTAATGATAATGCTACTCAACATCTCCGTCCTAAGTTCAAACCTATAATGGTGCTGTGCGATCTGTTAGCTTAACCTCAGCTGTAATTTAACTAGCATGACTTTGTTTGACACCATATACGTAAATGCTTGGCTCTTGTGTCAACATCTCTTTAAAAACC
>NC_024314.1:27037804-27157573 GCF_000523025.1 Cynoglossus semilaevis | reverse complement strand
TTTGTGACGGCGGGAGAGTCTTGGTGCATCTTAGCAACGGTAACCAAGGGGGTGGTGCTTAGCAACAGGTCAACTGGCAGGGACAATGGCTACTTTCTGACCTGCAGTCAGAACACGTCTGGTCAGTGATGTGACGTTCACAAGGTGAGCACATCAACGCTTCTGTTAGCGGTAGCTACTCAGGTGCTCGTTTAAAGGGATAGAAATATTAGCTTGGTAGTTTTAGCCACCATATACCAAACAGCTGCTGATATTCTGTGTTATTGTCCGTGCCAATAAAACATCCGGAAATAAACGACATCACCGACTCCATCTGCTGGATGTGTTGATAGAAGCCAGGTTTTTTAGCAAACTATCTACATGTATTTTTTTATTAAAATAAATATATATGCATACACAGAAATACAAAAAGACAGAATATCAGACATGACAGAGAAAAGTGACGTCTGTCTGGTTGTGAACACTGCCGCATCAGAGGAGAAGGAAGTTTTATATTTGAAGTTAGTTGGCTTGTGCTGAAAGAAGCTTAAGGTAGGTGATGTTTAATTAAAAAATTAAAATAAAAAAAAATCAATAAATAAATAAACAGTACAACAAGCAGCCTTTAGAGTGGGTGGGCTTGGTGGCTGCACAGCACTGTAAGGTAATAAATAGGTATGTGGCCCCTACTGATGCCATGAACGTGTCCCGATTAGCCTGAGCAGCGGGCCCACTATGTGATGGCCCCCTGAGCCGACAGTGCGTGAGGTTTTGTCCCCCTCCATTGCTGCCCCAGGGCAGGGTGGCGCACGGCGGCCACAGCCTCAGCTGTCATTCCTAGGGGAGAAAGGCTAGACACAAGGAGCTGTGAGAAGAGCCCCGCCCCTCGCCGCAACCCGACGAGGAGCTCCAACTTTTAACAGCTCTCACCCCCCACCTCCCTGTCCCGCCCCTAAATACACCCCCCCAGCACCTCCCACATTCATTGAAATATTCCTTAAAATTATCCTCCTCCACCCCGTTATTAAAAAAAAAACCCTCAAACATAAGCAAAATTATTTTCTGACACGTTGCTAAATATATGATCAAAACAGCGACATTGCTACAACACTTAGCCTGTGTCATCAACATAACCTGAACTAGAGATCGTAAAGGCATTGTTGGTTTGAAGCTGCTGCTGCATTTCCCAAGTTAGTGCAGAGAATTAGAACGACAGAAAAGACAACGCGTAGGAAACACCCAGTTAGTCAAGTCCAACATGGCTGTGTCCCAATTACTGTACAACACAGAGGCCCAGTTTAACAGTGACCGCCCGCAAAAATAAACCAACACCGGGACGGGAACAAGACCCCGCGCGGTGAATGGAAAAGCACCGTCAACACCAACGAGTTGCCACACCTCGTATTCACAGTGGAGACCAAAAATAAGGGCAGTTGAGGCCATAACAGCATGGCTCTTTAAGGACTGCGGTGTTGGGGGAGGGGGGCGTGACAGTGACTGATGCTTTTGCTACATTTCGTAACGACTGTTACTCACTCAGCTTACACTATGTTTGGTTTTAATCAGTCATAGATCATCTTGAGGACAACCCCCCTCCCCTCCCCGTGACAGCACACATAAATCTGTAACAAACGCTGTGTTATGATCATTAGCACCACAGCCTAAAGTTTCCTTTCCGTTGTCTTTTCCGATCGTTCTAGTTCTAGGCCTAATGCAAACACTGAGAATGAGGGAAGCATGAGACTAGAACTGATGGGAGTCCTACCTGGACACAGGGACTGGGGGGGGAGACGTTGGGAGGGGGGGGGTGCAGATCAACTTAACAACATCTGAATTCAACATGTCAACAAGTGAGACTCACCTTCCTCTGGGTTGTAGATGATGTTTTTGCAGAGCAGGTCGTTGTGGCAGAGAACCACGGGGGAGCCCAGCCCAGACAGGCTCTGCTGGAGCCACACCATCTCTTCTCTGAGGAACTGAGGGCTCGGCACATCCATGTGCAACCTGGAGACGTCAATGGGTCAAAGTTAGTTGAGAATGAAAGACAACAAAAGAAAAATAAGCAAAGGATGTGAGTGAGTCTGGAGGTAGACTCAACCATAGAACAAGGAAAAAGAAACGAGAAATAACTTCTTCTTCTTTTTTTTTTTTTTTAGTTTAGCCTGCAGCATGTACTGCCAACTTATTTACATATTTAACACTGATGTGGTTTTTACTAAATATAAACCCCATAGGAATAAACACACGCATGTTTTTACTTTGGCTGCAACGTGTATGCAGACGATGCCATGAAATATTTGACCAATTATTTGTACATTATCATTAATCTAGAGCAATCAGTCTATTAAAGCACTGAGCTTCTAAACTTTTTAAGCAGAGCTTTGATATTAAATCATTCAAATTGGCAAATACCCGACTTATTCATTAAATACTTCATCTAAAACATAGGTCTTGTAAACCATACAGGTTACCATTGTAATGTTCTTGTCGAAAAAAAATGTGCCGCAAAAAAAAAAAAAATCCTTGACAAACGCCGGAGAGTCGTTTGACAGGATTAGTTCTGTTCTGAAATGGGGAAACATTTTATGGAGCGTCTTGAGCACCGGGCGGTAACGCGACCCAATATTTGTTTTAGTCAGCACTCAACCGACTGCATTCCTTACAGGTTGCCATGTTTCAAAGTCGAACAAAGGAATCGTTTCAATGTAGTATGTTACCAAACTCAGTCCCAGGAGCAGATGACTAAACTGTGGTTAAGAATAAAATTCTGAGAATGAAGTAAGTCAAAGGGAGAAGGCGCCGAGGACAGAAGATGCATCAAAGGAACATTAAATTCCAGATGAATGAGGAACAGTTATAAACGGTAATAAAGATCACATCAAAGTGTATTTTGTCCTTAGTGGCAAATGTACAGCATTTGTCACACATTTTACAGCAAACATAAAACAAGATCAGCTGTTGTGTCATGTTCCTTCCGAGACGTCAGTACTTCAACACAACTCGTGATAAAGTGACACGGTCCCTCGTACTCTCTCCGTCATTTGAGGTGTACACTACGGTAAATAAACTCCTGAAGATTGCATCAGTGCCGTTTGTGGATTCACTCGTTTATACCCCCCCCCCCTACACCCCCCACACGATAAGGGGCTGGAGATTATGGTTCCACGTGGATGTGACTAAAAACAAAAACATCTGGAGTGTGAATTCAATTCAGCTGCAGAAAAATGGTTCACAAAACAAATGTTCTGCCGGTCTTTATGTTACAGTTTCGTTCCTTGAATGAGAATCATAAAAGTAAAAAAAAAAAATTTTAAAAAAAAATCACTTAAGGTAATTTAATATCACAGGGTGAATGCACACTTGACCTGTGACCTTCAGGTCTTTATCAGTGAAGGCTGTAAAACGCCGCTGATTAAGCATTAACTCAGTTTCATTTAAAGGGTGACTCGTGTTTTCTTAGCTTGCTGCCGTTCCGTGGTTCAATCATAAACCAGGACTTGTATTATAACAAGTGTGTTACACGCAAACTCCTTTCCCTAAGACTGTTTGCTCATTAAATAAGTCCTTATGTAAGGAGTCCTTCAATGTTTGTCTTCTTTAAGAGACCACATCACAAGGTCACTGAGACTCAGAACATCTCTTTGGAGGTAATATGAACTAAAATACACTCAAATAAATTGGTTAAAATAATAATAAAAAAAAAAACTTAACAACTAAAATTGTCCGACAAATACTATACAGAATTTGACCACTGCATTTAGCCAATACGGTTAACATTAGACATGCTAACCGCTACACTATGGAACCACTGACTACATTTTATTTAAAAACAATCAAATTCCTCTTGAGCTCTGGTGGACCATATAAAATGAGATGGCGGGTCATATTTGGGCCGTGAGCCTTGAGTTTGACACATGTGTCTTAGAGTATAAAGTTCTACAGATTTCATCCTGTTTCACATCTGCTTTGTTTAAAGTAGAGTTAGCGTTAATATACGTTTATTGAGATGATGGTGAATAGGTAAAAGGTTTGAAGTACTAAGAAGAAGAAGAAGAAGACAGAAGCCTTCAGTGAAGGATTGAAGGATGGAGAAGGTTCTAGTAATCATCGGAGGCACTCACCTGGCATTTCGCTCAGGATCTTTGAAGTGCTTAGGGATGAGAGCAAAGTACTTGCCCATCTTAATCCACAGGTCAGACTGGGGCACCCAGCCATTATGGGCATGGATTGCGTGGTACTTGGCCAGCTGCCCGGCAATGAGTCTGAGAGGGAGAGAGAGAGAGAGAGGGGGAGAGGAAGAAGGGGAGAAATGGAGATTTTAAATGTACATCATTTCAATATGGACCATTGTTTGAGTTTAATAACGGACAGACAAAGAGAAATTTCAAATGAACGGGGACTTGAACCCCAGACCCTCAGATTAAGGGTCTGACACGCTACCTACTGGTAGTAGGTAGCAAAGTATTTTGCAATAAAACAAGCGACTCTACCTGAACACAGGTTGGCTACGGATGTGTTCTGGCTCCAGGGCAGTTCCTTCCAGAAATTCATAACACAGGCCGTTGTTGAAGGTACAGTAGAGATGCGGGGCACAGCGGTGAGCCTGTAGCACTCGGAAGCTTTTCACTTCATTTTCCCGGTCGACCAGCAGCTCCGTTTTGTTGCCATAAATACGGACCAGCACCACGTCTTTCATCCTAGGGCCCACGTAGCAACCCAGGAGCTTATTGGTTATCCCATCTGTGAAAAACTGAACACAGAGACAGAGAGCGAGAGTGAATCAGAGGCGGAATACTTCACAGTGAATGAAAATATTACAGTGAGGCTTCAAGTTTAATCCGTGCCACAACAGCTCTCGTGTGTACGATTGTATTTTCACCATTAGAAATAACTAAAAACCAATTCATTAGTTTGTTTGAATTAAAATCCCCCATCCCCTCATTTAAACATCAAAAACATAGATATAAACAAATATATTGATAATATAAAATAATAATAATTAAGAAAAGATTTTATATTATTGTTATAAAAATGGGTAAAATAAACCAGAGAGGGACAGTTAGCGAGAGAGTGTCGGGGTCCACTAAGGTAGGAGAAGGACCGGGAGTGAGGACTGGATTTAGATGATAATAAGAGAGAGAGACACAAGTAAGCAATAGTTGCTTATTTGGAAAACTTGGAGAACTCGTATTTCGGGTACCTTGTGTCTCACTCCGCTGCAATATATATTCTTCTTTCTGTCCCCGTGACATAACAGTGGTTCGACAAGACATTTGCATAAAGCTGTCGTTTTACAGTTTGCTGACAGTGGACTGACATTTTCCTACAAATCATTCGATGTGATGATAATACATTTTTACTGCAGCACCGAGTGACTATGGCAGAAAATAAAGTGGGAGTTGCATTACAGTGCCACATTCCACCACATCCCACTGTTACAGTACTGAAAAAAAAAACCTCCATTCCACTTTGTGTTACATAACATCACGGGGGAGTCTGGATTTGGCCAAAACATGGGAGGGAAAGGGGAGAAAATTTACTATGCCTTAAGGGTGGGTGTGGTCCAGAAAACCCAGGCCAAATTACCCCTGCTGTATAGCTCGCAGTTATTGCAGAGTTGGGTTTCAACATACCAGCACTGATTGTTCACTCGACAGACAGGACGACAGGATTGTGAAGAATTTTATTTTGCACCAGGGCGCGATGACTGGCATCTGCTGAGTTCCCACTTTCGCTCTCATTGATAATATAGGCAAGAATGACAGAAGCATGTGATCGCCTGGCTTCCTGACTGTGTTTACCAAGCAAAGCCACTCCCCCCAGAGCGTGACAGAACAGAAGGAAAACTAAACTTTAAGGTCATCGCCGTTTTTTGAGAGTGACATGTACCAGCTGACCCGACACTGGACCAGTGGAAAAAAACCACGGCTAATGTTTTTTTAAACCGACAGGCGAAAGCAGACCTCATCCTATTACCTGTGTTAGAGCAAGTTCCTTCTCTCACCAGTAGGGTGACGTGATCCTCTCTAAATACTAATTACCCAGGATGGGGTTTTTTTTAAACACACTTTTTAATCCTACGTAGCCATCCATATCTAAAGGAGAATTGTCACCGGCAACGTGGCTCCGACATGATGGTGCAGCTGTCAGTCACACATGGGATGCACTCTTGTGAGCCGCCTCCCATCATGCTTTGTTTCTCTTTTGAACTTGAATGAAATCTATTCATTTTCTATTCAATAATACCTGACACTGACAGAAAGCACACTCTTTTTGCTTTAATCTTCATTTAAAGAAAATTTATTTTTTATGACATGACAATAACTTGTATTTCTGGGGGAGAAAAAAAATACAATTGTTATTATACATATAATATTATATTGACAATTTAATAAATGCTTGTTTGCTTGCATAGCTACTTGCTATAATAAGCTATTTATTGCGTAATACCATTCATTAAATGGACAGTTTAGGGTAATAAATGTAACCTTCAGTCCATAAATGTAGGTAAAATATTAAAGGTTAGCCCTTAATATGTTTGTTTGTTTTTTGTTCAATCTACTTCAAGTCTAGAATTTTATCCCGTATTTCCCCTTAATTATGCAAAGCAAAAAAAAAAAAAAAAAAAAAAAAAAAACCCAAAAAAAAAAAAACGGGCCAAACTGTCCACAATACATTCTCAGAGAGAAAAACGTTGTGGCTCAGACACCCACATAAGATTACATAAGATTCAGATGAGGTCGAGCCGAAACGCAGACGGTGAAACTGCGCTACAAGTGGCGGAAAGCTCATGACCTGCGCTGACGCAGTTAACATTTAAACTACACAATATTAACCCTTTAATGTAGGAACAGATTACAGCCATGTCCATGTAACTTTAACTCGGTGGGTAAATGATTTACCATCTGCTGGATGTCAACAGCACATTTATTTTAGTTGCTTGTGGTGATGTTATTACAAGTACGTACTAGGACGAAGTGTCGGTTCATGGAATTAATTAACGTCATTGGCAATGTTAAGCTAGCCAGGGTTTATATATGTCGTCACGAGCTGCTAAAACGCGGACATATGCAAGGACATATGCAATTTAGAACCGATTAGAAACATTTAAAAAAAAAAACGTACCTTGACTTTGACCTCGGACGGTTTCCAGTTCGGTCTCAGCTCCTTTATTAGTTTTAATGCACCGGTTCTGTAGTCGCTTTCGTCAACTGTCACGTCTATTTTAGGGACAGCCGGAGCCTCGTCAGGAACGTGGATGTAGTTGGCCATTGTAAGGTTTTTTTATTTCGTCGTGTACTGTGCACTCTGGTAAATGTAGGGCTGCACGAAGCGTTCGAGGGCGCAGTATATGCGAGTATAGGTCAAACGCTGGGTGTATAATCTTCAAATACTCGGTCGGATCGTGTGCGACAACGCCTCTCAACAAGCCCCGCCCACCTGAAAAGAAAATGCCTGACCCGGTGTAGGCTGGTAGTGACGCAGAAGAGCGCTTGTTGTGGGTATCTTTGCAAACCGGCGGCGGGGAGCCACAATTTAAACGTATTTTAATATCGTATAATAAATAACAAACTGGTGTGGGTTGAATGTATTGCACGAAAACATATCTAATAGTTAAAATATAAAATTATTTAAACTTAGATGTTGTGTAACACGCTGTTTTGAACTCAAACTCCACAGCGGTTATGTGCGATAACACAGACAGTTGCACACTTCTAGTCGCACTTGACTACGTTACTAAAAACGTCACGTCCGCCACTGCTTGAATTAAAGTGAGCTCTGTCAGTGCTGGGTGTTTTAAATGTCAAAAGTGGAAAAACGTTAATCAAACTTTATTGGGTGTAATCCATGTGTTTAAACACATAAACACAAAGACGAGGACGCCGACTGATAAAGGAAACTGCAATTGTAAAAATCATCGTGTGGCGAATTGTCTTTGTCTGTATTGAAGATCAGGTGACTTCCTTAATAACCAGAGGCGTTTATGTTCCCCTATTTATGTTTAGATTTTTCAGTGTCATCCGTCTATAAATGTAAAAGAAAAAGCCCGTGTATCATAATAATAATACCTAAACACGACGATAGGCTGTGCAAAAATATCTTAAAAATAAAGCACACAAATTTAAATGAGTCACACCATTGTCTGTCACGAAGATGTGACGACAGAGTGGTGGAAAAAAATAAATAGATAATGATCTCAATAAGGCGGACTCTTTGAGAATAAACACTGTTGAAAGTATTACATCTTTCAATATTTATCTTTGTATTTTCAGTAGTTTATGTCGTGCTGGTACAATTTTTTTCAAGCTAGTGGTATTGTTCGGCTGCTAGCTACGACATGACAGATCCCCCTTTTTTTTCTCGATAAACTTGGCAACTGCTGTGTCCAAAATTAAACGTAACACACTTGTACATTTTAAAATATATACTGCACAACCCTCAACACATTAACAGGTCATTAAAGTGCCTTCTCCGTAGCTATAAGGTGATGGTGTATGTCATTTTGTATTTTAAGTATGTTATTATGCTAATCTTCATTCGAGTGAAGAGTTATTAAAGTATTCTAATTCAACAGGAATTAAAAATTTAATATTGACAAAATGTTAGCTGCTTACTGTCCAAACACAAGTATATGTATATATAACCAAGGATTACCAACAGGTTCAGTCAGACAGACACTTTATGTTGCTGAAACTCTGGTTCATATCTGTTTAAATTTGACTATTACAAATAAAGTCCTAAAGAAGACAATAGGGAAAATAAACCACCCTGTTCTTGGGATTCCTGCAAAGTTGTGATCACTCAGATATCACTGCTGAATGATGTGGCTGCCAGACTGTCAAAAAGTATATAAAACCTAATGCCGCAGGTAGATATCGGAGGTTACCTCCTTGCGTGTTCTTAAATTATATCTGCACAGATCTGCTTCTTTTGTGTCTTGTCCAAACAAAAGATGGATTTGAAATCACGGCAATCCACGAGCAACACTTCCTGGGTAAAATAGACAGCATTGTGTGTGTTTCACAATGTCTTTTGTCACAGCGCTTTGTGAGGCACAGGAGGAGCTGTTCGTTCTGCCAAGGTTGAAATCTGAGCAAAGTTGCAACAAAAGGACTGCCTTTTTCTACACGCCGGTATTATTGGTTGCTCTGCATTGTTTGGCAAAGGCGACGTGTCTGCCTATCAAAACAGTGAACCGTTTAACAAAGTCTTATTGTATTTCCTTTTCTGACCCACAACTCTGCCACTGTCTCGACACTCGTTCTCATTTAAATCCACGCAGAAACGAATGAACGAGAATTTTCTAGGTTACTATCCCGTCTTTAAATTATACATGGCACAGACATAGGCCCACAGGGTATTTCTTGGCATCATAAGACCGGCAACCGCAACCCAACACAACAAAAGTCTGAAGAACTCTGGGCCTTTTTACATTCCTGAAGTTGAGATATCTTAAACGTTTTTTTTAAGCTGCCAATCTCTGGTTTTCCCAGTGTTTAGGATTTTTCTAGTCCAAATGGCAAATGTTTTTTTTTGTTTCTCAGTCAAAGTAGTCCTCTATATCAATGTTGGGATTCAACAGGTCCTCTCCATATGGTGTCAGATCCATCTGGTTGAGGATCAGGTTCTCGAAAGTCTCCTCCAGGTCTGTCTCTCCGATCAGCACGGCCCCCACCATCCGACCACCATGAAGAACAACCTGAAACAAAGAAAAAGAAGAAGTTTGAAAATCAATGAAAACTGTGATTTGAAGTCAATGCTGTGCTCGCCCCCTGGTGGGGAACCGTTATTTTGTGACGGTAAAAAAAAACCCAAAAAAACAGTAATTTATGACATACTCTTCCTCAGGGTCAACCCCAGATACAAACACAGATAACAGAACAGTGAATCTTTTTACACACAAACAGATGATATAAACACACATCACATGGTTTTTTAAAGATGCCCCCGGTAATGCAGGACTGCCCTGAGGGTTCTGAAACAAGCTAACACTTTTTAATCAGTCGGCAAAATGACATTAAGTTTGTGTGAGGAATAACAGAGCTCTTGTTTTTTGATGTTTTTTCAGTGAGTCGACAGTGACATTTGAAGAGAGACATTGATAACACGAGGCGACAAGAACCTACGGCCCTGTGATAAATTCTATAGCACTGGTGGAACAGACATTACAAGAGTGGATTTTTTTTTTCCAGTTTCACCTTGACGTACTCCTGTCCTTTAGTGCAGCGGACCAGGAGTTCCTGATTAGAGCCCAGCCCCTGTCCATTAAACTTCCCCAGCAGAACCACCTGTGTATGGACCAGAACAGTTAGAACTACGACAGTGCTGTTAGGAGTAAATGACCTTGAAGGTCCTCAGACAAATGTTAGCCGGCCATTTAGACAGTAGATGATTAACATGTAAACGTAACTGAAGGACACACCTTGTAGTTGAAGAACTTCGTTATGTGTGAGAAGAGTTCAAAGCAGAAGTCCAGTTCCACTGGTTCCGAGAGAACATGTGCCGCCATGCAGCGGCCGACGTACCAACCCATCTGACGGGCCTGAGTCCACAAACGCATCTGAACACACACACACAATGTAAATATATATGCATAAACACACACACATATAAACATCATAAAAGCACAAATATATAAAGTATATGTATACATATATATTTAATATATATTTCAATATGTGTATATGTCATATATACAAATACATATACACATATTTATAGATACACACAACATACATATATACAAATATATACATATGCTGCACATACATACATATATACTATACCTATATATGTATATATATTTATGCTTATATATATATTAAAATGGTCAAATAGTTGCACAGTTTCACAGTATAAGAACAGTGTTTGTTCTTTTAAACATTAACTCATATAAAGGATTTCAAAGAAAAGCAGTTTAATATTTAACAACAGAATTCGTGTCAGAGTTTTTAATAAGTCACATGTTTAAGTCTGTGACATCTTTGTTTGGAGATAAATAAATGACTGTTTACACTGAAATATTGGCAGCGTGTGAGACAAGAGGACAAACTTTGAGGCTGTGTGAACAGTTTAAAAAGAAACTATATCAGTCACTTCACCTGCTGCCAGAGGGAACTGTGCTCCCAGCATGCAGTGCACACATCTCCTGCAGCGTAGACATCTGGCTCTGATGTCATCATCTGATCATCCACCCGCAAGCCGGCATCTTCTGCAAGTAGAAACTAAAATAAAAAGAGTAAAGGTTTGTGTTTACACTGAGGTTTGAATAATCAGGGAGAAAAACAGAAAAACATTTTCTCAAGTACGGCGTTTTAGTTTGTGTTTTTGTTTTCGCTTTCCTCTATTGGTCGTTGTCATTACGGCTCTTTAAAAAACCCTATTGTTTTCGTTTATGTAGTAATGAAAAACACCCAATAAAAATACATCACCACTGAAGGGCAACACTTACAGCCTGCTTATGCAGCCTGGTTATTTACTACTACACTTTAAGTTTTTTTTTGGTGGACTGCCCAGTGGAAAGGCTTTCCAAAGAAGCTTCTCTGTTCTTCAGTGATTCCCAAGGCATTGTGGTCCAATGGCCATAAATCTGTTTTGTCTAAAGTGCTTCTTGCCTGCAGTTTTGTGGTCAGGGATTATTTGGAATAAAAATCTATAAATAAACAGCATTTAACACCAACAATAACACTCTTGTATGAAACATTGCTCTCAGATAATATTTGAACAACGTGACACTGCCATCCAGTTTGCATATTTATTGAAACCAAAGAAATTGGTACCAAAGGCCAAATAGCTTCAAAGATCATATTCATACTGTAATCATCAGATTTTGTGTTTTTTTTAGACTTTTTAAACTGTGGATTACTATACGTACATTGTTACCGTGTAGAAATGGCTCAGTGTTTGGCACCACACCAGTGGCACTGACCACAAAATCACAGCCGATGGTTTTCCCATTGGTCAGCTGGACATACACTGGCCACGATCCTCCTGACAGTGAAGGACAGAAAAAAAAAACACTAAGTAAAATGAAGTAATTTTCAGCTGATGATTGTCAGACCTGATGAAACATGTCTGCTGTAAATGTTATAAAAGTTAATTCAGTAATCAGTGAGGTGCAGTTACAAGATGGTTTTGAACCTTTTCAACCAGGTTTTATGGCACAGGTCAGAACAGCTGGTTTAGTTTCTCACCGTTCTCTGGTGTATTTGTTTGCTGTTGGGAACTGAGCAGCTCCTCAGAGGTCAAGATCTTTTCCACCTCACACTGGTATTCAACTGAAACTCTGCGGGACACCTGAGCTCATGACAGCAGAGAGAACAATGCAAACAAAGAAGTCAAAACAGGTACAAGACTCATGTACAGCAGTCTTTTCCAATGCAAATACACTTTACAAAAACCCAACCCTCAGGTTTCTATTTTACCTCTTCCACTCCTCTGAAAGCTATTCCTTCGTGCCAGTCGGGGCCGAGGGCACTGCCTGGTTCTGTGGGACCAGTGCCATTCCCACGCAAATCCGCTGTAGTGAAAATGTAGCATAACATTAGAGAGTGAAGTCCCATTAAAACAAAAGCAAAGTATTAGAGAAGACAACCTTGTGCAGTGTAGATGTGTGAGGCTCCATCTGCTGGTTCCTCCGTGGTGTAGCGAGGCCTTTTACATTGAACCAGTCTCTCTGGTCTGCCTGCATCCAGTGATGGTATAAGAAACTGCGCCGCGCCTGCGTCAAAAAACGTGTTCCCTATCGCCTTGTCCTTAATGGCCCAGATCACTTCGCAACCTTCGACCTCATACCTGGAAAAAAAAAAACATTTGTTAGTGCAGGACATGACTGAGCATTCTCCTAAATGACTCTGCAGAAAATGTCACCTCCTCAGAATTGAGCTGAAAATAACTGTAATAATAACAAGACTCCAGGCGAGGGCACTGTTCCATACTTATGTTAACTTTGATACAGTTTACTCACACTAATTCCAAGGCAATGCCACCATTTCCAACAACAACAATTCTCCTAGCCTTCGACAACCTTTTTTGAAACTCCTGAAAAGGAAGAACAGAAAAGAGCAGCATTAGTTCTGATATTTTATTTTTAAAGCTCATTGAGTATTGTATATAATTAACAATGGATTCTTGTTTGTTTTTGTTTTTTTTGTTGTTTACTGTAGTATATACCTGGGCACTGTCTGTGTCCCTGATACCCAGTACGTATGGATTGTCCTGAGTTAGCAGCTTAGGTCTTCCTCCGCTGCAGATGCAAAGTTTCTCATAACCATAAACTCGTCCATCTGCTGTTTCAATACACTAGGGCAAAAAAATAAAAAAAATAAAAAACAATTAATGGCGAAATGCCATCAACTGCAGTAATACAGCCACACTTTACCACTGACAGCATCGTTTTCAGTAGGCCATATATGGTAGGTACTAGTAAATGTCCACAAGAGGGCAACAGAAGACAGTTTAAGACAAAAGCATTTGACACGCTATGAATAACAATTGATGTAAAAACTGAATAAAGAGTGTGACGTACATGATTTTAAGTTATACCTTAATTTATACAGAAATCTGCACCACCGCTACTTACATGTGACGTCGTGTTAAGGGATTTCACTGCCGAGTGAATAACCGTCAGATTGGGAAACGTCTGTACCAGGACACTGGAGGGTCGCTCCTCAATCTCAAACTCTTCCAGCGTCTTAGACACCTTTCAAATAACAACAGAAAACAGTTCTAATTAGTTCCTGTCATTACATATTCATTAGTGATCAGTCACATATGGACATTTGAAAGATCCCGAGATCGGTGCGGTACCTGGACTAGCCTTATGTGACTCTGCAGCGGCTTTGAAATTCTTTTTGTTTTTAAAATGCGTTTCCATATTACAGTACAAATGAGCCTGAACAGAATTGTAGTGTTTCCTGTAGTTTAGGAGAAGTTTAAATCATAGTTTTGGTGGATTGTAAACCTACTTCCGGTGGATTTCCACTTTGCACCGGAAGTTGCTAATATATTAAGCTACAAAATAACTGTGTCGAAGATAAACGTTGAACAATGTAGCCCGTATTTGTGTTATTCCATTTCTCAAGACATTGTGAAGGGGATTTAATTGAAGAAGAGAAAAACACACATCAAATTAGGAGTTTGACAGAAAACGTCTATTTTTTTAAAATAACATTTTCCTGACCTGTTTAAAGTTTGTCACTGCCTTAATATGGGGACCCGCTGTGATTAGAGCCACCTCTGCTGACGGGATCTGGGATGACAGCTGTCAACATAGATTCAGTATTACAGTATTATGACAAAAATACTTCTACAACCAATGTTATAGACTTTAGGATTACTTAATTTATCACATATTATCGCAACACACACAGATATATAACCGCAACTCTGCTTTTGTACCTTTTCAACACACGTCACACCCGCGATACCGCCTCCAACAACTACGAATTTAAACGTTTTCTCTGCTTTGTCTGCCATGCCCAAAACCAACGAGGGCACCAGGCTAAGCTCAAGTGGCTAAGAGCAGCTGCAGTGTATTTTACGAAAGACGAAAAACGTTTTTTATATATATATTCACGTTTATTCTGTTCTGCTAACAAAGACATGCTGATTTAAATAAAACATATTTGCGGTTGATTAGCTATTAAACCTTTAAAACAAGTCATTCACGTCCTATCATTAGCACATGAGACGTAAACCATGACACTTCCGTGTTTACAAATAAGTACGGCAAGCAGCGTAGGACAAACGGAGTTATGCGTTTTAAGAAGCGTCGATCTTATTGACTTGGATTGACTGGAATTTCAATACTAAATCAAATGTCAGTATAAAAATGTTTTAATAGCACAATTCGAATCAAGCTTTATACAAAAACACTGTATACTGTATATATATGTTAAAGGAAAAAAAATAAACAGGAAACCAGCTTTGCAGTGAGATAAGTTACATTTGTTTTGAAGTGAATCGGCTGTTTACATTCAGACCTCCATATTCTGTTGAAGGTCAGAGTTAAACGCAGCCACGGAGTCGATGACTCTGTTTACATTCAGACCTCCAAATTCTGTTGACGGTCAGAGTTAAACGCAGCCACGGAGTCAAGAATCGACAGAAAATTCCATCAAAACACTCGTCGTTACTGCAGCGATAAACAACTCGTCACCTGATAACAGCTGCCACTGGTGGTTGTACATGAGTCAGTCAACAGATCTTGACACCAGAGGATGTTCGGCAGATAATGGCTCCATTGTTTTCTGGATTCATCAGCAAAAATCTGCCCCTCGTTCTATTTTTGTAGAACCTTTCACTCCGGTGTTAACCATGTATGGGTGTAATGCTGCCGTTGACTGAGATGATTTGGTCGCTGCTAATTAAGTGCAGGTTAGTTATGTGCGTCATTCATACTGTACTGTACCTCCATTTACTGGAAAACACAAGGAAAACACCAACCCCATAACATTTATGTTGTAACCCCCCCCCCCACACACAAATTTCAATATATATATATACATAAATATATACAAATTTCAATATATATATACAAACATATACATAAATATATACATATATACCCATATATATGATACGTACAAATATATGTATTGTATATATAAACATATATATGTAAACACACATATTGAAATATATATTTATCTATATATTTAGGTATATATGTTTATTTTGTATTTTTGTAGTATATAATAATAAAAAAACCATATAAATATAATAGTATCATTTTTATCCAGTCTAGACAAAATAAGGGTCAGTTATAAAGAGATTAATAAAATTTATATATTGCAAAATCTATATATTGGGTTGGATACTAAAGTTCTTTGCACTGTAATAAGTTTAACCATTAAGTTAGTTTAATTTAACGAGTACTTTTTCTATTGTGTATTTGAAAACCTTTTTTAGTTCGTTTACCTTGTGACAGTAAAACAAATCTGCCTGGTTACACATGACACACATGGTTTTAAATACGTGTTTTTATTATCAAAACAACAGATAATAATTATATTGAATATATCTTTACATTTGCTTTCCTTTATTTATTGTTTTATTTCTTCATGTTTTTTTAAATATTATTTACATCATGTCACATCATGGAAACACAAACATCGAAGTGAAAGTTTAACACGTTAAAAAAAACAGGATACGGCCATTTAAATAAAGGCGGTTTAATTTATCAAGTACAAAATAAACATTTACGCCACTTTCGAGTCTTTGTAACGTTGAACGGCTGGTTATGACGTCAGAACACCGGCTCTTCTGCTCTAAAGAGGCAGGTAGTTGGGGTACAGCGTGCTCCGCTTCCCGTAGGCGGTGGATCCCACGTTGGTCGGCGCGTAGACTGTACCGATGGTGTTACTGGAGCGGACCAGGAAGTCTGCCAACCTCTGGGTGACACAGGTGGCGGTGTTGCACTTCCTCTTCTCAAGGCGGTGGCTGCAGGACGAGAGGACGAGAAGAACCGAGGAAACATAAGGACAAGAGGCCGTTTTTTATTGTTTTGTTTTTTTTAAATCATAACATTTTATTGTTTTGTTTTTTTTAAATCATTTTCTACTGTTATGACGGAACAGCTGTTACCTGTTCACCCCCCCGACCCCCCTCTGTGGTCGTTTCTCCATAATGCCCAGGAATGGGTTAGTGATTAGCCCCGGAGGTAACCAGCCCTCGTCATCCGGGAGAGCACTTTCCTGCTCGGTGGATGAGCTGGGAGTGAAGTGCCTGAATCATAGATGGAGGAGGGAAGGGAAGGAGGGAGAGAGAGAAGTGAGGCCAAACAGTTTTACAGTGATAGCTCATGATACTCTTGTCAACACAGCCACTGCAGTCCTAGAGTGTTAGACAGGAAAGTGGCCACTCTGCTGCCCCCCCCAAGGCGTGAACAATGAAGTACTTCAACAGTCAACGATGTGACTTCCACCCCTGGAGTGGGAGTCACATCGTTGCCCCTGTTGCCCCTCGTGCAGAACAGCCTCTAGAGTCGAGACACTTTCCATGATATTCGGCCGCACATCTGCTGCTTCACCTGGGGATCATTTCAGTTTTTCTTCTCTCTGGTTCTGACGGTTCTGACGGTTCTACTCTGATGTTCGGACCAGTTTCTGTGACTGATAGTAAAAAGAAAATAATATTTATTTTGTTATGTGGGTGTGTACCTGTAGTGAGGGGCAGAGGTCACCGCGTGCAGCAGCACAAGCAGCAGGAGCAGAAGCGCCGGAACCTTCGTGTTGAACATGGTGTAGAACGGAGAACTGAACCAACACAGAGAACACAGAGAACACAAGGAACACGGAGGGAGTTGATCATCAATAATAACTGAATATATATATAAAAAAAAACAGCACAGGTAATGTTCTCTTTCCATAATATCACTTTATAATAATAACAATAAATAAAATGACATAAGATCAATTAAAAATAATTTAAAAAATAATATATTTATTAAAATGAAAATAGAATCATCATAGAGTGTATGGCAGTCACAGAGACAAAATAATCTAATTTAATCTAATCATTGTTTTAAATTCATCGTTAGTGACAATAGTAAAAACAAAAAACTATTGACTCGACTTGACTTGATTTTTGAAATAATAATTTTGTTTTCCCTGGTTGTGGTGAACAGTTCAACTAAACTCAAAACATGTATTCTATAGTTATTATTTTTCTGCTTCTCTTTGAAATTTTAATTAATGAAATTAAATGAAAACAACAGACAACAGCGTCTGTAGAATGAGAGAAAATCAAACTGGAACAACAGACACAATCATTTACAGTTTAACCAACACCACGGATGTTATTACATGGGGTAAATTTTTTAAAAAAACATTACGTGAATTATTGCAATCAATATAAATATTATAAAAAAACTAATCATCAAGTCTAATGAAGTGAGACATTAATAAAGACTTTGAATAAAAAGCTTGACTCACTTCTGTGTTGTTCTCCTGCAGCCGGCAGATCCCAGTCCGTCAGGGGAGCAGTCGTCCAGCCTCTGTCAGCCTCTGTCAGCCTCTGTCAGCCTGTCACACCAACCACTGCAACAGTTATAGGCTCCCGGCTCAAAGCACTTGTGACATCAGCTCTCTCCAAATATAGCTGTGAATTTTCATTCACACAGAGTGCAACGGGTGGGGGCGTTAAAAAAAAAAAAACAGCCAGTAGGGGTCTTATATGCTGTATGTAAACACAGACCCTCAGCTTTAACCCGACCACGCACAAAAAAAATACAGAAACTTTGACACGACACACACACATTTGTACGTCACCGTCCTCAGCATCGTCTTCGTCATCGCTGACCTGCCACGAAGCCCACACCAGGGAGAAGGACGCTGTCGTCGTCGGTTTTTTTTTAATACCTGGAGACAGGTGAGAAAGTTTCAGGTCAGCCGTCTCTGGCCTCAGCAGCGCCCCCTGGGCTTTAATGACGATGAATAATTGATTTAAGGATGAACGGTCATCAATAATGAATGGCGTCTCATTATTTTTGATGGGACACGTCATAAACAAAGACCAAGCAGGTAATGAAGAGGAGGTCCAACATGAGGGCCACACGTAACAGGCGTGCGGCCGGCATGTGAACGGCCAGAGTGCATGGGTAAAAAGTTCCTGAGAAAATGTTTTAAATGATATAGAAAAGTAAGTCAAAAAGTTCTAAGACAGAATTTCTGTTCAGATTTTTCATTAAAAACGTCAAACAACCAGAATTAAACCCTTTCTTACTTCAACGGGGAAGTATTGTAAACTACTACTTCTCAAATAACTGCATTTAAAAAAAAATCCCAAAACAATGACACCTTGAGTCCTGGAGGCCACACTACAATGTGAAAATGAAATGTTATAAAAAATATTTGATGTGACATCTGTCTCAGAACTTTTTCAATATAAACCAGGTTCATATCAAACATCACAGTCACACGTGACTGTGGCTCATCCATATAAACTAGGTTCATATCAAACATCACAGTCACACCTTAGCTCTGCTCATGGTCTTTTACCTCGCAGGTCCACAACCACTGGAGTGGGGACCTCTAGCAGACCATCGGATTTTATTTGTTCAAATATCCGCTTCAAATACTCTCCCGTTTTGTGACATATTATTATAACAAAAAACCAAAAACAAATCTAGAACGCTGTGTCTCTAATTTGTCCGATCGCTAACGCTGCGATCGTTTAATCTCATCTCACTGTGGAAACGCCACCAAAGGCATTAGATGACGACGACGGCGACGAGTGCAGGTGGTTTTCACCGCAGAGACGCAGCGCAGTCCTAATGGACAAGTGAGACCCTAAACCCACCGAGGTCCAATAAACACCTCCCTTTATTTCCTGTAATTTTCTAATGACGACACATCAGCAGCAGCAGCAGCAGCAGCGACGCCACTGCCATATTCTCCTGAATTCATCCTCTCATCAACTGTAAATGACGACAGAATAAACGATCAAATCCTAATTTTTCCAACTAGATTTCAAAAATAAAAAACATTCCTTGAAGGGAACTTTACTTCAGAGATTTTTTCTTTGTTTCTTCTGAGCTCTTTCCTCACATTCGTCTCTGTTTAAAGGACCACTACAGCTGCTTCATTACCATTCCCTGAGCAGTGAACAGGTCAGGGGTCAAGTGTCATCAGGCAATGATTAATTGATAAGTAGTCATTGGGTAACGGTCTCTAATGACTGAGCGCGCACACGTTCACACAGCTGCAGAAGTTCAATACAAACGCGAACCACAGCCGCCACCGTGAGGAAAGATCATTCAATTCAATGATTCAAAGAGAAGAAAGTATAAACAGTCACGTCATTTATATAGTTTTTAAAAAATTATCTATAGATTAAACTTTACACCTCACCAGTCATTGTCGCAAAAACACAATTTAATTAATCAAATATTTATTAACCAAAGCTTGAACTTGTTTTTTCATTTTCTATATTTTGATCAATTTAAAGTGATTTTATCGACACATCGATCAATTCTAACGACTCCCACAAAAAAAAAAAAAAAACAGGCAGTGGCATCTCAACAGCGGCGATGCTTGCAATACATTATGCTGCCCTCAAGTGGCCAAAATATATGGACTACTGCACCTTCATTGAAAGTGTATATAGACATTATGTACAACCAATAACACGTACCAAAGTTTGAGAACCATCGCTCTGAAACATTAAAGGTGTTTTAAGTTTAACAGCAATTTTTTCTGACACGTTGTTGTGTCTTATTAACCAGGTCTGGTGTAAGGGAGCGTCAACACCTGTTGAAAATATTGACATTTCCTTCGAGGCAGGATTATTCTTCTTTACTTCTGTTCCATTTCTTTATTTTTTTGTTCTATGTGATGAAGATGTTTTTGTCTAAATTACTGGTCCAAGTTCAGAAAAAGGACACTGTGACGTTCAGAAAGGTCCGACAGAACCGCCATTAAAAAATAAATGTGTCCTGCAGCCAGTGATGTCATCAGTATTCCCTTTTGGCTTTCTTGAAGTCTTTAGTTTTCTCTGTTCTCTCTGTCTTTGTGCTGTTCAGTTTTCTTTACCGTCTGGTTCACGTCGTCTTCATCTCTTCCCGACTGTGCATTAGTCTTGTTAGAAATCCGGTCTTCCTCCTTTTTCTCTTCTTCTTCCTCTCTGTTCAGCCTGTCCATGTCCAACCCTCCTCCTCGAGGAGGAGGACACAGCTGGACTGTAGTCAGCCGTCCACACCGTTGCTCCTCCAGTGCGCCGTCTGTGTCTTTTACCATCGTCGTCCATATACTTGGGCCGTGATGCATCCTGGGAGTTCTGCCAACACTGAGCTGGCTTTGGCCGTCGACGGCTGCGGTCTTGAGTTCAACTTCGACGACCGCAGTTTTTGATGGCGGCGCGTTCACCTGCTGCGGTTTGCGAGACTGTCTCTTTAACAGGACAATGATGGCGATGATGAAGACGTACGAAGAACCACTGAGGCACGTGATCAGACCCAGGAAGATGAGCCTGAGAATGGGAACAACAACGGTGTCAGGAGGTGAAGGATAACACACCTGGAGGACAGGAAGCCACGACTGTGACGCACCTGTACATGTCCGAGTCGTACATACGACACGCCCCCCTGACCCCACACTTCTTAAAGGACCACTTCAGACACGTCGAGTCGATCAGAGCCCCGAAATACACCGGGGCAGGAATCCCCGCTGTGGACAGAGTCTCAGAGTCAAAGTGCAGTTTAGATGAAAATCAACTTAAACTTTACAGATACAAATATTTATATATTTAACCTTTTGGAACAGGATGGCTACGTCCATGTCTTTAAGTGGTCTATAGCAGCGGTGCCCAACCTTTTAGGGGTCCTTTACTGTAGCACCATGGACCAGTCGGCCGGTATCGGCCGTTACTGCGGACGAGTGATACTGTGCCTTCATTGAAGGATCAATGATTTTAAATTTTCAAAATAAAACATATTTTAGACTTTATTCTGTTAGTATCAGAGTCTGAATGACCTTTGACCTGTTGGTTTGAAACATTAACAGATTGGATTCTTTTGAAACGAAGTAAACTGAAGTACACCAAATGCCCTACAGACTGTCACCGCTCCCCGAACCAGGAGCTGGGGCCCCCTAATCTATAAATCAACCAAAAAGGACTCACCCAGAGTTCTCGTGACCAAGGTCTGAATCCCTAGCGCCAGCGATTTGAGCTCCGGGGCAATGCATCTGCAATTCCAAAAATGTCCACAGTGTCAGTCTAATCACAATCATTGGAGTGTGTTTTTTTTTTCTTCTTCTCCAAAATGCCACCACAGACCGTATGATGACCATGAAGCCAGGAGTGATTCCCAGTGAGTTGATGAAGGAGCTGAGGACAGACACGGCCATGTAGGAGGTGAAACTGCGGCCACAGTTCTTGGTGTGTGGACACTGGCCCAACTTCACTGAAGTGCTGCTCCCTGCTGGGTAGGACACAGACACGCAGCTGCAGTTGTGGAAGACCTGTTGAAAAGAGACAGATACGCAAACACCCTGTCGGAAAATGTACGTGAAACAAAACAAAACAAACAAACAAAAATGTCACAAAAAGAATATATAACAAAATATAGTGATCTTTTAGCTTTAATTCACTCTCAATTTATTTACTCTTTATTTAGTGTGAATCCTGGGCCTGTTTAGTTAAACACAACACTGATACACAGGCAGAAATTGAAGAAAGACTGAAAAAAAATCTCATTCAACAGCTCTGAGTCTCTCTCTCATTTTTGTTTTTTTTTATAGCAGGGATTCCAAAAGTGTGGTGCATGCATAAGCTGCCACTAGGAGGTGCAGAAGATTAAAAAAAAAATTGATGGCAGTTTGGAGTGGTTTTTTTAATGGGAATGTACAAAAGCATTTCCTTGGTAAAATTTAAAAAAAATTGTAAATAACTATTTTGTTTTCTGACAGATTAAGTGACATTTGTCACTTTTCCACGGTAAAGGTGATTCTCCTCACGGCACACTAATGTGCCGCAGGACAGTGGTTGGGAAACCCTGGTCTAACAGTAGGTTGACAGTGTATTTTGCTGAATTCTTGTGCTGTTCCCTACTGTGTTTTTTCCGTATCCACTGGAGCTGAGGCAGCCAGCCATACACGGGGAGATGAAGGTGATGCCGCTGTCGGAGCAGACTGGATCCCACTCCTCAGCCGAACACGAACAGTGCGTGTTACACTCTGAGAAGAGCATTTCACTGTGGTACGACAATCCCTCCGTCCTGCAGGGCCAAACGGTCGCGTAAACATGAGGTCATTTCAAATTCAGACTCAGACTACGTCTTTTCTCAGCACCAACCCGTTGTATGAGACGGTGAGCCCAGCCACGGGAATGTTGTCACACTTGGTGCCAAACTGCAGCAGCAGGAGGAGGTACGCGGCGAAGGACGTGGCGAAGGAGAGCTGAACTCCTGACACCACGCTCAGCTTGTAGCGCTTCATCAGCAGCCCGCCCAGGAAGATCCCCAGCGCCACCACTGGGAGGTTCAACACACCTAGAAAAAAAAACAACAACAAAATACCACAGCTTTCTAGTACAGATATAGGCAAACTATGGCCCGTGGGCCAGACACAGCACACTAGGCTTTCTGATCCGGCCTGCTATACACTGGTGGAGATCTGGTAAATCCTGCTATACACTGGTGGAGATCTGGTAAAGGCTGATTTAATCATTTCAGTTTGATACGTAGTAATGAATTGCTTGTAATTTCAGTTAATGCCACTAGATGGCGACAGACATCAAATGTGGCAAATTTTCTTTGAAGATTTCGGTTTATCTTGTAATTTTTTTTATTTTTTTTCAGCTGTTGCTCCCCCACAAAACAGACATCACCATCCAGTTGTAAAGCCCAGGCTAAAGTCTCATAAAGTCATATATATAAGTCATGGTGAATTCATGCAGTAATGAACAGACCTGCTACGTCATTTTACCTATGAGGAAATTGGCTCTGGACGCCGACTGTCCAAACTGCTGCTCCATGTATTTGGCTTTAAAGGTAAACAGTCCGATTAAAGAGTTGAACTTCAGGATGCTTCCACAGAGAAGCAGGAAGTAAACAGGAGTTCCCAAGAGTCGCCTCAGTGACGGAAGGAACCCTGCCCAACAACACACACCGTCAACATCAGCTCTGGACAAGGACTCAAAAAAAAAAAAAAAAAAAATCCAAAATTATGTACCTTTTGCGATGTCTCCTAACTTGAGGTTGTGATTGTCGTCCATTCCACCGTTTGTCCCATTTCCCGTCGTCTGTTTTGGACACGACTTGTCTCGGAGTTCCTCGTTCACCGGCAGAGAGCGAGGCAGGAAACAGAAGGGAATGCTGGACATGAGCAGGAGAGCAGAGGACACCATGAAGCCCATCCACCAGGCACCAACCCAGCGGGAATCTTTAGGGGTGATGGTCACGCTTTCTGAAGGAAAAGAGAGAGTTTTAGTTCAACATAAGGCTCTTGAGTTATATCAAGACATTATTTTTTTATGGGTATGAAAATTTTCCCAAACATCATGTAAGCTGCTGATCAATCTGAATTTGTGCAATAAACTGAGACCTTGGAATGGTGTCTGCTGCCACCTAGTGGACGGTTTTTTGTTCTGCCAGTCTCATAGACCAGGGGTCACCAATTATAGGTTTTTTGTTCTGCCAGTCATCGTCTCATAGACCAGGGGTCACCAATTATATTTGTCAGATGGTAGGACACTTTACTTTGAAATAAGTATCATGTCGATTCATCATCATTAGGGATGTCCGATATTCACTTTTTGGCAATATCCGATATGAAAACGGTGATTCAGACCTACCCAGATCAACAAATCCAATGTCCACGTAGAGTCTGGCGCAGTAAGAACCCAGGAGGAAACCAAACATGGGGCCGAGAAAGGAAATGGTCTGCAGACAGGCTGCCGATCCAAAGACACAACACATCCGACAGGTGAATAGAAAAAAAACAGCACGACCTAGTGTCCAGAGGTACAAACAGCACCTGAACGCAACGTCTTACCGATGTAGAAGGGAGAGTTTTCAGGTTTGGAGAAGTCGTCAATGTAAGAGATGCCCAGAGGAGTGACGGGAGTTTCTCCGATTCCCCTCAGAGCGTTCCCCAGGAACACGTAGATCCACATGTGGGTTCCAGGTTCTCTCACACAGGCTGTTTATCGACACAGACAAGAACTTAGTAACTTAGTAACGCCCTCCTCCTCCTCCCACAAATTTTAAAAAGATCTGCCAGGATGGACAACACATTAATGAATAAAAATATGGGACAACGTAACGCTAATTTAGTTAAAAATAACTTATTTTCTTTCTTTTTGATAATAATACAAACAACAATAATAATAAAATAAAGGAAATTATATCATAATAAAAATTTTAAAAAGTGTTATTAATATTATCATTATTATTAATAATATCTACGTCTGTGCTGTAGCTTTTCCTTTTTTTTTACAGAAAACCTATCCAAATGAGAACTTTGCTGCATTTTCCAAAGGTCAGAAAAAGAAACCTAACAAAAACAACAACAACTCTGTGTTAGCACAAAGATAAAAACAACGACGTCTGCCTTAAACCACACGACTGAATACACTATGATTTTTGCTGAGAATCTTTATTTGAAAGGATTCTGATTTTGGTTCTGCTCCGACCTTTTGTGCTCCCAGAAAAATAATAATAATAAAAAACATCGTATTTAAATGTAGGACCATCTGTACGATGCATTCTCAGGGTTCGCGACATGTTTTTTTGTGCGAATAAAACTTAATTACAGCTCAAAAAAAGGGGGCGAACAAGAGCTCCATTTTAACGCCAACACATTTCTGCAGAGCGGGTTTGGCTGCTCCTCAAAAATAGTGGGAAAAATAAAAGAAGGGGAAAATCAACAGTGAGGTTATTAGCATATATATAACCGTCTGATGTTTCTCTGATGCTGCGCTGTATTATTTTCTGCTCTTCACTCTGTATATAGACTGATCACTGATGGTGTGGGCTTCTGAACTGTGATCTTCGCTGATGAAAGCAGTGATGAGATGTTGTTTTTTTTTTTAATATATTCTGAGCCTGTGTTGAGATTGTGTCACGATCGGGACTTATCTTTAGTGTTGATACTTTTAAAGACTTTCGTCTTCCAGCAGTGAATTCACGGGACGTCGGTGGCTTTTAGGATTAGAGTGGGATCAACGCATTCCTGAGACGGCTGAAAAATCTGCTGACTTCGGATTTAACCCGGTGTTATGTTTACGTACAGTCTCTCCATTTGGCTTCATCCAGTTATGTGCAGCTGAGACCAGTGTAAACTGGTGAGTAAAATGGACCACAGGTGTGAATTTTGGTGTGAATGGTTGACTATGAGAAGTAACAATAACATACTTTTTATTTCAGAAGAGACTGTAATTTTTTTTGCGATTATGTAAATTTAGACTTTGGACCAAATAACTTTACACTGTGGCTTGGTGGTAAAAGATATGGGGCTTGTGATTGGAGGTTGTACAAATGGGATGAATTCAGAGGACAGATTCTGTTGTATATATAAATACAACGACATTTAAACCGTTTTTTTACTTTTTATCTAATTTTTTATTTTCACTTTTTTATTATATAATGGGAATATTGTTAATGTAAATTAGAGAGAAAAACAGACTTTTTAGTTATCCACTTTCTGGCACATTGGTCACGCTGGTATATACTGTAGGCCAGCAGGTGGTAGCAAACAACGAAGGAAGATCACATTACTTCTTGATTGTGATTTAAAAACAAAGAAAAAGACAACTAGATTAAAAAATATATTTATATAGAATAAATCACAAGATTACCTTTATTTCCTTCCAAAGGAAGTTCCATCGGAATTCCAGCCTCTACGTTCAGAGGATCAGCACAGGCAGCGATGTTCGCGCTGTCATTCTGAAAGACCTGGACGACGGTGCTGTATGTATATCTGTCAAGAAGATTGATGACACTAGTTTTTTGTTGTTTTTTTAAAACTACCGTTTTAATAAAATTAGCTTTTGTTTATATGAACCTCCCCATGAAGAAGTGTGTCAGGCCCGTGAGGAAAGATCCAACTGCCATGAGGAAACAACCCGCCGAAATAAGTCTGGGTCGATGCAGTTTGGCCCCAAAATGGCTGACCACCGCCAGGAATAGCAGGTTGCCTAACTCCGATGAAGTCAACCAAAAAAATAAATAAATAAAAACAACAGAAAAAAGATTAATTTGACCGTTGTGGAAAATCATAATTAAAAAAAAAACATTCCCGAGTTAAAAGTTGTGGTACCCATTTCAAAACTGCTGTCGATGAGTCCGATGTGTGTGCTGGAGAGCTCGAACCGTCGCTCGATCTGTGTGATGGAGGTCTTCATGTAGGTCCCGGCCAGGGCTTTGGAAAAGGAGGCAAACGAAAGAGCCAGGATAAACATCTGGAAATGAGAGGAAATGTGATATTTTATATTATATATATGATATAAGAAAAAATATAAAATCGGAGGTCATTATATTTTTAACTTTTACCGTTTTTGGAGAAAAATGGCAGTTATTTACAAGGAATCTTAATTCAAACCCCGCTAAATGTGGACTTTAGATTTTCACGTTTTTTGTTTGATTTTTTGTTTTATTTATAGTTTCCCTTTTTGTCATTGTGTTGTGTTTTGTCTCGGTTTTATTGTTTCCTAGCCATTGTTTGTCACTCTGCTGCTTCTGGTTTGATCTTCCTTCTGTTTCAAATGTGTAACGGTTAACTTCTGTGCCTTTAAGTCAAGTAATTGGGCGCAATAGCCCCAGAAAACTTAAAATACGACGTCGGCTTTTCTCAGGTTAGCTCAGTCTCCTGCTCTGTTTTTGACAGGGGGGGAAAAATCACATTCACTTCCTGCTGCTTATGATGACAATGATGACAATGACGAAGACCCGAGTGCTGCTGCAATCACTCCAGCCCTGAGATCGTGAATGTCGCTGGGATTGTTTTTACAAACTGTGATGATCTGACGTGAACACATCATCTTCTGTTGATATGACGTTCTTTAAAGAGAACTTTTTGATGCGTTTTGATGTTCAACGTTGTGGGAAATCAGACGTGAACTTCACTCTGTACATGAACAGATTTAATCAACCAGCGGTGAAGTGTTGAGCCACAGACAGTTCAAGTACTTTGAGTGTGGAGACGCAGGGGCGTTTGGGGGTCATCTGGTCAGAGACGCCCGCGGTCTGGTGACCGTCCATCTTGTGTCTGTCCACTGGTGCTTCTTCCATTCTGCTGTGTTTGTGTCTGTAAAAGAAAAAAGAAAAGAAAGATAGTAAAAGTGATGACTAATAAAAGGCCAAGCTAATCAGCAGTTATCTAAATAATTGACAAAACATTTAACTAACAATATGGAGGTTTGAGTTGACTTTTTGTTTGTTTGACTACTCTGGGCCGGTCTGAAAACACAACAATCCAATATGGCCGCCTCCATGACAAAATTATTTTCCTGATGAAAATAAAACATAATTAACACAATAACTCCAGCTCTGAATCACATATTAAATGATAAAAAATCCAAAAAATGGAATATGTAATAAAATGCACTTACTCTAAAATACGTTTTTTTTTACCAATTTATATATTATTGCTAACTTTCCAATAACGCTAACTGTGAAATACAACCATGTATTTGTGTTTCAACTCTTTATTAGACATTTTTAAATTTTGAAAATAGTACAAAAATATTGATGTCAACTGTAAATAAAAGCAGTTTCATTGATAGAAAAGGTTGAATTTTCAGAGTCACACGTTTGTGGAGAAACTTTAAAACCACACCGTACCTGCGTGGACTCCACCAGCGTTTGTCCTCAGCAGTGTCCAGTCACCAGCGCTGACTTCATTCTGACCCTGAAGTTTCCTCCTTTAACGATAAGTCCAGAAATCCTCACCTCACATTTGCTCTGGTTACTGAGTCGACTCAGATCTGGAGTCACTCATCACAGAGACGATACAAAACAACGAAAACAACCAGTGAAGAAAAAAAAAAACCCTGATGACTGTGTACGTCCAGACTCCAGGGACTGGACTCTGGTTTCGACTCTCTCCCTTTCTCCCTCGTCTAAGAGCAGAGAACAGTTCCCTGGAACAAGCTGGACAAAAGGCCTCACACATTTCTATTCCACACACATGCCAGCCAGGAGGGGGGGCAGCAACAGGAGACTGGGGGCCAGGTCTGAGGGCCTGAGACAGATTTATAACTCCAAACTCTGCTCTAGGATTTTTTTTTTTTTCAATTTTACTGTCACGTGGTCAAACATGAGACACAGTTGGATTTTTTTTTTCTATTTTGGATTTTTATCGTGTCCCTCTGAAAACGTCCGGTGTTAAACCTGGATTTAAATGATTTCATTTTGATCATTTCATTTGGCTGTAAGATCATATAAACATTAAAGTTGGACCCTCACAGACCAGGCAGGTGACACAGTCACCACCGGCCCCCCACAGATCCCAAAGATTAGGACTAAGTCGTACATTCCTGAACAGGAACAGTGGAGCCTGTTTTTCCCATGTATTCTCCCACAACTCCACACACACAGTACATTCTGTGTATTCTGTGTACGTACACTATACTCCAACTGTAGTCATCAGGTCGGCATAAGATTCTTTTTTATTTTTGTGTGTAGAACTGTATTACTGTACTTTTTTTTTTTTCCCGAAACATATTTGTGATTTTTTATTTTCGTGTGTAGAACTGTATTACTGTACTCTGTGGCTCGTTGGATTTTTTTTTTTCCCGAAACATATTTGTGACTTTTTTTTTTTTGCGACTTGAACTTGAACTTGAACATTACTATTACAAATATATTATAAACCATTATTTCCATATTGGCCTGCAGGGTGTGCTGTAGTACAAAGAAGCCTACTTCACAGCTTATACAGTATATTGTATATATTTGCATATATGGACCCATATACATATATATGTATAAGTATATTTATACACACAAACACATAATAACAAATACTGTATATATTAACATATATATTTGAGTGACAAATATAACCATCTATATATAGATGGTTATCATTGCCTTTCAAAAAGTAAATAATAGTAAAATAGTAAATAAAAACATCAAGTTAGTTTTGTGAAAAATGTCTTTAATGTTTTCCTGATTTTTTTCTTTTTTTACAATTAACAATGTACAAAAAAAAGTCCAATATATTGACATTTTTAAAACATTTACCTCTAAAATATATATTTTTCTGTTCTAATCAACTTCATCCCAGTATTTGAATAATTTCCCCCACGGTTGAAACCACTACGGTGAGAGACAGGGTTCATGAGAAACCGTTCCAAACAAACCAGAGGCTGGACGGGGTCCACGATCCCCACCTTCACTGCTCATGTGATATGAGTGATGTGATGTAACAACCAGTGTGTCATAAGTCAGGCCCCACTCTGCCCCCACTGTAGGTACAGTGCTGATAATGGTAGACTGTTGTACTGTAGTACTAGTAGTACAAGCTGCACGTGAGCCTAAAGCTCAAAGAAAAATACTTTAATATTTTGGTTTTGCAAGAAAACACATCCTAAAGTACACACTCTTGAAGTGATCTGAGACCTAGCACGTGGCTAATAGAACTGAATACCTTCTGGAAGAACCTGGATGAAACAGTTCTACTGTCGACTAGGAAACTGAAGATGAAGAATTTTTTTATGATGATTGAAGAATGATTAAAATCCACAACAGGTTTTCTAACGGTTAGCATGTGCAAAAACACGGTGAGAAGTTAGCCCTGTGGACAGACAGAGTTGTTAGGAGTTCTTGTGTCTATTTTTAACCCTTCAACTGAATGTAACAAAACCTGACCAGTGGTTAAAGTCTCTCTGCTTTGCATTGTTTCCCAAAGACTGGGTCGCAACCCTCAAGTGGGTCACAAGAGATTTTTTGGGGGGGTTGTCTCGCTTTAACGAATAATGTCTGTTGACTTGGGTTTGGTAAACCCTGGTCTACGGTCTCGGTGATGATTTGTTTTTTAATTTTCTTGTTCACTATATCGCTTATGTTTACCCACTCGACCTCAGTGAATATTTTATAATACAGTTCATCTGTAGTAGAACCTGCACACGATGAAAAACCATGACAAAATCACTGTCAGTAACAAATACAAAAAAAATAGCATATGAAACAACACACTGTTCTGTACTTACATCAGTGTGGCTGTATACTGTAGGGACCACAGCAGTGGTTCTCAAACGGTGGTACGCACACCACTCATGGTACACGGGCTCCCCCTTGTGGCCTGTTCACTGTTGGGTGCACAGTGGTGGTACTCGAAGTTTGAGAACCACTGGACTGGACTACAGTATAGAGTCCATTTATTTATATATCTAAAAGTCACTTTAAGTGTGGACACTGTACCGCTGCTGCTGCGTTGGCTCCAGTCTGGGTGCAGTGTCATCACCACCGGCTCTTTAAGTATTTATTTATCTTCACAGTCATGTTGTTCTGCTGAGCCACCCTAGATGGTGCTCTCTCTGTCCGTGTCCTCCGTGTCCTTAATGATGCTGATGCGGGCGTGTCCATTGGCCGCACCGTTGCCCTCAGGTCCACTCTCTTTGTCCTGCTTCTTCAGGGACAACTTCTTTTGTCGCTTGACAATAAAGAAATAGAGGACGCCCCACAGGATATTGGACAGGAAGTAGCATCCATTAATCAGCCCCAAGTATGTCACTCTGGAAGAGGGGAAGGATTTAGATTTATGACTGAAATATATTAGATAGTTGACAATAGTATCTCACTGGTATTATACTAGTATTGCACTTGTACCAAACTAGTATCTCACTGGTATCTCACACTCTAGGACCATATTTTGACCCATTGGTTCTCATTGGTATTACACTGGTATCTCACTGGTATTACACTGGTATCTCACTGGTATTATACTAGTATCGCACTTGTACCAAACTGGTATCTCACTGGTATCTCACACTCTAGGACCATATTTTGACCCTCAGCAAGTGAGGTCTCACTAAAAGACCACCCCCGCCTGATATATTTAGACCAGTCAAATAACAACAAAGATATATTGCACTAAATATATTTTGCTAAGTATGATATATTTGAGTTATGTTGTAAGTTTCAGAGAACTGGAAAACTGTTTAAAAACACTTCAATTCGACCAGACCAGCGACCAAACACAGGACCATGAGTCACTTCACTACCTGAAGGTGTTGGCGTCGTAGAGCCGACACGCTCCTCGACCTCCGCACTGCTTCGTCCCCCACTTCAAACAGGTTCGGTCAATGAGTGCTCCAAAGTAAATGGGAGGAGGGATTCCACCTGAGGAGACACGGAGAACCCACTCCTCAGGACACAGACCAGAGAAACACTGGATCAGTCACTCCGGTTCTCACACTCACCTAAGGTTCTCACGATCAGTGTCTGCATTCCCAAGGCTAGAGACTTCAGGTCCACCTGTATAGACCTGGAATGGGGATCAAATTAGGGAAAAAAAACACAGAAATATAAACATTAAAGTAGTAGCTATGATAGCTGTAGTACAGTACATATATCGAAAGAGTATTTCTGACCGCAGCAGTACGATGTATCCCGGTGTTCCGCCACATCCGGATATAAAGGCACCGAACACAGACATGGCCATGTAGATTTTAAACAGCCTGTCACAGCTACTCCTCCTACTGCACTGGCCCAGAGCTACGGAGGTGTTCAAGCCCGGAGTCATCTGTCCTGCACAGGTGCAGTTATGGAACATCTGCAGAGAAAAAAAATTAAAAACCTTTGTTTTTAAAACATACTTTACTTTAGTTAGACGGTTTGTCTAAATCTATTTTTAATTTTTTAATTTTTAATATTTATATTCTTCAGATTAGAGGTCTTCAACATAGGGTGCGTGGCCCCTAATAGGTCCATGGAGGTATCTGATCATTCTTTTCCTAAATATTTTTACATAATGTTAAAAAACTGAACAAGTTCAGCTGAGACCTGTCCAGGTCCGCAACGCCACAATTTAATACAAATATAAGGGGCGGTTGCCTCACCATGTCTTTGCCAGCGCCGGTGGAGGTCTGGCAGCCGGCCAGACAGGGGGAAACATAAGTCATCCCATCATCGGCACACACCGGGTCCCAGTGGTTCAGTGAGCAGGTGCAGCCCACGTTGCACTGGGACACCAAAGTCTGTTGGTTGTAGGACACATGAGAAACTCTGGAGCAGACATAAACAGACAGGGTTGAAATTAGTTTTTTGGTTTTCTTTAATACTTTTACATATAGACCTATAGTCGCTAGTAAGTAAACAAGAAAAAAAAACATATATGCACATACATGTATATGTATATATATATAGACAAATATATATACGTATATAAACATATATATGCACAAATATACATACATATATAAACATATACATGCACATACATATATATGTATGTGGATATATATACACAAATATATATACATATATAAACATATATGCATAAATATATATACACAAATACATATACATATATAAACATACATATGCACAAACATATATACAGTTTATATATATGTATGCATGTACAGTATGTTCTTTTTTTGTTCTTCCCGTAACTTCTCATACACAAACTCTTGTCACTGGTTCATGGAAAAAAATATTTTGCGTAAATCTGATCTGTGTCGCAAAGAGAGGTTGGGGTCCACTGATGGTACAATCTGTGCCAAGTTCGGTCTACAATAATACCATCTCAGGACTATGTCCCTTAAAAAAGAATCTTTCCAGACCATGACAGCGTCGGCTGCCAACATGCCACTCACCCCTGATATGAAACGGTGAGACCAGCCACTTCTGTGTTGTCACAGTGCATGAAGATCTGCATGGCCAGCAGACAAAAGGAGACCAAGGCGGTACAGATGGCCACCCTGGCTGCTCCGATGATGCCGAGCTTGAACCGCTTCAGTATGTAACCTCCTGTGATGATGCCCAGAGCCACAGCCGGTAGGTTGAGGATTCCTGTAGGACCCACCCATCCACACAGGACAAACATTGGTATTGTATAAGCAACTGATGAAGATATAAGACGATGCAGTGGTGGGAAAACGGCTGGTGTTCGAGAGTCGTTCAAAAGTTGTTGTAACTTAAAAGTAGAATTTGCTAGAATATCTTAAATTAATAATCAATTACTCTACATAGTTTCTTAGGTTTACTGCAATACTGTGGTGGTGTTTTCACTTACAGGACGCTGCCCTGTGCTTAGATTTTCTCTTTTTCTGAGGGAGCCTAACGCCACAGTAGGGCCACACAGTGGTAAAGTGGTAGGAGCCCCTGCCTCACAGCGGTGGTTGCCTCACTGAACCTCCACTGACCTTAAAACTCAGTCATTTCTACTAGACTACTATATTCATTAAACCAAAAAAAGGACTGCGTGCTCTGTGTCCCCTAGAGGTACCCGCCCCCCACTTTGGGAACCACTGCCTAAAAACAGATGATCGTCAACTTGCTCCCAGTGGTAACTGATGGTCTTTCTGCTTCTAGCTATAAATGGGTCACAGGTGTGAGTGTGGATGTGTCTGGTTCCCCCTACAGGAGGGGTAAGGTAACTACATGCTGTGCTGAAAATGTTTTCAATACCTTTAAAAAAATACTTTTTCATCTACATCTCAAGTGGTGTTTTAGAACTTAAATTATTGCAACTAAATATTTGAACATTCATCGTCATGAATTTATTGTCTTTGTTCGTTAATCTATGTGGTTTTTTTAAAGTCCTTGTACTTGTCTCCGGTCATCGGGGTTACCTCCAGAGACCACTCACCTTGACAAACTAAACCCCCGTCTGAGACGAGCTGGTAAACAGCCATAAAGAGCTTATTCAACTCTGAAGGCTGAAACTTTTACTGGGACACTCCAACACAAAGTCCACAGATGGCTGCGTGGAGCTCACATTCCAGGTCAACTTTATCTCCCACAATCACACTTCCCTTCAACAACATCATTGTTTCAGCGCCTTCTTGCCCCAAAGTACAGGGAGAGCAGAGTGAATGGGGCCGTTACCGATGATGAAAGTAGCCCTGGAGGCTGATTGGCCGTAGATCTGCTCCAGGAACTTGGGCTTGAAGGTGATCAGGCCGATGAAGCCATTTACTGCCACCAGGTGGGTGATGATCATCAGTGTGTAGATGCTGTTCCGGAAGAGTCTTCTCAGAGACGGGACGAAGTCTGGGGCAAGAAAGAGAGAAGAGAGGCCAAAAATAATGACTTTGTTTTTTATGTTTAACATAATGATGCATTCAGTTATAATTGGTTGATGAATTGCATTACATCATCTGCAAAAAAACAAAACAAAACATAAAAAGGCCATTCAGATAATTATAAGGAGAATCATAAATATTTAAATAATAATTATCTATTTTATCTGTAGCTACTGTTTTATGTTCAATAACCAGGGTGATAAATATGTGGGTCTAGGCCAGTGTTTTCCAACACGGGGGTCGTGACCCCACATGAGGTCACCTGAAAGGTCTATTAATTGATAAAAATCAAATGACTGATAAAAAAATATTTTTTGAACTAAAACACCACACACATCTTAAACCTCAGATTTTTTTTAACTATTACAAATAAAAACCGAGTTCAAATAAAATGCAGCATATAAATATATCTGTGTTGGCGCTGGGAAAATCAAAACTAAAAACGGGATCTAAAAAAAAAAGTTTCCGTGGTTGCCAAAAATTTGTGATGTCAAAATGGGGTCACAAAAGGGGGTCAAAAAAAGGTTGTAAACCACTGGTCCTGGTCTTACTTAGACTGAACTACATGTTCTGACTCATTGATTGACTTTGATTGGATGATTAGTTTTTTTACTGCGGCTGCACCGTACCTTTAGCCATCTCCCGAAATGAGACCTGCTTCTCCTTCTCCTCCTGGTCCTGGCTCTGCTCCGGGAGGAAGTTCTCCTGCTCTGCCACCGAGGTAATTTCTGTGCTCTTACTCTGACTCTCCTCTTGGCCCTGTTTGGGCAGAGACTTGGGCAGGAACCAGAACGGAATACCGGCCAGAAAGATCACGGTTCCAGTGGCTATGAAGCCGAGCCACCAGGCCCCCACCCAACGGGAGTCCTTATGGTTGATGGCGATGGTGTCTGTGAAGAGGAGAAGTGAGCAGGAAGTTGGACGATAGTCTCATTGGACATTTCTAAAACTGTAGTTTTTTGTTATTAAAAATTATAAGACATTTTAATAAACTAAACCCTCCATCTTTTTTTAAACCTTGTCGTTGACTCTTCTTGCGGACCGAGTGTAATCGGTTCCTGGGCTGTCAGTGACCCCCGGGCCAGAAGTTGAAATATTGTAAAATTTTTCACTGAGGCAAAAAAAATCACCGTCACATTCTGGACCTCCACATACCCAAGTCTACGAACCCAACGTCCACGTAGATCTTAGCTAGGAAGGATCCCAGTAGGTATCCGAACATGGGTCCTAAAATCCCGACCGTATGGATACAGGCTGAGGAAAGAAAGAAAAGGAGGTGATGGATAAAATGTAGAATATAGAAAATCATACCGGAGCACAGATCGTCCAGAAAATCACTAACCCAAATAGAAGGGCGTGTTCTCTTCTCTGGAGAAATCGTCCAGGTAGGAGACACCCAACGGCACGATGGGAGTCTCGCCGATTCCTCGCAGCATGTTACCCAAGAATACATAAATCCACATGGACGAACCGGCTGCCTTTTCACATCCTGAGAAGAATTCAACTCCAAATTAGATCTGGAAATGTTTTTTTAAAATAGTACTTGTTTGTGTATTTTGATAGTTTTACCTGCTTTGGGCAGTAAATCCTGAGCTGCCTGTGTACTGTGGTTGGAGTGACAGGGCAGGATGGTGTCAGTGCTGTTGATGTCTGAGCTGTGAGTCACACTGGTCTCATATTTGTACCTGACGAATGAATGAAGAAGAGAAGTTCTCCTGATGTAGTACTGTGTACTGTGATTACAGGAAGGTACTTTACACATGTAATATCTGCAGGTATCTGGTGACATAACAGACAGGATGTAGGACAAGACCGACATGTGTCGCTGCTAACACAGAGAGTTGACCTCATTGACCTCACATCTGCTGAACAACAATAGAGTCAACAGTAGAAAAATACAACATACAAACATAGATGACAATAACAGTAGAGGTCAACGACCTTTTTGAAGATCCTTTTTTTACTTGTTTGATACACACTTCCTGAATAATGTCATGATAAAAAAAAAATTATAATACAAAAATTCACTTCAACATCATTATCAGTTTAACTGATTCAAAAAGTCTAGCCTTGTTGACAAGTTTTTACTTTTAGAACACAATCCAATGTCAATGTTTCCCAAAGACTGGGTTGCAAGAGATTTTTTCTTCATGTTTCCCAGTAGTTTACGAATAAAATCTATTGACTTGGGTCACGAAGGTTAGTGACTTTTCAAAATATGGGTCCCCAGAAAAAAGTTTGGGAAACACTGCCTCAGGTGGTCCATGTAGGCAACAAGTGGTCCCCAAACACCACGTTGGTGACCACTAGTTTAGACTCACTTGAAAAATGTTTTCAACCTTAGGGTCGAGGCCCTAAATAGGGTCGCATGAAACATCTAATAGATTATTTATTTAATTTCAACTAATTTTTTATTCTTTTTAAAATGATGATTTCTAAATGATATCTAGAAAAGTAAAATGTCTCTAGGGTCACAAGAATTTTGGGGTGTCAAAATTGGGTCAAAGGTCAAAAAAAGGTTTGGGAACCATGAAACATCCAGGGCATGTGACTAGACTATAGAAAACGAGACAAATGATAAACATGAAGTGAGCGTTGTACTAACAGCCCCTGCAGGAAGTGAGGCAGAGTCACGAGGTAAGATCCCAACGCCATGATCACACAGCCAATAGCGATCAGCCTGGGACGATGGAGCTTAGCGCCAAAGTAGCTCACAAAGGCCACGACCAAGAGGTTTCCTGCCAGTGACAGATGACAAAAAAAAAAGGTTTAGTCACAGACGGAGTGAATAACTCTGGATCGGCTGATTTTATGTGTCGTGGTCAGGGACGGAACAAGAACCCATTTCGAAGCTGCCGTCGATGACTCCAATCAGGGAGCTGGGGATGTCGAATCTCCTCTCGATCTGAGTGATGGAGCTCTTCATGTAGGCTCCACCGAAGGCTTTTGCAAAATATACGAAAGACAGAGAAACCAGGAAGAGCTGGAAAACACGGACACGTCGTTGGAACATTTGTATTTTTGGGTATTATATAAACAGAAAATAACAACTGTATGTTCTGAAGATGAATCAGCGTATTTTCCTGCATCTACTTGAATAACGTGTGCTAGTTTTTGGTAGTACTTCCCAAATGGAGGTTCCCGTACCCCTAGTGGGTGTATTGAGAATTGAATTGTGAAGAAATGCATGAGAAATCTATATATTTACATACAGGTGTTTTATTGATTTTTGAATCATAGCAGAAGGTGAAAATGATTTAATGATAATGCATTTAATACATTATTTATTTATTTAATTGAATGGTTTTGAATTTAGTTGTTTTTATGTCTGTATTTTCATACAATTGTTTACGTCCCTTAAAAAGGGCTGAGAACCACAGGTCTAAACTAATAGTTCAATCACTCGGTGATTGTGTGACAGTTGCAGATGAAGACGATGTCAAAAGCGGCCGTCCCCGTGTCTTTGTGGACGTGAAGACGACCAGAATAGAAAGGAGGAGTTTTGTAGAGTGGGTATAAAAGTGTTGAAGACGACTTGATCAACACCGTCATGACGTAACCGTGGGTATAAAAGTGTTGAAGACTTGATCAACACCGTCATGACGTAACGACCGTCCACTGAAACTGATCGGATTACATTCATTTACATGTTGAGCTAACGCCTGTGAGTCAGTGAGTACGCATCAGAGAGAAAGTACTCATTTGCTCAACACCTCACCTAGAACAATGGCCTAACATTCACTCAATATATAAATGAATATATATAAATATATACATAAATATATACATATACATAGACATATATCTGCAGATATGTTCATGTGCTGTCTGTACAAAAACAAAGGTTCACTATCAGTATATAAATATATGTACTTAAATACACACACACATATATATGTAGATATATAAATATGTACAATAAATAAATATATAATATAAATATATGTGTATATGTAAAAAAAATCACTATTATATATACATATATATACAGTATGCACTACACATATATATATCAATATATATAAATATATATATAAATATATATACAAATATATATCAATATATACATATATGTATGTATATATAAATATACAAATATATGTGTGTGTGTATTCATTCATATCCTGTGTCGGAGGTCACTGGGCCGTTGTGATCTGTTTGCATTGCCAGTACAAATAGCGTGTGCAGACATTGCTTTGTCCAAAGATAGATAAAAATTGAAAGGGATTCACTCCAGCTCAGAGGTCACGGATTATTCATTGATTCTGTTGTGATAACTGCCTAACGTAACTTAACTTACCCAGCACTTATTCCTGTAAAGGTTAGGCAACATGGAGGTTCATAAAGGAAGATCTGGTGGGGTTTTTTTTTCCAATATTCTAATCAAACCAATAACTCTGATTTATAGGGTCAGTATATGCAGATGCACCGCAGGTACTGTAAGGTCCGGAGAAATACTGGGAGAAATAAGGTAAGAAAACACACGTCTTCATCTGTTGAGCAATGTCTAAAATTCCCAACATTAAAACACTGGGAAAAAAAAAAACGGGTTCCAACCTTGAGCTTTGAGCAGCAACCATCACGTGGTTTTTTGGACTCCACACTCATGATGCTGCCGTGCTCTGGGCGGACGAAAGGAGGCCCAAAAGAAAACACAGATAGTCCTGTTGAAAAACAAGGAGATGGGATTATGATCCGTCACCCAGACGGATGGTGGTTCCACTCCAGGCACCAATACAACCATCCAGGCCTTTATAAGTGTTAAAATTAAATATATGCATTTTTTTTTTTTGCACCACATCAGTAAGTTATAATGCCCTGGCTGAACGCCCCCTGCTGCAATTTCAGAACAAAAACACTGGAGCAGAACTTTGCACAGAACAAAGAAAAAAAAAAGCTCAAATCCTAACTCACAATTAACTACATTTAAAAGCAACTGAGAGGTTTGAAATCAATATAAAAAAAAATCAAAATCAAAATTAATTTCTTTAACCTTGCAGTACTGGAACAGCATTAACAAGGTAAACAGTCACATGATAAAATTATATATATACATATATATATATATTTATATATATATATACATATATGTATATATATATATTTTATTATTATTATTATTTGAGTCAGTGATTATCCAATAGAGGACCAAATGTCATTTTAAGTCTTCATTTTAATAAAAGTGACTAAAAGGCTAAAAATCAACAAAAATTTCAAAATAGAAATGACATTCAGTGAAGTAAAACAGTGCCATAAATTAAAAACCTGAAGAATATTTACCTGCGACGGGGCAGAGCTCCTGTGACGGATGTCGGTGATGTCTGAAAGTAGCCGGCGCTCCGTCGTACCTGGCAGGACTTTGTGCTTAAAGTCGCAGTCTTATCACAAACAAACTACAAACATCACCTATAATCAGTAACCCAGCCTTTCCTGTGCACTTGGTGATCATGTCAATAAAAAGAGCTGAATGCCCACCAACCCCTACACACACACACACACTCAGAGTCAGGTAACAGCTACACGACAAGTAGTGAAGAAGTGGGGTACAGGTCTGACCTGCGCTGCAGAGATCAGAGGTCTGCTCGCACATCCTCCGGTGGAAACATCCCACGCCTCCTCAGTATCCACGCTCTTGAATGGACAACAAACAGCAGCAGCGTGAAGCTGGGCCACAGCTTATTTTAAAAGCCCGCTCCCTCTGATGGTTGGCTGTTTTTCCAAAAAATAAAATGCTTTTCTCTGCTGGAGAAAACTCAGGCTTTTCTAAGACTGGGGGTTTCCTGGGCTTGATCAAAGTCTTCCTGTTCCATTGATAGACTGATAACAATGGCCTCTTCTACTGTGTCCTATTGCTTGAGAAATATACATCACATCCTCTCATCCCACCTTTTCAGGACAAAATGGAAGGCTTACATACATCGAAGAAGGAAAAAAATAAAGCTACTTCAGCTCCACCCTGTTAGGTGGGGTCTTGGGGTCAACTGTGAAAGTGTCGGTCACCTGCCACTTTGCTGTGTGAAACTGAGGTGAAACTTTTGGGTATTAAAAGTGCTTTGTATGTGGGTTGTTTAGTCTCCCCATGAATGAACAGGTCCGTACACTCCTCACTGCACTGACTGGCGTTAACCACCTTGTCCAGCTTATTCCTTGGTGTTGCCAGGTTTGAAATGCACGGGGATCTGGTGTTGGTTAAAGATCCTCCTAAGTTTTTTCTGAACCGAAACCCACACACACAACTGAAGAAGCCTCTTGGATGAGAGGTGAAACGTCTTCTTTTAGAAAATTCACGTCCAGTTGCCTAACAGAATTTTTTTAACTTAAATCAGCTGTGAATGAATCCAAACTAGCTCGTGTCTCCACGGCGCCACCTCCAGAGCCTCAATGGTTAATGTCTGTCGTGAGAGTTAAAGAGCTAAAACGACCCATTACCTCCTTAAGTCAAAAACACACATTAATGGCGCTGATCAAAGACCAGGCTGAGTGGCTGCCAACAGTGAGTGAGGGTGAACTGACAGACAGCAGCAAACAGGACAGCGAGTTCACCGTGAGGATTTATTTAAAATGAAGAATACGAAGAGAGAAAAATGTATTTTTTTAAATCAATGTCTGCTGAATTTAACAGATTATTATTAACTGATTGGATAAACGTCGTTATTTTTTAAAGTACTTCTCAGCGCAGTATCCCGCAGGTTCTACACTCACAGCTGGTGATATGCTCGTAGGTGAACAGTCTGCTGGTGTGGTCAGAGCACTGCAGGGTCACTGACCTCTTGACTGAACTCCGCTCCTGACAGCATCTGTTACTCTGCACCACCTGCAGGTCACCATGCAGCACTGCCACCCTGTCATCATGGACCAAGAGAGTAAAAAAAGTGAGTGATATTTGCATCTGAAATACTCCTTACAGCTAATACTACTCTGGAGTACTCTAGTACTCCCCACACTGTGTGTGTAATTTAATTACTACATACTTAACATTAATATAAGTGGACAAAGAGCAAAAAAAAGTGAGTGACTTTTGCATTTAAAATACTCCTTACATCTAATACTACTCTGGAGTACTCTAGTAGTCCCCACACCGTGTGTGTAATTAAATTACTACATACTTAACATTAATATAATTATTATTTTAAAGGTGGGAATTGTGATATTTTCCTTTAAATGTAGACTTTTTTGGTGGCTTCTGCAGTCACTAGGTGGCGCCACCTAGTTATGAAAAAAGCTCTGCAGCCACTTAGACTGTTTACATGGTTTACATGGTTTACATGGAGTACATTGGTGGTACCATTGAAAATTATTCAAATTAATTGGTCTGAATACTAATATTTATTAACTGCAAATATTTGTCTGTGTTCATCGAGGCCAGTGTTTCCCAAACTTTTTTGGGGGGGACCTATATTTTAAAAGTCACAAATCTTCACGACCCAAGTCAAAAGACATTATTTGTAAACTCCTAGGAAACATGATGTGAGATGTGACCCTAAAAGAAAATCTCTTGCGGCCCACCTAAGGGTCGCGACCCAGTCTTTGGGAAACAATGATCTAGGCAACAGTGAAGGGCAGAATAATCAAAGATTTTTTCCTACAAGGTGGAACTAGATGGCTATAAAAACAGGTGTTGAAAATCTGTGTGTGTGTCTTTCTTCAATTCCTGCAAGCATATCGGTGTGGTGTTCAACTAAACAGGCCCAGGCTTCACACCAAGTAAGAAAATTGTGAGCAAATTTAAACTATAATAGTTTTTGTAGATGATAATATTTTTGTGACATTTTTGTTTGGTGGTGCGACGTTGGACTTAAAACTATAAAAATTTGTGCCGTGGCTCAAAAATGGCGGAGAAAGCAGTGGAGCGGTGGTGGTCTCACCTGTGCTGCGGCAGACATAAACCTTGGCACACTGGCAGCTCAATATTTGTAGCACAGCCGCTCATGTTGAGGTCAAAGCGGGACATCTTTGGCGAACAGTTGACTTCACCTGTTGTTTAAAGAAAACACAGTGATAGGATAAAAAAGTTGGAGTCATATGGGCAACATAGATGTTTTAGGGTGGGGGTCTTAATGATCCAAGTTACAGTTTTACACATGCGAGTTAGATCACAATCATTTATTAGCAGATGACTCAGATGAGTTATGATTGGAGTGTGATTGGTTCTGGACTCACATGTTGAGCAGATCGGCTGTTTTTCCTCGACCCTCCTCACCTGGAGAACAAAACCCACATCAGTTATTTTCAACACCCAAAATGATTAGGTTCTGCTTCAAAATGTGACCTTTAAAAAAATTATATATATATAACATGAAGACAACTCTCATAGTTGACAAGGAAAACTTTAAAAAAATATTTTTAAACATCAGTATAGTACTGAAGTATAGTATGTGTAGTATGCAGAAAATATCTGTTTCTGTTTACATAATGAAGCCAGTTCAAACCTAGAGAAATGGGAGAGACTATGTCAGCAGGGGGAGCTCTGTGCTATAGTACACCACAATCTTGCTCAAATATAAAATAAATTAAAAAATGTTTATGTCCATTAACAACCAGTGAGAACTGTTGCAGACAGTGTGTACCTCGTCTCCTGGACAGCGGTCTTCTGGACAGGTAACGCTGTCCGTAACCGTATGTACTCCCTCTTTGGTGCAGTTGAACGACATGCAGGGAAGGGCCGCATCTTTCCACGTGTCTCCTATCTATCGACAGACACAGACACACACCCACAAAAACAAACACACAATCAGTTCAGACTTAAATTCTCCTCTGGAGGAAACGCCTCCAGTGCTCGTGTTATCATGTGGCCATTTACTGTACTGCACCTTGTACGTCTTGTCCTTATAACTGCAGGTCTTCTCAACTGAAAAAAAAAACAAAACGCCAAAACAAAACAGTGTTTATTTAGGCAGAGGATAGATTAAAAAACAAACAAACGAGGAAGTTCCTGCGCTCACCGCAGGCCTGGTCACCGCAGCAGGAAACGTTCACGGGGACAGAGCCGGGGCTGCAGAGAGGGGCAGGTGGACTGGGCTTTGGAAAACACTGCTCTGTCAGAGTCTGGCTGTTACACGTACACAGAAGACAGTTGGACTTCCACACTTCACCAGGCTGGAGGAGACAGAGACAAGGACTGCAGCTTTAAAACCATATTATTATTATTTTTAAATTAAAAAAACCCATCACTGCTCCTACCAGTCTGGGCTCTCCCATTGGTCCTTTACAATCTGTGGGTGAACAGATACAAATCCACCCGTAAGTGTGTAACAATGTATATTATACTGTAAAGGTTTGCGGTACTACGTGTTACTCACAAGAGCAGTTGGACACGCAGTTGACGGAGTATTTCCCAGCTCTTATCTGACCACTAGGACAGAAACACCCTGAGCTGGCCTTGTCCAGCGAGGACCCTGGATGTTGTTGTCTGTGCAGACAAAATGACAGATCTTTTAGTGTGTGTGTGTGTAGTGAAGTAGAAGTTAAGTTAGGGTAAATCAGTTCAATTTTCTAACCCTCCGTAGCAGAAGTCGTCCAGTTTGTCGCTGCACTCTCTGTAGACCAGTCCTGTTGAACAAGCTACGTCTGGAACACGGAGACAGATTTTTGAGTCAGGTAAATGGTGCGGTGGTACGACCGAAGTGGGCCACGTAGATAAAACACACACGAAACATAAAAATACCACAGCGGCCATCGGTCAGTGTTCTCCAGTCCACACAGACGCCGGCGTTCTTGCACTCCTCGGCCGCTTGTTCTAGAGCAGAACACGGAACAGCTCTGTTCCCACACGAGTCCGTCTGACAGTTCCTCTTTTTGAGCTGCAGGTTGACCTTCTCTCTGCACTCTGAAAAGACTCTAAAAGACAAAAATGGATTACGGTTTTACTTAAAAAACAAAACAAAACATGGGTGTGTATTTTTGTGTGTTGCCTACGGATGCTCCAGCAGTTCACAGACGGGGTTTGAAGGGCAGGTGGTGGTGCGGGTGAAGGGGCCGTCAGTTGGTGTTGTCGGATGACAGGACACATTCCTGGGCGCCGAACTGCAGGCGGGTTTCAGAGGGTCGGCCACGACCCAGTCATAGGCCGTTTTATCACAACAACTGTTGTCCTCGATTTGCCCTTCTCTACGTACACAGGACGGACCACCGCACACACCTGGAGCAGATGGAGACAAAAGTGTTTTAAAAATTATGAACAACCTTGGGGTCTCAGCCCCGTTTCGGGTCACCTGAACAGTCTAGTAAAAGATTTTTTTAATTTTTTAAATTGTGATTAAAAACACCATACACAAACTTAGACAGCCGTTTTCCCCAAAACAATATTTAGGTATCTCCTGCCTGGAATTACCACGTTACCTACTTTTATTCTGATGCCCACGAGACGCATTCCACAAATTAACAATTTATACAAAATACATTTTTTAAAGCAATTTGAATATTTGGTGAAACCCAAGCATTATCAGGTTTTCATTATGAGGGGAAAAACCAATAACAATTCATTCCGATATTACATACTTATGCTAACATCGCGCCAATATTATCAGACATCCCAACAAAAAAAAGTTTGGTAACCATTGACCTAATGTGTAAATACTGACGTACCACATTGTCCCTGCGTGTTGTTGAAGAAATGCTCCATGGCCAGATTGACCACTAGGGTGTACGAAGGACTTAAAGAGACATAGGAGCGGACGTCTGGGAGGTGGACCGACACCACATACCCTGTAGTTTCAAACCTCAGCCCGTGTTCCTCGTATGGCGGCTGAATGATTTTACCGTCGAGGGCGACCTGAGACAAACAGAGGAGTCAGTGAATAATCCAGATCAGATTTGTGTAAACGCTTTATGAGGCGGCTGAAGTAATATTTGCACGCTATCCTACTTGTACTGTGCGAAAAGGCTGGATGATGCTCAGTGTGGCCACGTGGCTTTGGTATCGGAGGGAGATGCCTTTAGCACAGGAGGCTGAGCCGGGCATGCAGAAGAAGTTGTCCACAGAAATGGACAGATGATGCTGAGGTGACCGCTCCTCCACCAGGATGTAGGTGCACTCATCCAGGAAATCGAAGGCGACACCTTCAAAGGTGATGTAATGGGGATCGCCATAAAGATCGCAACGACCTGGAACAAGAAGGTAGAGCAATGTTGCCTTTTCCATACACATAAGAAGTCATAAACATTAAATGCTAACCCTTGCAAGACTAATTAAAAAATCATGAAAAAAATAAACAAGAACAAATGAAACAAACAAGCATGCAGTACCCTTACAGACCACCAGACCACATCTTTTGTATGAACATTTCATTGGTTTGGACAAAATACTCGGTGACTGAACAACACGCTCAACTAGCACGGCAATCTACAAGGTAATTATTAACCATACAAATAACAAACTTCGAAACTACAGTCGGTGCACAGTCGTCAACACCACCGCAAACATCCAACATCAAAAAACTTACAGTCGCATTTCCATGTTTCACAGCATCCATCTGAAACTTTTGTGACTCGGTCTCTGGGGCACGTAGGAACCGTGGGTTCCGGACAGACCACGGGGGTCAACTCAATTTTCCCACCAACACAGGTCTTATTGAAACAGTCCTCCGTCCACACCTCGTTGCAAGCCCAGGTCTTTTTCCTCTTCAGATCCCTACACTCCTCGCAACTATGTGTCGTGCTGTGATGCTTTGGCGTGTGTGGACCCGCTGTCACGACCTTGACGGTCGTAGATTCTGGGGCAGCTGCTGTGGACGTAGACGGTTGTAAGGCCGTGGTCTGTCCCACAGACGTGGGCGGCTCCGTCCCAGAGGTGGTCGACGGTGGCAGTGTTGCAGCAGAGGTTGAGAGGCCGGTGGTGCCCGTTGTAAGTGAAGGCGAGTTTGGAGTCGTTTCTGACCACGTTACAGTAGACGTGACGACGGTGGCAGTCGCCGACGTAGGCGCGGTTGATGTTGCTGTTGTCCATGTTGCAGTGCTCACAGTCGCTGAGGTGGTGGAGGCAGGTTCGGTTGTTGGGATTGGTGTAGTTGATGGTACCTCTGACCATGACTTAGTAGTTGACTGGTCGTTGGTGGTGGTTGGTGTTTGAGAGGTCGGAGATGTGGTTGACTGCGATTCGACTGTTGTAAGTGCTGGTGTAGTGGGTGATGGTGATGGTGAAGGTGGAGTCGTTTCTGTTGTTGGTGAAGTAGTTGAGGGTGTGGTTCCGAGTGGTGACGTAGGCGCGGTTGATGTTGCTGTTGTCCATGTTGCAGTGGTGCTTGAGGTACTCACAGTCGCTGAGGTGGTGGAGGCAGGTTCGGTTGTTGGGATTGGTGTAGTTGATGGTACCTCTGACCATGACTTAGTAGTTGACTGGTCGTTGGTGGTGGTTGGTGTTTGAGAGGTCGGAGATGTGGTTGACTGCGATTGGACTGTTGTAAGTGCTGGTGTAGTGGGTGATGGTGAAGATGAAGGTGGAGTCGTTTCTGTTGTAGGTGAAGTAGTTGAGGGTGTGGTTCCGAGTGGTGACGTAGGCGCGGTTGATGTTGCTGTTGTCCATGTTGCAGTGGTGCTTGAGGTACTCACAGTCGCTGAGGTGGTGGAGGCAGGTTCGGTTGTTGGGATTGGTGTAGTTGATGGTACCTCTGACCATGACTTAGTAGTTGACTGGTCGTTGGTGGTGGTTGGTGTTTGAGAGGTCGGAGATGTGGTTGACTGCGATTCGACTGTTGTAAGTGCTGGTGTAGTGGGTGATGGTGATGGTGAAGGTGGAGTCGTTTCTGTTGTTGGTGAAGTAGTTGAGGGTGTGGTTCCGAGTGGTGACGTAGGCGCGGTTGATGTTGCTGTTGTCCATGTTGCAGTGGTGCTTGAGGTACTCATCATATATTATATAAAATATATACAGTATGTATTTATATATGTGTGCATATAAGTATATATATGTGTATATATTTCTATATATGTGTATATATATTGCATGTGTTTATATAAAAATATAAACTGACCTCCTTTAGTTTTATACTGCTGAAAATGGGCTTCAAATACTCGAAACAGTAGTACACAGGATATGTATACACCTGCCTAAGACTTACCACATAATGGACTCCAACATTATCTTTGCCCCAGGCGGGGTGACAGTGCCATTAAAGGAGCAGGTACACTGTACCAGTGTGGTACATTCACCAGTGTTCTCGTCATAGTACGGGGAATCTTCTGGACATCTGGGGTAGCAGCCTTTTTCAACAACGCACACAAAATATCCGATGTTTTTAATAAGTTGACAACAAATCACAACTTCCACTTCAGGATCTAGTGGAGCTCCAGAAAGTACTGTAGTTACCTTCCAGTTTGTGAGTGAAATAATCATCTTTCCCGCAGGTGAGCACCTCTCCACAGGCCTGGTAGTGCCAGGTACACTGGCCCTGCTGGTTGTAGTAGTCGCAGTAGACGGCTGCACGACAGATTATTACAGGTGAGTGTAGCACTGACTGACATGAAGTAACTGTAGCGTTAATTTATTTACATTATTACGATATACCTTTACCAAAGAGTCAGTGGTTCCTGCACACCCCCACCCTCTATTATTGTCCACGACCAAAGCGAAATAATCAGAAAAATTACTTCAAAGGTCCACTAAATTTGATTTTCAATTACCAAAAAAACCAAAAAAAAAAACAAAATCTGTGCAATTTCTCTTGAATTTCAAAAATTGAAACTGACATTAATTTACATGCTTGAGTCCTCCTAGAGGGGACCGCCCCCTACTTTGAGAACCACTGTTTAACTGTAACTTAAAAATTATCCAAAAAAAAAAAGAAAATCAGATGTGGATAAATTTAACGTACGACATTGTGCGGGGGTTCTCCAATTGACACAGACACCCTGGTCACTGCAGGCTTCAGCATAGGCGGCCACAGCTGTGCAGAAGCCCAGGAACTTCCCTTCAAACTCACAGGAGCAGGACTCCTGCACACAGGCCTGATAGTACGGCTCCGGATCCACCTGTGGAGCGGAGTAAACTTTTCAGTATTTTTTTTTTTTTTTGTGCGTCACAGTTAATACAGTCAGTGCTGTGTTAAATGCAGACAGCCATTATTTGCATACTTTTAAATGGCAGTCTTTGAAGGTGTCTGACGTTATGATCATGCAGCGGCGCTGGGCCCAGGCGGCGCAGTAGGAGTTGCGTTTGCATGGAAACATCTCCGTGGTAACATCAGAACACGGGGGCGTGGCGGCCTTCCAGCTGTTCCCAAAGACCATGGGGCTGGACAGCACTTAACACACGAGATTCAAATTGATTGCCATGACAAGTGCTAATAAAAAAATTAGCATTATTGAAAAACAGAGGGAAAAAGTGTTTCACCTGCTGAGCCACTTGTCCGTAGGTCGTTCATCGCACTGGAGTCAAAATTCCCGCAGAGCCCACACACTCGACTCTACAACACAGGACATCGAGGTAGAAGCATTTTTAATTTAAATCTCGAAGAACCTTCATCCATCCATTCATCCATCCATCCATCCAACCATTTTCATCCTCTAATCCGTTATTGGGTCGCAGGGGCAGCAGTCTTCATGACCGCCACAGAAAGCATACTGCACCGTACCAACCCCCCCGTACCTTCCTGCGGGGGGTGAGTCCACTGGAAGGGACCAACCGCCCTAACCAGGATTCGATCTTTCCCAGGAGGTGAATCCTGGGGTTCTACACCAATGACAGAGACATTGGCTCTGGGTCAAAGCACCACTATCTCAAAGTTATAAAATCTACGTCAATGATTGTCAACTGGCAGTCCATGGGCTACATCCAGACCGCTGAACCGTGCAGTCCGGCCCACGACTGTATTCCAAAATAAACTCCTGGCCCTCTGACAAATGTCGTTGGTGACCCCTGATGGACATCTTGTTTACTCACTCTCCAGTTTGGTTGCAGCTCCACGGTGATTCTGGTGTGTTTGTCCCAGATGAGCGTTATCCCTTTGCTTGGCACCGAGACGATGATGTAGAGTCCAACGGTGCGTGTGGCGTAAAGTAAGTCCATCGGCGAGGTTGTGTTAGTCTGAAGACGCCTGGTCACCCTCTGATCACTGAGCGTCAGAGTGACTGTGCCCTGCAACAACGTCGAGCAAAGAAATGTCAGTCACTGGTTTAACCAGAAATAAAAAAATAATAAAAAAGAATGAAACTAAATGATGAAAAATGAAAATGTGGCCAGCAGTATTTGTATTTGAAGAAAAATGTGGCCAGCAGTATTTGTATTTGAAAAGGAAAAAAAAAAGAATGAAAAATCACATAAATGTCCAGAACAATTGACCGAGAGCAGGTCATTTCTTCATCGCAGCAGGGAACGCTCTCCACACTGACAGAAAACGAACCGTTTTCATTTCCACAATGATCCTGAAAATTTAATAAAAAGAGAAGAATATCTGGTGTTGTGAAAGCAGTAAATAAGGTAGTTATCCAGAGTGTTCTGGAAAGTACATATTGTGTATTATCTCTAAAACATATGTGCAGGGCAGAACTCCAGGCTCGGTTTGTCTTGACCTCACCTCCACAAGTGTGTACTGGCAGTGTCCATTAAAGCGGTACCATTTAGAGTCAAAGGTCTGGTAGTGTCCGTTTCCATACACCTGACACTGGCCAGGACAGGGTTCATCTGTGCAGTGCCACCGACCCTGACCACATGTGCTGTAGGACCAGTAACAGGACCATCAATTTGAAGACAGGATTGTTACATCAGTGTATGGGTGAGGGATCGGGGGGGGGTTAGATGTTACCATGTTTTACAGTTGGTTTTGACGTGCTGTCCTGGAGCAAACACTTTCCCACTGTACACACAGGTACAGTTGTCCATGGAAACACAGTTTCCACGGTGGTCCTCGTACTGGTCATGTGGACAGTAACAGCCGCTCTCACAGGTCACAGCCACAGCCTGGAGAGGACAACAACATATATATCAACATATTCAAATTTTTGTTCACGCCCAGCAGGGGACACCGTACTGGATAAGAAAGACCGCGTTGACCAACCTGTAGTTTTCCGAGACTGTCACAGGTTTTCTGGGCCGTGTTAACTGGACGCTCTGAGCAGTGGTAACAAACCTTCCCATTCCTGCAACCTGAGACAAGTCCAGTTAACGACAAAAGAGCTCATTGACCTTCATATGTACTGCAACAAATCACAGCTCAAAATAAAAAGATTCATTAAATCGGTGGTTCTCAAAGTGGGGAGCAGGCTCCCATAGGGGGCAAAGAACTGTATTCTCGGGCCACAGTAAGTCAAATTGATTGAAATTTAGACTTTTTTTTCCGTTTGTCTCACAGTGAGAAAATTGCACTATTTTGTATTACTTTTTGTAGGAATTCTGAGAAAAACTAAAAAAAATGAGAACCACTGCCCTTGAAAACATAGATGATTTTTTTTTTTTACAAAAGGAAAATGTACTTACCACAGTCCTTGGAACAGTGTAGTTCTCCATTCTCACAGAGGCTTTAGGAGACACAGAAGAAGAAGAAGAAGAAAGTCAACTACTGTTGATCACAAACCTCCAGTCTTCACCTCTTGGGCCACGACTTTAATGACAAGAATAAAGGCAGAAATCTGATTTATTTTTGAGGATCCACTCACCACTGAAGTCCATCAATGACCACAGGCCCCGGCTGAATTGCTCCACCACTGTAATGACATTCACACTCTGACTTTGGAGTACAGACTCCTCCTTGGTTCAGGTGAGTTCCCTCTGGACAACCACAGCCTTCCACAGGAGCATCCCCGGACCAGCAGCGAGGGTCAGGCCCAGACAGGGACCTACATGTGTGGTTGCAGGTCCGTGTGTCATAGAAGAATTGTTGATTGTTTGCACATGTCAGAGCTAAGGGCACAAAAATGTGATTATAATTTTTAATGACGTCATTTAAAACAAAAAAACTGATTTTGTATTTTTTAAATTCGTAAATGGTTATAATCAGGGATTCAAACGATGGCATACTGTACCTACCACTTGTAGTAGTTGGGCTCCCTCTGGTGGTAAGTGGGTGAACCTGATTTTCAGTATGATTATTTGTCAAGTTTGGCTTTTGGTGATTTCTTAATAACTTTAAAAGTAATAAATCGCGTCTGTATTTTATGTTGGTGTTACTTCCAGAGTCAAAATTACTTTTTTTAATCTAAGTTGTCTGAAAATGTGTGAGAACCAATGATGAGAGAACTCAGGAATTCAGGTCATCCTTTTCATAAGTACATTGTACTAACAACTCTCTAAGTGTTTGTTTACTCCTGTGTTTATTGGTTGTGCTCAGATTAACCTGGATTAACTGTCTGGTTACAAGGCTGAACTTACTGCAGTTGGTGGCTTTCCTCCAGTCGCCAACGGCAACGCCCAAAATGGCACAGGCTTTAGCATAGCTGCCCAGAGCAACACACAAACACTGCTGTAGGTGGCTGCCACAGTTACAGGTTCTCCCGACACAAGTCTGAAGGAAACAACGATCTTATTGTTCATCATCAATACAGAACAATTTTGTGAAATTCTTTGTGTTTATGTTTGATGTTATATCACAAATCAGTTCCTGGAGGTCTGCAGAGGTACTGCAAGTGTATTTAAAGTTTGATTGATTAATCGGTATAATATAATATTTATATATATGTATTTATATATATATAAATAAACACAAACATATGCATATAAACTATATATATTTTGTATATATATATGTACAGTGAGTACGGAAAGTATTCAGACCCCTTTAAATTTGTCACTCTTTTTTTCATTGCAGCCATTTGCTAAAATCAAAAAAGTTCATTTTATTTCTCATTAATGTACACTCAGGATGGGGTGCTGAGTGTACATTAATGAGAAATAAAATGAACTTTTTTTTATTTTAGCAAATGGCTGCAATGAAACAAAGAGTGACAAATTTAAAGGGGTCTGAATACTTTCCGTACCCACTGTATATGTACATATATATATATACACACCCAAATTTTCACACATACCAAAATGTTTTGAAACCAACTTTTCACACATACCAAAATGTTTTGAAATACAAATTAGCATAACTTTAAGGAATCTGATTGTTATTGCGTAATTGAGAGGTGACACTGATTTTCCCAGTGTCATTTTGACATGGTTAGTTTATAAATGGCGGCCTACTCACTGTACCTTGCACATATTTAAAATAAGACACGATTATTCTCAGTATAGAAAACCCTTGATTTAAGTCTTACAGTGTAGAACTGATCTGCTGGGATGTGATCATGACACTTGGCAAATATTCCAGTTTGGTCTCTCAGTACAGAACACATCTCATCAGCGAAGATTTCTAAAAAAAAACAACAACAAAAAAAACATTATTATAGGATGTTGACATATACTTGTATGAAATTCAATTTTGCTGGCGTTTTATTAAAAAAATATTCAAATGCTACGTGAAAATCTGTGCACACTGTAGGCAGCTACTGTACACGAGTGTATTTTTATCATCCGTCTGTACCGCTGTCGGTGCTGCTGCAGATGGGGGGTATGTTCGCGGCACAAGTGCCCACGCTCCAGGACAGAGCGAACGGCTGTGGTGAATTCTCGACGATCCCGGTGCTTGTGGTGAAGTCGTCTGTGGTGTCGTTGTTGCTGTTGCCGCACAGACCTGACAGATGGATGAACTCTTATTAACACTCAGTACAGTACCAAGTACCAAGTAAAAGTAAAGTACATATACTGCACATACTGTAACCCGATTATTTAGCGCCCTGAGCTAAGTAGCATTTTGCCCCTAACTGCCCCGATGTGAACATATATATTTTCCGATGCTTATTATTTATAAAGTATGCTAAAAAAAGACAAATACAAGTTTAAAGTTAAAAGAATCATGAACCGCGGAAAGCGGCAATTAGCAATTGAGCTATGAAAAAACAGCTAACCAGCGCTAGCACAATACGTATTAGCAGTACCAGTTTGGATGTTTAACTGTGTCAAAAAGCAACAACACTGCTCTCAAAAGTAGAGAACAATATCTATCTTCTATCTATCTTTTGAACACAAGAGTGGTAATAAAAAATTCGAAAGCCCACTACGGCAAATAATCTGGATTGAGCAGTAGCTGCACCTAGCAGCATGCTAAAAACAAGTGAAAATCAGTTTTATAAAGTACAGTAATTATGTCTTTTCTCGGGCAAGTTGTCCAATGTCACGAAGTCGCCGCCCATGTCTCCCAAATCAGAAACTACGCCTGTGAGTAACAGCCAATACCTGCGGAAATGCTAATACCAACTTACTTCTTCTACTGTATGTAACTGACCTGACACGTTGTAAGGGTTGTTTCTGGGAAGAGTGATGTAGAGCTGAATCTCAGGAGACATCTGGACCTGGATCTTCATACCAAAAGATGTCTGGACTTGGACAAACATGGAGGACTGCCAGAAAACCAGGGCATGATCTGATATTTAACAGGAATGACGAAAGCATTACAAGACTAGAAAACACACACACACACACACAAAACAACCACAACTTATTGCAGAGTTGATGAGACAAGACAACAGTCAACAAAGTTTTATCCACTGTTGACTTTTGTCTCTTCTCCTCTTGTTACCAGACTCATGGAGTTCGCTGATCTCCTCGTCTCCCACTTTGACACTGTTTATTGAGAATGTGTATGTAACCTGCAAATAACATGGATATTTTAATCTCCTTTTTGTACATATGAATATTGACAGTTTTTAAATACATAATTCATAGCCTCAAACTCCTGGCCCAGGGACCACTGCTAGCCCACAAATCCTATAATTCTGGCCCTAATAATAATAAAAAATAATCTAAAGAAAAAAGACATCATATCTATATTTTACAAAACTAGTTTTCCAAAAATGTGTGTTTGTTTTTAAAAATATAGGAAAAAATAGAAATATATAAAGAAATTAAGGTGCTAATGACCAAGTACCTGAGGAAGCTGCAGCACAGCTGTGTGTAGAGAGGAATATTTTTCAGAAAACCGAACCATTATGGTCCAGTTAAGACCCTTAAAAACGAAGCATTTAAAAAGAAAAAACAGCAGTGAGTAACCAAACAGGTTTCAGCATGTTAATTTTTAATCATGTACTGTCAACAATTACCTGTGATGCCACATATGCACATTTACCAGGGACGGCGTACTGCTTGCCATCAAATGTTGTCACAAACTGCCCTTCCAGGAGACACCTGGGTGGGCAGGAGTTTTCAGAGCAATGCCACCCTCCGGCCTGACACACACTGAGGCGGGAAATCCACAGGTGAGATTTGAGAAAAAACAAATCTTTCTCCAGGAAATCTTTTTTTTTTTCTGCCTCCTCACCACGTCTGACAGTTGGTGCTGCGCTTGTCTCCGCTGACGTAGCTCCTGCCGGCAAACTTACACGGACATTTGGAAATGTTCACACAGTGGAAGCCGTCAGTCTGATCATTTAGCACTGAACCTAGAAAACGGTGAAAGCAGCTTTTACAGAGAGGTCAAATGAATTCAGAGAGCGGGAAACAACACACACTATTTACCCTCTGGGCAAACACAGGATCTGATGAGGTTCTGGCGGGAGTGACTGGGGTTAAAGTTGGAACAGCTAGGAACAAAAGCAGCTCCCTGCTCTTCATACACCAGGTCCCCGGGGCAGGTAGGAGCCGCTGGTACAGGGGTTCAGAAAATCGTGATAGGTCATAAAATGTGCTTCACAAAATAGAAATTCAGAGACAAAAGTATCAAAGGTCACCAACCACAGCCAGTTAGAGTTCTCCAGATTATCCAGATGTAGCTGTTGTGTCTACACTGCTGCACAACTTCACTGAAAAAGGAGCAGCGGACATAATTGCTGCTTTCGTAACTGTACATGTTCTCCTCACAGAGTCGCAGGAAGTGAGGATTCCTGTCCTGGAGACAGTCCATTGTGTGGGAAAAAAACTTGTTGCACAGCTGGAAAAAAAAGAAGAATGTAGAAAAATGTGAATATTGAGAAACAGAAATGAACAAACTAATAATAATATAATACTGTAATACACTCTATTTTAGGATTATTCAATTATAAACTTTGAGGAAATACCAAAATAAAGTACTCTGTCCTGTAAACCCAGTGTATACTAGTGATTATTTAAATTATACCATCTTCCAAAATGACTCCAACAGAAGTGTCTTAAAAGGCACAGAATCAGCTCACGTTCTCATAAATACATTTACAGCACCCTCTGAAGTTACGATCTTTGTATTTGTATTTGAACTCACGTGATTCACAGCAAAGACGTTGTCCCGGATTTGACAGAAGTCATCAGGGATCATGCTGCTCGTGATCAGCTGCTCCTCACTGCCTAATTATATGAAAAACAAAAAAAATATACTTACACACTATATTGGTCACAGCTTACACACATTGAACAAAACGACAATTCATTAGTTATTTTCTTTAACTGAATTGTAACATTAAATTTTACTAGGGTAAAACAGCCAAATTGCATAACATTTGTTTTGACCATTTTATTTCAAAATCTTTTACTTACTTGAAACATTGGGTTGTCCACACAGTCCAGTCATTTCAGTGCTGAACCCCTGTTCCAGCTCCACCTACAGTAAAAACCAAGTCATTACATAAGCTTGAATGGGTCTGACAACTGCTCTAAAGAAGAGGTGTCCAACCTCAGGGTTGTGGACCAGTACCAGGCCGTGGATCATTTGGTACCAGGTGGCACAGAAAAAAAATTATTTTGAAAAACAATCACATCTACTTGTTGCCTTAGTTGCCAAGTTTTTTGTAAAAATGTTTTTGTCTGTGTGGATGTGTTTCTGTAACAGTCTTACCATCACAGTGTCAATTCCTGCAGGGAGCGTGTGCCAGGTGACAGACAGAGGAAACAGCAAACTCCTCAGTCTTGTGTATGTGCCATACTGGAAAATGTGCTGGTAGGTGTGGTCATATGGAAGTGATACACTGCATACAAATGGACAAACATATACAAACAAGCACAAACATTAAAAAAAACAAAACAAAACAGTACTGGGTTCTTCACGATTCCTAAAGTCTGAGAGCCAGGTTTTGGACAGTGATAGTCTGAAGGGATTATCCTTCAGGTCAGCTATGCCATAAATTAATAATGCTGTGTTCCTGTGTTAGGGCTAATAATAAACTTCTACAGGTGTTATTAAGAATGCATCAAGGTGTGAGCTGGGAGGATGTTTGGCTGAATAGGAATAACATCTAAAATGCCCTCAGGCTGCGTTCTGGAAGTTGGACTGAAGGGAATAATTATTAGTGAATATGTGAGTGGACAACAGTGATGGTTCAGTGTAGAGACCGAGGGAGAGAATTATTTTACAGCCAAACCTTTTCTTTTCTACCAGGATTCCTCCAATCTGCACGACAGTTCTGATTTTGTTGACGATGATCTCCATTTGAGACAGAAGTCCGTCGTCTCCCCGCAGTGTGGTGATGTCATAGTCAACCTGGTCATGGGTGAAGTGGGTGAGAGTAAACGGGCAGTTGGTGCGGACGTGGAAACTGGAGGCATTAAAAGTTTGAATTATGCCACTGCCGAACATCTTGCAGGTGTCTGGTTGAAAAAAAAATGGACACCCTGTTCACTTCAGTATTCAAGTACCAATGGAGTATTCAAGAACTGTTCAACTACTATAGAACAATAACTGTGACACACTCACATGTCTGAGTTTCTGCTGCTGAGAGCGATTCAACTGACTCTGAAAAAAAAAAGAAGTAAAACTTTACACTTCATACTGTACCTACCTACATGGAAAAAGGAGCTTTTCATTATTTTTGTCATTTGCATTTGGAGATTCAATGGCATTAATTCAAAATATGTCAAACCAAGAAATTCAATTCACATTATTTTTTTTTTCAAAAAATATAATATGAAAAAAAATCAGGATAACCAGAAAAATAATAATAAATAATTAATATTACGTAATATTAATCCAGATGAGGTTTAATAATCATAACAATAATTTATAAATAATAATTGTAATAATAATAATAATAATAATAACTACAAAATAAAATTAGCTCATCTAAAATAAATAAATAAATAAATAAAAATACAGTCCAGAGTCTAAATGAAGAAACAGGGTCTGGTACCTGAGACCAGAGAGAAGAACAAAACCCAGATCCATGTGGTTGGAATCATGCTGCCTGATGCTCCTCCACTGCTGAAAGGCAGGTGAAAGAGGTAGAACACACACAAGCAGCCCACCCCAGGGTTTATATGTGCGGTGTCAACACACACACACACACACACCCTGTCATTGAAAAACGTACTTGGAGGGATAAAAATTTAAGCTTATCTTATCACAAACCTTAACTGGTCCATTGATTCTGTTTTTTTAAAATACGGTTCATAGATATAATTTAAGCAAAGATTATTACCCCCGACAACTAGGTAACATTTTAAACCAGGAAGTTACCAGAACACTAAACATAAAGGTGATGAACTAGGAATGTAGACAAATCTCTAATTTTTATATTTTGATAATCAATGTTTTCTTTTTTTTATTATTGCAACAAAGGTCCCATATCTTCATGTGAAAAAAAGGTATTTGCCTTTATAAAATATGAAATATTATAATTTCATTATGATAAAAAAAAAGCAACTTCAGTTTGTAGAAAGCCCCATCCATAATGGTTGAAGTATTAAACCTTGTAACTTAAAAGGGGGAGAGAGAGTGAGGGGACGATTTACTCTTGGTAAACATTAGTGACCAATGGGCTTCCTTCTAGGTGAGAACGCCACAATGGGCACATGAAGAATGAGGCAGGGTAAATGATCAGGTTGTCTAAACCAGGATGTAGTTTGTTATTTCCCTGTTTTGGAGCTAAGAGAAAGAAAAGACAAATATTATATTTGGAACAGCAAACTTAGTCATAGGCTGTGACCTCAACTCAAGGACGAAGTTATGTGTCAAACATCTCTATTTCACCATAGGATCTCTCGTAGTAATACCTCCAAGGCAATATTAATTAATATTAATTATTGTTGAGATCTAGTAATTGGTCAGATGGGGTGTTCACGTGTTGATAGTAGCCCCCGAGCTGATGGTTTAAGGATAATGACTTGTTGATTGTGAATTCTCACTCAGGTTTTACGTATGAAAAAACATCCACTTGTTTTTGTAGTTTTGTGGGAATTTAATTTTCCTGAAAAACGTATTTTATCTGGCAACCCCCTTTCGTCGTTTTGACGTAGTTGTGTCACTTGTGAACAGCCAATCACATAAAAAAACAACAACACAGGAGCTAACACATATCCTGTCGGTCACGGTGCGTGTACAACTTAGCGGCCATAAGATTGAGCTCTAAATACGACCTTTGTTGCAAAATACGGCAGCTTCACGCTAAGGTGAACTTCGTGTCCAGATTCCCTACAGGACGTGAGAGGTAAGGGTACCAACAGACAACGTGCTTAACTTTAGCCGACCAAAGAAAGTCGTAGAATTCACTCAAAGAGTACAAAAAAAAAATGTTCGCGCCACGGATGCTCACGCATGCGCAGGAGACAGACGCGGGAGCAGTTGTTGGGAGGATGTCTTTTCTTTCTGGCAATGGTTGAAATTAGTTCAAATAAGTAAAATTTCTTTGTCTTTCATTGTCATTAAAAGTGCTTATATTACAATTAAGAAGAAACTAATTTACAGCGTCAAAATAAAATGTCCAATTTGCGGAATTGTGCGAGGTTTTGCTCTTCAAAAGTGGGAAGAGTGACACGTTTGAAGGGTTTTTTTCGCACAAAAACCGATATGTTGACAAACTGAATACGTGTATAGATACATTTTTAGCACATAATATTTTATATAATTAAAAGAAAAAATGTGGAAAAGAGACAAGTAAGAAATAATAGAAGTAATTATTTCCTTGTTTTAACTGAGCCCATTCACTTTCTCATTCTAGTAAGAACCTGAGCTTGTGTTTATCGAGAACTCTCCTGTTTATGAAGTTTCACTTTTGTGCAATTGTGAATTTTTTATAACTGTTTTTCATAGTTTTTGATTTTTTGTTTTTACATAATAAAAAAACTAACGTTCACAATATTTTGTTTTTAAACATTTTTAAATTCTGTTAAAAAAAAAACAAACAAACTTGGCTCTAAGGCTTAGTTGTAACAATTCTCCCTACAAAGCTTCTTTTGACTTCTGTGTTTCTGACATCAGATGAACATGTGCTGCACTGATTCTGGTTCTACACCAACACGGCCAACTTGGATCTTTGGCAGATGTGACCTTTCATAGTTGGCCAGCTGGGGGCTGTTCTCATTTCTAAACCAGGCCAGTGAGTATATCTGAGGTACTTGTAGTCCATTCTGATGTAAAAAAGCATGGACTTTTGTTGTGTACAGTATGTAGCACAAACAACACTTCATAGAAATTCCCATGGCAGTTGTATGTTGCAGATAAATACAACCTGAGGTAGGGTAGAGTTTTGCCTCATCTTTTTCAGAATATAAATGTCTTTCTGAAATATATTCCTGGAGGGTAGAGTTTTGCCTCATCTTTTTCGGAATATAAATGTCTTTCTGAAATATATTCAAAACTGACCTGATATTCTTATTGTGAAAACCTGGTCTGAAGTAAAAATAGTTAGATCGTTTTTATTTATTTTATTTATTCTGATCATTTTTGACCAATCTGTCACAAAAACCCATACTCTTTTATGACAGAACAATAGTATATCCCCAGGGGTCACAAGGTTAATTTACTCTACATTAATGTTTTTTTTTTTTGTCTCTATAAAATTCGGTTCATCACTGTACAGATACGTAACCCTGTCCCCTATGTTGCACTCCGTCTGTAATGTAATGGTCTCAACCATGGACCATTAACAGGCTACTTTCATTTTATGCGACACCGCCGTCCACATATTGATCCACTACGTACATAAATGCACATGAATGCATTTCAAAGCCTTCGTTTCCCAGGGGTGGGATTGGGATCCAGCACATTCTCAGAGATTACTTTTTTGTGTTTAGAGCTTAATCAATAAGGGCTATCAGCAGGCAGTGGTCATTCAGTGAGGTTCTGTAAATTCAGGGGGAAAAAATTCTCTGAACCTCTGAAGTCCATCCAGTAGGGGGCAGCTGTTGTCCTGTTTTGCCAGAGGCAGCCTGAGCACTTCAGTAGAATCATAGAGAAAGTGGAGAAGTGAAAGAATCCTTATTGTAGAACTGCATTTAACAGCATCGGTATTTTAATTTAATTTGTGCAATACATAAAATATAAGAGCATCTAGATTTGTATGATGGCCTTGTCTACAAAATACATACATATGTATAAATACTTGTACAGATACAGACAACCATATATGTGTACAATTGTATACAAGTACATATATACATACATGTGTATATACTCTATGTGTATATCATAGGTGTACAGTATAAATGTATACACATATATGTATGTTTGTATATATTTAAATATGTATATATAATTTCTTGTTCGTCAAAATAAACAATATCTTTATCAGTTCCAATATACTGGAATTTATAAACCAGGACTTAGACCAAGGCATATATGGCAAATGTTGTGTTTATATTTGAATTCCTAACAATGTGTGGCATTTTTTCTCACCATCACTGCAATGTAACAAAGCAATCAGATGTTATTGAAATATATTTCTCCCTTTTATTTCATGTATTTCATTTGACCATTTACAGCAGCTTCGTCAACTAAGATGCAAATGTCGTGTACATTTAATTGACTGTCGATCTGCTGGGTGGATCACGCTGCAGACTTTCTGTTATCTGTATGTAGTAAGTGAACGCTTGCAGACTCAGAGTCTTCACTCCGACACAATGCCTCCAAAAACACTCCTTTGCGTCATACCGACGCTGGTAGTGACGGAGTGCTCTGCCACACTACACTCCTCCTATCTTACCTTTGCTCCACAGTCTTCTTCAACTCTCTCATCAGGACCACATGGATGTGATGCTCTGACCCACGCTCTCCCTCTCTCTCTCTCTCTCTCTCTCTCTCTCTCTGTCACATACGCACACACACAAGGCAGTGCAACAACAACTTCTCTGACCAGCCAGCACTCAGATTCTGGACTGTTCTGGACCTCTAACAGTAGTTATTATTTTTTGTTATTTTTTCCAGGGCGTTCTGTTTTGTTCTTTTCATTTTTCTTTTTTTTTTTTAAAGTAACCAAAACCCAGCAGTCTGTCCTGTGCTGCGTTTCCCATATGTCGCGAAAGCATGACTATAACCTCCGAAGTATGAGCAACATGATGGGCGAGCGCTGGAGGAAAGCGGGCGACGCAGGTGAGCGGAGCCTCATCAAGGCACCGTCCAGCGCCAGCATCAGCAGCCAGGGCGCCACCGCCTCCTCCGGAGCTTCCACCGCCGGAGCAGCACTAACACCACCACCGGTGGCAGCAGCAGCAACAGCAGCAGCAACAGCCGGCGCGGCTTCCTCCTCCTCCTCCTCCACCACCGGCGATCTAGAGAGAGCAGCCCGCAAGCAGTTCCAGCAGGATGTCACACCCGGCTTCGTCTATGTCCTGGCCGTTTTCTCCGCCCTGGGGGGCTTCCTGTTCGGTTACGACACCGGGGTGATCTCCGGGGCGATGCTCCTGCTGCAGGGGGAGCTGCTCCTGAGCAGGAGCTGCTCATCTCTTGTACTGTAACCGCGGCCGCACTCTCTGCGCTGTTGGGCGCCTTCCTCAACGGGCTTTTCGGGCGCAGGGTGTGCATCCTGCTGGCCAGCTTCTTCTTCGCCGTCGGAGGGATCGTGCTGAGCAGTGCCCCCGGCAAAGAGGTGCTTTTGGCGGGGAGGCTTATCGTTGGAGTTGGGCTAGGTAAGACGTGTTGACCCCCACTCCCCCCTTGTTGACCCCCCTCCCGTGTTCCTGCAACAAACTTAGAGACGTTGGTTTGACTCTTAATTATTTATTGATTTTAGTGAATAGCAACTCTAGAAAAAAAAAAGCAGTTGCGAAATCAGTGAATGAACGGAAGATAAAGACTATTTTCAACCTATTCTAATTATCGATACTTGTAGTGGCCGATATCGATATAGTTTATAATCGCATATTTACGTAATCTGCACAACTTGAGCTAAGTTTTGAACTAAACTGTTTTTTTACGCAACCTACAAACAAGTAACCATCACTGCCAGCGTTTGAGGTTTACTGTTAATTTAATATTTTCTGTGACCTTTTGTTTATGTTGACCTGAGAATGAGACGTTGCGAAGATATTGGGTCTGAAGGCTGAAAACTTTCATGTCAAGGAACTCATGCAACGTAAAGTTCGGTTGCCCTTGGATAACAGGTGGAATAGGAATAATAAATTGCTCGCTCTATCTGAGGGGGTGGGTTTTGTATTTTTATGGTGACAGGAATGGAAATAATAATAATTCCTTCCCCCCTTTTTTTTACCAAAGAGCAAACTGACTGAGAGGCAGTTGTTTGTGTGAAAGCCCCACTGGGTTAGAATCTGAAATTAGTTCTAAATTGCGTTAGGGTCTGCTGCAGAGCTAAAGGAAACAAAGGAGCTCTTTAATGAGAATCAGTGATAATTATCACCACCATTTGTAAACACTAATGACAGTGGAATGGTGATATTGACTTTGTGTTTTTTCTTGGACATTCTTCTCTTACTTGCTCTTTATCAGACAGTTCAAAGGTCAGAATGGGTTTTATTGCCATCACCCCCTCCCCTCCCTCCACCCTCCCAACCACACACACACACACAGTGTCTTCCTTGTTTGTTGCTCTCCCAGCCTCAGGCCTGATATTTGCAATTACTCTCAGCTTCTGATTACACAGCATGTCCCTCTGCTTGCTCTGGTCGTGTGCCACTGGCTGTTAAACAACTTGCCGGGTTATTATCCCGACTGTGATTATTATTTGATTTGGTTCAGTAGCACTACAGTATACACAGAGGGAAAGGATCTGAATGACAAAGATGGTGTGCAAGAAAACAATGCTAAGATAAAACCACAGAAGTTCAGAAGAGACTTTAAGTCTAGCATCCTTGGCTGATCTCCTTCCTTTCCTCTAAAACCTTTTCCACAAATGAACGTTTTTTCCTGTTCCATTTCCTATTGAATGATGTTACACCAAACGTTAGGGATGTCCGATATTAACCTTTTGCCGATATCTGATATGTCGACATTGCCCAAACACGTATTTTCCAATATATATATATATGTATATATGTATATGTATGTATATATGTGCATATACTGTATGTATATATGTATATATGTCCATATATATGTATGTATGTGCATATATATGAATGTATGTGCATATGTATATATGTGTGTATATATACAGTATATATGTGCATATATATGTATAAATGTGTATATACTGTATGTGTATATGTATGCACATACATGTGGTTGTCCATATTATGGATTATGATCTAACACACGTTGTAAATCATTGTGTCAGGAGATCAGCAGTACAGTGTGTGGCAATGATGCCTTCACTGTGTTAGGAAAAAAGTACTTTTAGATACTTAAGTAGATGTAATACCTCTCAGTCACCATGTACTTTATTTGGTGAAATAAAATGGAAGGAAATTAAAATCGGCACAGATCGGTATCGGCAAGTTTCACTTAGCAAAAAAAAAAAACGGAATCATACAGAACATTTCAATTGATTTTTGTTTTATTCTGTACTCTCATCTCTATTATTATTGTGTATAGCTTAATACACACACACACATGCACGATCGTGCACAAAGGAAACTAATGACCCGTCTCATTTCGACTTTTACATTATAATTGCCTCTTTCATTAACCATATCCCCCTCCCCCCACCCCCCCCCCCCTCCACCGGAACACACACACCCACTCTTCTTCCCATACAGTCGTCCTGCTCATTACACGAGCAGGCACCAGTCAGTTCTTCACAGCTAATGAAATGCATTCTGACTCTACAGTTAACCACTGGAGATGCTAATGAGGGAACACTTCATTCATGCACTTATTCCAGAGCACGCTGGTCACCTGTCGTCTCTCATCAACGGAGAGAGATCGGCTCACATTGTCTCTGTGTCATGCCAGTTGCTTAGTTTTTTTTTTTGGGCCAAACCGGCCCAAAAAAAGGTCACTGATCCTATTTGTCAGGCCAGGAAAGTCAATGTCCATGCCCTTCCTTCCCAGCTTTCTTACCCATAAGTCTCAGCTTCTGACCATTTTGCTGCAGAACTGACCTTTGCCTGTGCTGAGGGACTGTTGTGTGCCGTGAACGGACAGTGCTGAGGCAGACTGGAGGGATGGGAAATGATTTATCACATGACTCTGTTATGCCCCACTCCCTCACCGCTAATTAGGGTTCGGCCCATATTAGCATAATTGTGTAATAATTCTTCTCAGTTTTTCCTCCGATAACGAATCAGATAGCAATTCCTGGGTGTCCCGCAGTTTTGAAGTGAAACTGAAAGTACGTAAAATTAAATTATTATTAGTTATCGGTATTATCAGTATCGGTTGATATACTGAAATCGGACATTAAGTGTTTGCACAATATTGGCAGAAAAGTTGATATCGGACATCCCCACTTCTGATATTTCGAGGTGCTTAAATGCTGTCGTTTATTTTTGGTTGCCATGGTAATGCCATGTTATTTCGAGGTGCTTAAATGCTGTCGGTTTTTTTTGGTTGCCATGGTAATGCCATGTTGTAGACCTACTGTAATAGTACAGCAGACACCCTTTAGTGCCGCGTCTTTTTTTACGACTCAAACCAAAGAACAAACTTCTTTGAATGAGAAGATGGGGACTAATTGTGGTCAATGTCTCTGCTGCTGATGGGAGTTTTATAATATTGCAAGTAATATTTTGCACAAAGTGATTAAAAAACATCAAGTAATTCACCGATCCATCAGCTGATCTTAGGTTTTTTTTTTCTCTCCTTGTCGTCTACATCGGCCTTAGAGGAATTCACTTGTGCCCAGAGGCAGCACTCTGGGTAATTGTAATTGGATCATCAGACTCGGGCTCATGAACAGGATGCACGTGTCTGCGGCGGTAGTGCACGTTCATTTGCATGTTATTGGATTTAACTAAAGAGATAGATGTCTGCTCAGATTACCAGCTACAGCTTTCGAGGTTTCTCTTTTTGCCACTACAGCCAATAAACGTAGGAAAAAAGTCACTTCAAACATGTCAGAAAATATATCACTGTCACATCACATAATCAGTTTATATAATTCTGAGGAAAATACATTTTTAAATTATATTTTTGGTTAAACATGTTTTTTGTGTCAGAAAAACAGACAAATTTCATCTAAATTTTAAAATGTTTGACATGGTTATTTGGTCGTTGAAAGGGAGCAAAATAAAAACATTTTTATTTCTTTATTTCTTTATATTTGTCCTTCCCAGAATGCTGGATTTAAAATGACAATCCTAAACAATTTTAAATGATACTTTTTATTAACATACAGGTTCATCTTCAACCTAAAAAGATCTCCCCTTTAACCTTTAATTATTTCAGGAACAGATACTCTGAAGTAGAAGTTGTCCTGTCTGTGTCCTTCCCACCGTCACCACCACTGACCATAAAGTCAAACCATCTTCTCACACTCACTCTGATCAAATGAGTGGATGCTGAGCCTTGTACTTCAAGCCTGACGACCGTTGTTAGACTTCTCTCTGCTGTGAGGCTCAGACTCTGACTCTTCTTCTCTGTCTGGCACTGGGAGCTGTCCGTGGTGCTGAAAGACATCTGCAACGGGAAGGGACATTACATAAGACATGTTTCTCGTTGGGGAATTTTCATTATGCTAGGAGAAGCCTGGGAGGTTTTTTAAGTCTTAGATCCTTAGATTCTAGACGACCTGGAACAAATTGGATTGGGATTAAAAATAATACCAGTTAAGTATAAGTACGTCACTGTTTCTGTTATTTAGAAATAATTAAGGGTACTTTAAAAAATATATATGATTTATTTATTTTTTAGTGTTTGGTGATACCTCTTTTTTTACCCAAATTTAGAGGCCAGGTGGTATTGAACCTGGCGCCTCCTAGTGGCAGGTGCGGTACCTACCACTACCACTGTTGAACTTTCTCCTCCGGCTTGTAAACGATACAATTCAACTGCTCGGTTAATTGACCGTAGTCACATATGGGAATTATTTATTTATCATAAGTACATAAGAGGCCTGATAGCTGGAAATATGCACGATTGAATTAGGGTCGGACGGAGAGGATGTACGACGATGATAACTATGACATTTCTTTTTTCATTATTAACTAAGAGATGAAGAAATGCTGCTTTTTAAAAAAAACAAAAACAAAATCAATACATGAAGGAACAGCGACATAATTGGACTTGAGAGAGTCTCGGCCCACAATACTTTATTTCCCCTGGTCAACAAAAAGGAAGTAAAACTGCACAGTATCGTTCTTGACCTTTTACTGGCTCACAGCTGCGTCCACGTTAATTGGTTTTTACCGTAGTTTGTCTGTCAACACCTGCAGCCACATACATAGAGTGGAAATGCTCCATTACTTTGGAGATGCATCAGCCGGAGCTGCAGCGTCTCACTAACAGGCGTCAGGGCTGCCTGCGGTGGCAGACGTGTGTTGCATGGGGACGAGCTGTTGATGCACACGGGTTTAAGTGGACGGAACAAGGTATCAGCATGAAAAACAGGCGGAAAGAGATGGAAGATGAAGGGAAGGAGGGAGGGAGGGAAACGGTGGAATACAAATGACAAAGATTGTGTGTGTGTAACTGTTTACACCATGTTTAGGTTTACAAACAATGTCAGTGTATGAGGAGAAGAAGTCAAAAAGTTTAAAGACAAAATCTTTAAAAAATCTAAGTTAGTCAAACATGTAAAAAAATGTTGCTTTACACTTGTAAAGATACTTCAATCAATTTGAGGCAAAAATTTTAAATTACTCCAAATGAAGTCATTGACATTTAACAGATCACGTTATTATTATTATTATTATTATTTTTTTCAAAATTTATGAATTGTTTGTTAAATAAACATCACCTTTGTAATGCATCACCTGACAAATTAATATGTTACTGATGCGTTCACGTTATTGGACCAATCTTTGGATCTCAGAGCACAGTCAGAAGCCGACTGTAGACCCTCAGAGGGGGGGNNNNAAATCTAATTGTTCTGAGCAGACAGGCTTCGTGCATTTGATTAGATTTTGTCTGGGATCTGGATCCTGGGTTTCCGCCGTCAGATGATAATCATTTGAAGTCGTAATTAAGATAAAGACTTGTCTCAACCTTCAGGCTAAGTATTTCACGGTCGATGAATGAGTCCAGGGTTAAAAAAAAAAGTCAATTTAAAAAACGATTCTTTATATAAATTATTCAAACCAAAATAAACATGACGATGACAACAGGGATTCAACTTTATTTTTTTATTTTAACATTTTCTCGTAAAAAAAAAAAAATCTTTTTTTATTCAGCCCGTCTGAATAATGTACGAGGAACTCTCTCTCCCCTCTCCTCAACTATTGATTAATCTCTTCTCAGCAAGCGTGCTGCCCGCTCAGAGACAGCACTGCTGCTTTCTCAGGAAGCGGTTTCCATGGTGACGTGTAGCCATGTAGTCATGGCGGCTGTGGAGGGCAGGGTGGTGGCAGCGAGGGAGGAGGGAGGAGGGGAGTGATTGAACGGCGGGGAGGGGCCGGAGAACACAGAGGCAGACTATTAATAGAGCTTATCAGGAGCTGGCTGTTGAACGCTGTGGTCTCATGGTACCTGAGAGAACGCACACACACACACACACACACAGAGAGAGAGTGTGTGTTTGAGAGGATTAAAACACCTATGACTGAGATATCAATGACATTTCTCTGTACTGACATGTACTTTTGTTATTATTTTGTTTTTGTGTTATGTATATGTATGTCATATTTTTAAGCTAATGGACGTCTTTAAAATAATAATATGAAAAAAATAATGACAATATAATTATTTTAATTAGAATTACTGACGTTGACTGTTTGCTATTTTTAAATGCTGTTCTGCGGTCATATTATTTTTTTTGTCCTTGACATATGTGACAAAAAAAAAATAGAAATAGTGTTGTTATGATGCCAACACTCCCCAAAGATAGTACAACGCAATATACACCAATATAAAGATGGGATATTTTTTAATTTGTTTGACATCATCACTAAAATACTTTGTCAGTTTTTTTTTTATTATTTACAACAAGCAATGAAAACCATAAAAATGAGGCTTAATTCTAATTCATCTCAAACTCTAGAAGTTACTAGAGCAGTGGTTCTCAAACTGCCGTAGGCGCCCTCTAGTGGTACGCGGGAGAAATTCACATTTTCACATTTGCATTTTCAGTTGAATAAATCTGAAACATACCCATGCACAATTAATACAACATTTAGACATAAACATCTTTATAAACATTTATAAACATCTCTCCTGTGTGGTGGAAGCCAACAGTGATAACCTGTTTAACGGCGTCTGTTCTCCACTCTCTGTTTCCACCTCTGCTGTGTAGGTATCGCCTCTATGACAGTTCCGGTGTACATCGCTGAATCCTCTCCGCCCCACCTGAGGGGTCAGCTGGTGACCGTCAACACGCTCTTCATCACTGGAGGACAGTTCACGGCCAGCCTCATCGACGGCGCCTTCAGCTACTTACAGCAGAATGGATGGAGGTTAGAGACACGGGAAAACAAAACATTTTAAAACATCCTACACTTGGCGGAAACTTTCTTTTTCTTGTTATTATTACTATTATTATTATAATCTGTGATGAAACACATCTTCCTCGATGACAGCCTCAGCAGCTAAACAAATCTTCCTCGATGACAGCCTCAGCAGCTTTATCTCAGGCTTCATCACGTCAAACATCAGGGAAAAGTCATTTTGGCTCCGACGATTATTCCAAATGTCAACATATGCACGGGGTCAGAGCCTAACATTTGCTGAGCGCGGCCGCTCCGCATGTTCTCCGTGTGTCCTTCTACCTCTTTGTATTCATCCCCTTCCATCTCTCTGTTTACTTTCTGCCACCACCTACATCCTTTCTTGCTCTCACACCTAATCCATGGCTTGTAGCGTGTGTGCGAGTATCAAGCCGTGAGACGCTGGAGATAGGAATCGTCCTTTCTGAGGGGATTTGCTGCGGCCGTAGCGAACTGAATGACTGTTTTGGTGACGAATTCATTTGTAGCCTTTTGTAGATTTTATGTGACTCATCCACGACAGTGTCTCCTACTTAGTTAGGTGTATCGAGGTTGCTTACATCATTGGTCGAGGACGCAGCAGGATGTGGAGGACGGTTTATTTTAGGAGACAATGGATTTTTCCAGGTCCCATGACAACTGTCTGGACATTGGTCCTTTTCTCTAAGGTTTAAAATTGGAATGTAGTTTTTTATTAAGGCTGTTTAAAAATTGGACACTGTAGCATACATAGCGAAATAGCTTATTTATTGTCATATTATAATATTTTATATTTATATAAATATATAATTATATATTTATATATATTTTCCTATTATATGTGTATATGAATATATATATGTATATTTTGTATGTATGTGTGTGCATATGTAAATATATGAATATCTAAATATATATTTATACATACATTTTGGTGTGTACACAGTATATATATATGTTTATATATTGTATGTGTTTATATATTTATATACACATACATATATATTTCAATATAGTTTCCAAAAAGGACAGTTTTTTTTCCAAAAGTGCCATTTTTATTATCATCTTGCTGAAATTATTCATGTCTTTTTTTTTTTTCCATTTTCTTCTTCTGCCTTTTAGGTACATGTTCGGTCTCTCTGTGATTCCTGCGCTGCTACAGTTCCTGGGATTCCTGTTCCTGCCTGAGAGTCCCCGCTGGTTAATCCAGCGGGGACTGACCCAAAAGGCCCGTCGTGTGCTCAGTCAGATCAGAGGGAACCAGAACATTGACGAAGAGTACGACAGCATCAAGAACAGCATTGAGGAAGAGGAGAAGGACAGTGGAGGAGGTGAGTGGAAGGAAAGTCAGGATATGTGTGGAAAAGGGATTTGACTGTGTTCTGTGTTTCTTCCAAATTGAAACACCACAAAATCTGTGCAGTTAGTTTGCAGTTTTTACCGGCACAGACAAAAAACAAAAAGCTTTGAAACGTATTGTCCTTGAAGATGACAGGAAGTTGTTCGTCTCATGTGATATTTATACCTGAAACTTTGTATTTTCTGTGGGACTTTTTCCACCCCCGTGACAGGCTGCAGTTTGTCTTTAGCTTTTAGAGTGCTCGGGTGCAATTTTTTTTAAAGGTGCTGTCAATACAAAACAGGGTGAATTAAAAATTTAGTTGTCCAATCATCACACAGAAGCTCAGCATCCACATCTGCCTACTGGTTCTTTGACTCCTAGTGAAGGTGGTCTTTTTGCCTCATTAATCCAGTCATATTCCAGACTCCGCTGTGAAAAAGGCGATCCAATGTAGCCATGTGGAAGCCAATAGAAGCTGAGCTTCAACAGTGTTTAATACGCTTAGCTATGGAAATGTATGGGAAGAAAATGACTGAAATTTGGAAAATGAAACAGTACATTTACCAGAGAATCTCACTTCAAGGAACCAGAAAGATGAAACAAATAGGTGAAGTCCACAACTTCACCACCAGGCTCTTCATACAGTTTGTCTCCCGACACTTCTGTCTCTCCATCATGTCTGGACCCGTCTCTGTGTCGTGTGCCTGAGAAAAGCCCGTGTTTTCATTTTTCTTCTGTTGAGTGAGAGTGGATTTAGCTTTATGACCTCATATTGAAACTCCTCACTGGTAATAGAACGTACACATTTTCTTTTACTGTGCAATAGTGGATTGAGCTTTTTTCTTTTATTCACCAATGATTGCTTCAATAAGAGCATGGAAGAGCTATCACTGCACCAGTTCAAGGCTATTGTATCTCCTCAATGCAAAACATGTCCATACAAGCAAGAAGACAAGAGTTAAACTAACGTTAGCTACAAGCGGCAGGTTCAGATATCAGAGCTAACGTTAGCAACAACAGTGTGGTACAAATGCCAGCGCTAATGTGAGTCATGACAGTCTACGTACAGACACAGGAGCTAACGTTAACTGCAAGAGTCCTGGTACAGACCTCAGAGCTAACGTTAACCTACGTATGACAGTCTACGTACACAAGAGCTCACGATCCTGGTACATACATCTGTGCTAACGTTAGCTACAACAATCCTGGTACAGAGCACAGAGCTAACGTTAGCTACAACAATCCTGGTACAGACACCAGAACCAATGTTAGCTACAACAGTCCTGGTACCAACACCATACCTAACGATTTTTACGACAGTCCTGTTACAGAGCACAGGGCTAACGCTAGCTACGACAGTCCTTCATACCTAACGATTTTTACAACAGTCCTGTTACAGAGCACAGGGGTAACGTTAGCTACGACAGTCCTGGTACAGACAGTCCAAACGGTAAACAACACTGTTTTGACCTTGTTTCTGTGTATTGTTTGTTGTTGTTTAATGCACTGCTCTACTTGCTTCTTCGCTTATTTACGATCTTCCAGTTCTTCTTACGATATCACAGCTCTGTGAGGATCAGCTGTTCGGTAGCGTGACAGCCTGTGTTTGTTGTGTGCGTTTGTGAGGTCTCGGGGTCCCTCACAACTGAATCCCAAGTGAGAAATCTTCAAACGTGTGACCACCATCTGTGTCTCATCGTTGCCGGTCCGCGCAGCAAGTAGGTTTGCAATTTACATGCTCTTTTTTAGGGCTGACATTCGACCTGGAGACCAGCTGTCGCTTAGCAACCAGACAGACGTGCAAATGGAGAGGATGGAGCCCAGCAAAAAGCCTTTGAAAAAGAGATTTCACATTAATTTCTAATTACGTCTAATTCCTAAAAACAGTCCTCAGAGTTCTGTTCTTTTAAACATCGGTTTTACTCAAAAATGCATAGTTTTAGCACTTCATACACACACACACCATGTGTGTGAAGTGTTTAAATACAAGCCAAAGTTGGTGACACATCCCGTACATTAACACAAGTATAATTATTTTAATCAAACAGGATTACTCATGTTTTTACTAATGTTGTGTATGTTATACTTCTTGTTTAACGATGTGATCACTGACCTAAAATAATTCTGTTACTCATTTCAATTTAATGTTAATTGAGTTTTAAAAAAAACAAACTGGCATAATATACATTACCCTTTATGGCTTAAATGTCAAAGGTTAGCGTCCATTCGTCGAGCAGGTCCTTCAGTTTGAGAAACCTGATTGGCCCTTGGCTGACTTCTGACTTCGTTTGGCGCCACTCTGGGAAAGCAGACAACAGACACGTTTACCTGAAGCAAATGAATTGTCTGCTTGTTTACTTCTGCAAAACAAGAGCGAAAACAGTGTCCCTTTACTTTTGGTTGCCATGGAAACAATACCTATCACCTCTCGTTCCACTCACACCTTCGACACAGCCATTTATCTTTCTTTTCTCTCCTTTACACAATTTAACACACACTGTGGATTTCCAAAATTTTGCTCGACCAAAGCCAAAAGTTATTGTGACCTGTAGGTGTCACTTTAGCAAAGGCTTTTTTTCCTTAATGACTTGTCGTGACTTACAGCAACTTTGTAAAATTGCCACACGGATAACTTTGAGCTTCACAATGTTACTATCTGTGTATATTCTTCTACAACTACAACTTTTCAATCTAAAATATGCAAATTTTAGGCTTTTTTTGCTTTTTCCAGAATTAGATATAGATTCATGAGGTGGAGGTTTTTGGTTATGGTACTTTTTTGCCATGGACTGGAGAATATTCATGTGATTTTGTGCTGATCTTGGTAAATGTCTTGACAGGAGGTTTTTCTTGCTAATGCTAACCATATAATCCAGTACTGTGAGCTCATGGTTGGTTGTTGGCGACTAAACCAGTGAACAAGATGGTGGATCGAATGTTCTTGTCTGACGCCATCGAAAACTCCAGACATTCAACGTTCCGTAAAATGTAATTTTTTTCCGCAAATTAACGAGTTGACGAACTGATCTCAGCGTCTTAAAAATGTCGGTTGGGTGAAAATAAATAGGGAAGAACTGATCATGATGATGATGTCATCATTATGTGACCATGAAGATAAAGAAAGCTGTTACTGATGCTGATGGAGATGATGATGTTGATGGTGATTTTGCCATGATTAGAATCAAGTCATTGATCTGGTGATTTTTCCATGATTAGAATCAAGTCATTGATCTGCAATCGCTTTGCTTTTTGATCCAAAGAGTTGAAGTGAAGGAGGGGGAGGAGAATGGGGGGAGGAGGTTGTTTTGGGCGGGGGGCAGATGCAAGAAAAGGAGAAAGTGAGGTGGAAAATCGAAGAGATGGGACAGCCATTATGACAAAGTAGTAATATTGTGGCACGTCGTGGACCAAGTCTGTCAACCATTAAATTGCTGTTGGTGGGGAGAAATTTTATAGTGAGACGTATTGAAAGCATTGATTTTTTTTCTTTTTTTTTGTTGTTTTTTTTTTTTTTTTTGAAACGCTTGTTCATTACAAGCGTTTCAAGCAACTAAGAGCTTCAGAGATTTAGAAGTAGCCTCAGGCAGACCAAGGGTGTGTGTGTGTGTGTGCTGTGTGACACTGAGTGATGGAGGCAGGAGACGGTGGACTTGATACAGAGCTGTTGGACAGAAGATGACGTTTATGTCACAGAGAGCAGCTTCGACGACAGCAGAGCTGTGACGACTGGCAGACGTCTGACTAAACTTGTGCTGCGATTCTTGGCCGCTTGTTTTTCCACCGGTGTCAGAAAATATCAGAAAATAATCAATGATGTACGGAGGAAAAACTAGTAAATGAATATGTTCTGCATTTCAACAAAATATGTTTAAATTATTAAGTCTGGTCTGTGCAATGTTGTTTTTGAATACTACTAAGAGTTTTTGGTACTGGTATACATTTACTATATTTAATACTCTATGACTTAAAGTGTTTTTTTTAATTATTGAATATTTTGAAAATATGTTGATATATGTGAATAGTACATATACGTACATATACATTATACACATACTCTACATATGTACATATATTAATAGGCCGTATGTATGTTTGTATGTAAATATATGTATATATATGAACATATATAGTTATACATATACATATATACACAAGAGTATCTTTATATGATATATATTTTTATATGTAAATACATATACATTTATGTAGTATATAAGTATGTGTATATATGAATATATGTATTATATATGTGTGTATATATACATATATCTTTATATATGTACATATGTATTTATATACATATATCTTTATATATGTGTATATGTATTTATATGCAAATATCTTTATATATGTATATATGTATTTATATACATATATCTTTATATATGTATTTATATGCAAATATTTTTATATATGTATTTATATCCATATATCTTTATATATGTATATATGTATTTATATACATATATCGTTATATATGTATATTCTTGCTTTAATATTGAAAGAGACATACATAATACATACATTAAAACGACACACATTTCTAAGTGATTACTTTTCCCAATTCACTTTTAATGATCACTGCTGGCCCAGTTTCTCTCCTACTGTACTTGATTGATGTGTAAGGGAGGCTCAGCTTCCACCTGCATCACAGTTCACACACTGGACATTAATAATTCATGGGGTTTGATCATTTTATGAAACTCCACCGCTGCTCGGCGCCTGCTTTCAAACCCGCAAGGAAATCATAATGAGACCAGGACTTCACACACAGAAAACAAGTGTTGAGAGTTGACGGACAACAGTCGATCTGACGTCTACGTACAGTGTTTGACATCAGGGCTAATTGATGGGTTGGAATCAAAGAAATAGAAATCATTTAGATGAAACCAGGACCAAGAAAAATTGTTGTTCAAATCGGGAAGGAACAGAATAGAATGTCATTCAAAAAATCCAAACGATGACAGCAGAGGAGTTGTGTTCTCTGGAGAAAATATCAGCAAACATTTAGACTAGAAATACAAAAGACTTAGAGTTCTTCCCCACAAGTGCATTTGGTTGCAACAACAAAGCGCTAATTGTAGGAGCAGCAGCAGCAGGAAGGAGTGCGAGCGAGATATGAAGCCAGAATCCCATGTGGGAAATTATGGTGGAGGATGCATTAGCAGAGGATGCGATGCAAAGTAAGCTGCTCTGATGAAAGCAAAGAGGGGCCAAGATTAGGGAATTATCTTTCTTTTTACCCCAGTAATTGGTTTCTGTCCTGGTCCAGATGGTCTAAAAACAAAGGTCTTTCATAAATACATGGAACTACAGTGTTTGTTTTTTTTTAAAGGCAGGTGCAAATATCGAAGCCACTGTTTGCTGGTGTTTTTATTTGATTGTCAAAGTGCCGACAGCGACGACACACTCACGCGTTCGTGATGTTTTTGTCAAGAAAAACCCATTCAGTTGATGCATAATGAGAAGAAACTCAGGGTCGACGTCAGCGGAGATAAAAGCTCAGCCGCGAAGTTACATGAAGATTCAGACCGTTGTTAAGAGGCTTATGGATTAGCAGATAAAGAGGAAACTTCAGCGGCAGCAGACAATAAACGCTGTTGATTAAAGCGGTAGGAGGTAAAAAAAAAAAAAATCATTGATTATTCAGTGTTGTTCACAGTCGGTTGGAAATATAAACATTTTTCAACATCCTGAACTGCTGACATCTGAAGAGCATTCACAGACACCTGTGCAGTACAGGACCAGTTTAGACTGGGGAGTTTCAACAGGGGGGTTGACACCCCTTGGGAGGTCCATGTCGACCCTTTGTTTGGTTGAAATATATAAATTAGATGAAGCCGTAATGTCGTAACAGAATGTTTTTAAACACTTTTTGTTGAAAATGGTCCTCAAACTTTTTAGGACCAGCGACCAGTTTTTAATAATATGATTTTTAATAACAATAATAAACAGTTATAATAATAAAATACATATTATTTTATATCAGACACTTTAGTTCCTATTATTATTAGACAGTTATAATAATCATTATATACATATTATTATATTTCAGACACTTTAGTTCCTATTATTATTACAAAGTTGTTTCTATAGAGATGCAGACATAAGTGATTTTTTTGATTTTTCAAAATAAAATACAATGCAGAATAACAAAAAAAATATTTTTTAAATTCTTTCCTTATGGCCCTGCACCATTGATCCACGGCCCAAAACTGGACCCCGGCCCAGTGGTTGGAGACCCACGTTTTTATTTGAAAAGTGAAATAGTGAAATCAACTTTATCTAATCATGTATTAGCTACTTACTACCACCAGGGGCGTTAATGTTTGTTCTAGAACAACAGGTTCTCCTCAGTTATCAATATTACACTCTTATTAACAAATAGAAGCAGCCGACTGTATTTTTTTAGACATTAAAATTTGAACAAAACTGTCGGCGAACATCAACAGGAAATATAATATTTTCACAGTGCGAGACTCTCAGTCTGTGCTGTGACTGCTTCCAAGAAATAACCTCCCATGAAATGACAACCTGCTGATTTTCACACTTCTTTTTTTCCCCTGCTTTTTATTAGATTGAGAACTGTGCTGTTTTTTTTGTTTTTTTTCTTCCCACTCGACAATAGAAGTCACTCACAATGGAAAGGAAGTGCAATTTAATGGCACCTCTGGAGGTTTTACACGTATTTGAATTGCAGAACACGGTGGGAATTAATTTAAGACTGACTAAACAAGAACCGTGACTCATCCGGTCGAGTTTTAAATGAATATTATGAATGCTCCATCAACTGAAATCACCATGTTTGATTTGATTTATTCATTGTTACAATTATTACAGTAAATGCTATAATTTATTTTTCCATTGAAAGCTTAAATGGGAAATGGGAAAACGAAAAATGTGCGTGACAAAGGTTAAGATTGTTCCTTCTCTGCCAATCTGAGTGTGTGTACGAGTGTGTGTGTGTGTGTCCAGGGGAGAAGCTGTCATATAGGCAGGTGTTCAGCTGGGATGTCATAAATCTCAATAACTCATTTAGATAAATAACCTGCTGAGATGCTGCCTGACTCCAGAGATGTTGTTGTTATTGGCTGACTCCCATATATGGGAAGGGGTGTGTCTGTGTATTTCTGTCCACCATACGTGTGGGTGGATGCAGCTAGAGAGGTCTATGTATGTATGTATTATATCTGTATTTATATATCTATATATATGTATGTATATATACATGTATGTATATATATATACGTATATCTGTATTTATATATCTATATATGTATGTATGTATGTGTATATCTATATACATATATGTATATATATGTATCTATATGTATGTACATATATATGTACTGTATGTATATATATACATATATGTATGTATATATGTATATATATCTATGTACATATATACTTATATATGTATGTAACATTGTTTATATATGAATATGTATATATGTGCGCATTTTCTTCGTTTTCTTTCGGCTTTGTCCCTTTTTTCAAGCTATGTATATATATGTATATATGTGCGCATAATATATATTTATATATATGGACATACATGCATGTACTTTCAGGCTGCTATTAATATTTGATCAACTACATCGAGGAAAAAAACGTTATCGAGATCTTTGTCAGACTGTTTTTTCTTTTTTGAAGGAATCTTGCAGGTCTCCAGTCTTTGCTGTGAGTTCTCATTAGGAAGAAACAATGTTACCTTCACTATGACAGACTAGTGATTTCCTTAAGAGGACAAATGTCTGTCAGATCGCTCTTTGTTTCCTGGAACTTTAGAACGACGATTTCAGGACAACATCTCGTTGTCCTGAAATGAACTTTTCTGAATGAAGTTCTGGTCACATCCCCGTTTCCTCGTTTAGTGTGCAAATTTTCTCAGCGTAACAGAATGTTCAGACTATTTACTTTGCTTGAGTGGCTCAATGAGACATTGATTTGTTTCCTTCCATCTAATTTCGGAGGCTTTGTTTGGAGCCAGGTCGTTCGTTGCGGATCATGAAAAATTGTCAAAAGAAAAAAAAAACCCAAATCACGGGTCATTAATTTGTAAATGGTAAATACAAAACTATAAACATCAATTACAAGACAGGGCTTTTAATTTGAAAGAGTCGGACACGTAATGACACATTTCCTGTCGTCAACATCTTTGAGCTTCAGCGTTTCAACTCTGTCGTTTGTTTTATCTGTTAAAGTTTTTGGACCTGGTGATATTGCAGCAGCAGACTGAGCACAGAGAGAGACCGTCTTCAGTGAATGTTAATGTGGAATTCTTTCACACCCTCCTACAGCCTTGATCCATCTCTCTGATTTTTTTTTTTTTTTTGCCCCCAAAACTGAGAGAAAATTCAAAAGGAACGACTAGATTTTGAGGCAAAAAAAAAAACTTCACACAGAAAAATCACTCAATGGTGGATATTTATTTGTACGAGAAAAAAATAATAATTTTGCTTTGGAACATTTTGTCAGACACCTTTTAGTTTAAATACTGGTTTAGACTTGGTGGAGTTCACTGCATGACTCACAGGTGCCACTGTCTGTTCATTGAAATTGCCTGAAGTCCTGTAGAGATGGTGGAGTTAGTCGACACCTACACTCCTTCTTCTGTTCTGCATTAATTTCCTGTAGCAGCGCAGGTGCAGTTTTTTTTTTTTTCTCTTCCTACAGTCGTGATGTAACATTTGTGTGACAAATTAAGGAGTAAAACATTAGTGTGGACGAGGCCACGTCGCCGGGCAGAGTGAAGGTCGTTTCTGTAAATTCTGGCATTCACATCACATTGTGCCGTTGCTGTTGCTGCAGTCGAACACCGACAAGTCGTGCAGAAACACTGATGCGACCCTTTTTTTTTTTTTTTTTTATTTTTCTGACTCATGTTTGTTATTATTCATGTTCTGCACAGATTGGCGCTCGGTCTGAACCCACTGTCTGCATTCAAAATATGAGCCATCTGTTTAGTCACTGACTCGTGATTGGAGTAGAATGTAAGCGAGCGTTCCTCATCAGTGTGTTTGGATCGTAGTCACAGCCGTATCACTTCAGGGTAGGCCTTCGAGTGCCTGTCTGCTTTGGCTTATTCAGAAACGTGAGTTCTCACAAACGTATGTCAACAAAGAACGTGAGTGGAAACAACAGATTTTTTTTTTCTTATTACTCAAGTGTCAATCAGGGGCTTCAAGATAGGGTTTGATTGATATATTGGGACTTTAAAATGATGCCTGAGTAAACACAGGGTAGCTGTGGATTAATCATGATTAATTGAGATATGACAATATATGACATATATGTGGAGAAATATATGTATCCACTATTTATATTAATTAAGTTAGTTCTGTGTATCTTCTTCTTTTTCTTTTGGCTTTGGCACTATTCATATTAATAAAGTTAGTTCTGTGTATCTTCTTTTTCTTTTGGCTTTGTCCCTTTTTTTCAGGGGTTGCCACAGCAAATCATTGATTTCCATCTCTCCCTGTTCTCTGCATCTCCTACTCTGACTCCAACTATTTTTTTCAGAAAATTTTTTGGAAAAAATTTTTTTTGAAACATTTTCTTGAAATTTTTTTTGTAATTCTTTTTTATTTTTTTGAAATTTTTTTTATTAATTTAATTTTTTTTATTATTTTTATTCAACTTTTTTCAGGAGTTGGGCATTCAAAATTGCTCAGTTTTTGAAAAATTTTGGTTAAAATCTTTTTATCTCCTACTCTGACTCCAACTATCTGCATGTCCTCCCTCACTGCATCCATATATCTCCTCTTTGGTCTTCCTCTCTTTCTCCTACCTGGTAGCTCCATCTCTAACATTCTTCTACCAATGTATCCACTGTCCCTCCTCTGCACATGTCCAAACCATCTCAATCTGGCTTCTCTAGCTTTTTCTCCAAACCTTCCTGTCTGTGTTATCCCTCTAATGACCTCATTCCTGATCCTGTCCATTCTTGTCACTCCTAAAGAGAATCTTAGCATCTTTAACTCTGCCACCTCCAGCTTGCAGCAACAAGTTTGGCGCTGAGCCAGTACTGTAATCATGAAGTACTGCTGTGATAAGAAGCTCTAATTGTCAGGGAGTTTCACTTTATCTCGTACTTTTAACGGCGAAACCCCGCGGTGACCTCTGGCCTGAACCTCACGTCGTTATGAAGCTGTGCAATTAAAAGCAGACTCTGTGCCATGATCTCGACCTTGAACTGGATGCGTGTGTTGCAGGAATTGTGCGGCGAAGAAAAGCAACGGTAACAACTCAGAGAATAAAACAGACTAATTCACAGCTCTACAGTTTTCTTGCAGCCTTAAAGCAGATTATTAATACCGTAGAGGGATTTTTTTATTTTTTTCATGCAGTGGCAAATTCATCATGAGTCATCCTCTGACCTGTCTCCATCCCTGCACGCAGAGAGATGGACAGACAGACGTGGTGTTTGACAGAACACGGCGTTTCATGCTGCAGTTACACAGTGTGTCAGAACAGTTTTTAATCACCGGTGTCAGTCACTTCATCCTATAAAGTTTTATCATATTAAAATAAAAGAAATATACAGGAAAACTTTAACGTCGCCAGAAGTATTTTGACAACAAACGTCAGATCATGACAGTTCTGACTCCTCCGTTCTTCATCCTGGTTCTCTTCTTCTTTGATTATTCACCCCAACCAATAGGCTTGCTCAGACACAGACTTGGTATTTTGGGATGAGATGATTCACCCAAGGACACAATGGTAGACGCCCTCTAGTAACAAGAGACGCTGAGACCCCCCCCCCCGCCCTACAACAGCAATAAATATTGAAACGCAACATGAATCTGTCGATAAAACTCCTTTGCAGAATGGTGTTGAAATGAGCCCATAAAGAAACGTCCTTCACTAAACAGGAGGATAAAGAACCCTGTAAATCCAGACTGAACAGAGTGGGCCACAGACAGACACCCCATAAAGTATCCTGTCAAAATAAAGTGGGACACATACTATTTGAGGTTGGTGCTGTTTTTGTTTTCCTTTTTTCTGTTGGAATGTAAGATCACTGTGGTTAGACTTCTTTACCTTTTTGACCGCGCTCCTCTTCTTCCTCTTCTTCTTCTTCTTCCTCTTCTTCTTCTTCTTCCTCTTCTTCTCCTTCCTCTTCTTCTTCTTCTTCTTCCTCTTCTTCTCCTTCTTCTTCTTCTTCTTCTTCTTCTTCCTCTTCTTCTTCTTCTTCTTCCTCTTCTTCTCCTTCTTCTTCTTCTTCTTCTTCTTCTTCCTCTTCTTCTCCTTCTTCTTCTTCTTCTTCCTCTCCTTCTTCTTCTTCCTCTTATTCTTTCACTTCTTCCTCTTCTTTTTCTTCTTTTCTTCTTCTTCCTCTTCTTCCTCTTCCTCTTCCTCCTCTGGAGTTGCCGGTGTCGCTGCCTCTCCCGGGAGCGCTTTCTGAAATAATGCGGCAGGAATATCTGATGGGTTTTAAAAATGCATGCACCTGTGTGCAGCCTCCTCTCTCACTGCTGCAGGTGCCTCTGATGTTCTGAACTAAATTCTTCATCCAAGTTCTGAGAACCGATATTAGCTGTTGATTGTGTTTTTTTTAATGTAGTTAATTTTAAAGTACAAGTTTGAAGTGTCCGTATATATGTTTGTTTGTAGAGTAATAATGTTTGGGTTGAAGAACTATCAGGGGTGTACCCCACCCTCACCCGATGACTGATGTCTCTGGGGTTGCCAGAAATTTATGGTGTCAATATGAGGTCACGAGCCAAAAAAAACTTTAATAACCGTTGCAGGAAATTAAGGATGGTATTTGGTGTATTTCCTGTTTTGTAGGTTGAGTTCAGAACTTGGTGTTTTTTCTTAAACTGTTCAGAGATCGAATGCTTGAGTGTTTCATTTTATTAGAAAAAATGTTTGGTCCCTAATGCTCAGAGAAGACACTTCAGGTGGTTACAAACATGCAGGACTCCATCCAACAAATCATGTCCTGCTAAGATTCACCCAAGATCTGACTCTTATCAACAACAAAAAGAAAAAGTTCTTTGAACTCAGATCAAGCATCACGTGGGCCGGACAGTGGTTAAAATAATTTCTCCGTTCAAGATCTCACTGACCTTTACTCTGGTCTGGAATGTGTCACATGTCAAGTCTCTCTGTGATGAGGAGGGGAAAAAATAAAAAAATGAGGGCAAGTACATGGAGGACCTAATTAGAGGTGGTCTAGAGGTCACGGAGGAGAACTGCAGCTTCACTCAGCTCGGCTTCAGACTTTGATTGCGGCTCCACTCGTTCAGACCAGTCCTGCTTCCAGCCACTCACTGCTCACTAACGGCTCAGAGAAACGGTGATTGGATGGATTGAAGGATTGCTATTCCCGTCCACTGTGCGCCCAGCGACGGTCCTTGGTTCTCAGTCTTATTCACTCTTGTTTTTACTGATTTACAGAGGATTTGTTGAAGTCAGTAATCATGGTCTCTCTGCTGATGGAGTGATTCCTGTTCTCCGGCCTCTCTCCTCGTTTGTTGGTTTCTCATTAAGCCGACCGCGGCACGTGTTTGAAGTGCGATTTTAAAGACGGCTCCAACCGTGCCGAGCAGGCGGCGTAATTGGCCACAGGAAAAAAAAGATGGGGGATTTTCCTGGGAGCAAGTGGCGAAAGACGAGCACTAATTGGAGGTCACTTTGTTGAAAAGGTGAAACGGAAAAAGAAAAAATAATATATATATTTTTTTATCAAAATTGCAATGACTCACAACAAATATCACAGTTTAAGAAAAATACTTGTTAGAAGTATCTGGAAGTACTGATTGTGAGTGATGATGGTCATTGCCTGGGGATCAGCGAGTTTTTTTGGCAGCAGTGCTTCAACGTGATTGTAACGTTTTCAACCACAGTGGTTTTTATACATCAGTGCAGGATTAAAGGGATGGAGAAGTTCTCGTGACGGAGGTTGTTGTTTGGCAGCTGCACTGAGTGAATATTGCAATTACTGCATGGCTGTGAGGCCTAATCACTGGGCCTGTGGTCGTTCCACTCTCCCGTCTGATTGAATTACACTTGGTCGCTGTATGTCTGAGGAAACGAAGCTGAGCGTCAGCGCATGTCTTTCCAGGTACTGTATGTCCACATCAGTGACGAGCATCAGGAAAAAAAAAGGGTTCAGAGACGATCGTGTGATTGGCTGAGTAAGTTCAGCTCGACCTTTGGGGACCGTCAAGCCGTTGAAGGTTTACGTTAGTCTCCCCCCGCCCCCCGTTGACTCATCACATTAAGAGTCCTCTGTTCTGGTCTCGGAGGATAAACCAGGACCACTCTGCTGGGTCACAGCCGTAGAAGTGACTCATCCCATAAATTAATCACTTTCTTCCATGGTCTGAGGTCTGAGTTTGAGCTCTATATTAAAAATCTTACTGAAGTGAATCACATGCCGTCAAAGAACTGTCACACAGGTGACGCACAGTCATGAGAAAAATGTAGAGTTTGTTTAAATTTGATTTTAAATTTAGTTAAGTTGATTTCCCTGTTTTTTTAGTTTAAAATGTTCTTTTTTGTACGTGGCATAAATTGCTCGGAAATGTGATCATTTTTATTTTTCCTATTATTTTAATTTCCTTTAATTTGATTTCCCTGTTTTTTTATTTTAAAATATTCTTTGTTTACTTGGCATAAATTGCTCGGAAATATGATCATTTAGCGTTTTATTTTTCCTATTATTTTAATTTCCAGTTCATTTTGAGCTGTTTATTCAATGTTTCTCAATCGTGGGGTCACATTCCCATGAGGGGTCACCTGGAAGTCAAATGGGGACACCGGACTAAAAAAATATTACTGATAAAAATATTTTCCCCATGAGGGGTCATCTGGAATCCAAATGGGGACACCGGACTGAAAAAATATTACTGATAAAAATATTTTGATAGTAATTATTATGTCATTATGGTTAAACACAACCGCAGGGAAATTATGGGGGACCACCGCGTTAGAGTATGTTGCCTCCTAGTGGTTTGCGAAGGTACTACCGTGGGAAAGGGGAAAGCTGCGTGTGACACGTCTTCCTCTGGGCACTTGGGTTAAATTTAAGAAATAGTAGTTCAGCAAAAAAAAAAATCCCTGTTGAGGATCTCGCCCAGCGCCGTGAGCTCGGTCTAAAACTCTAAGCCTTGTTCAGAAGGAAGTCTTAAATGTGTTCCGCTGTCAGAGGAAGCACCCGTTTACACAGTCTGCTCTGCCCATTAGGCAGAAGTGGAAAATCCAAGAATCCTCCCACTCACAGCTGCTCCCAGATCACCAGCCTGTGTGTAAGAGAGAGTTTGTTTATGTTAATATGAATTATATGTACATGTTTGTCCTAGCGCCACCTGTGGACTCAGACCTGTTCATCTGCAAGATCTGTGCGTCCTGGCCTTATTTTTTTTTTGTCTTGATAAGATCTATTAAAAAAATCACAAAGAGATCAAAGTGTCAGCGATTAAATAAACTGTTTATTGACACTAATTTCTCCGGCTCTGCCTCTGTTCGTCCCACCAGACGGCCCAGTCATCTGGCGGATGCTGACCTATCCTCCGACCCGACGGGCCCTCCTGGTGGGCTGCAGCCTACAGATGTTCCAGCAGCTTTCAGGGATCAACATCGTCATGTGAGTCTGGTTTTGCCTCATTGACTTGTTAAATGTTTTGATTGTTTTCCGTCGCAACTCCTCACAGGAGGAGATTTAGAGTTACAGTTTTGTGTTTGAAAAAATAAAAAAACTGCGTAACATACACACATGTTGTACTTTAAGATAGTGGTTCTCAAACTTTTTATACTCCTGTACCACCTGAGAAAACACTGAGCTACCGCCATGATGACCAACTTTAGATCCACGTTCAACTTGCAATTGATCCCATGATTCTTTGCTGCCTGTGTTTACGTGAGCAACGGACTTTCATTGCAGCAAAAAAACAAGTAAATAAAAAAAACTAGACATCTTATTTCATAATCCCACAAGTAGCTACACTTTTTTTTCTAAATGTTGTATCAATTGTGCATGGTATGTTTCAGATTTATTCAATTGAAAATTTAAATGTGAAAATATTAATTTTCCCCACGTACCACTAGAGAGCGCTCACGTACCAGTGGTGGTACACCTACCACAGTTTGAGAACCACTGCTTTAAGGTATTTGCTTGGTAATATTTCTGTTTCCCTGTAAGAAGTCTTTTATTTTGAAATCCAAATGTTTGTCTAGTTTTTACTCTCTTTTTTAAGCAGCTTTTTCCAAACTCTTTAATTTTGAAATGTGTTATCAAATAATTAGAGGTGTTTGAGCGAGAGAGAGAGGAAAATCTGGTCATTTATTCAAAACATTTTCACTTTCACCATGTCCTGGTACCACATGCCCTCACCGCTGGCCCCTGGTGGTTGGTGACTTCCTTTGCTGCAGTGAGATCTGTTGTGGTTTCCACAGGAGACTCTTGATTCTTGGAGTGATCTCTCTCCTCCTTGGCCCTAATCAGAACGATGACACTTGACACCGTGTCTGCACGTCACCCACTCCTCCTCTCGACACCGAGGAGGTCCAGACATATCTGTCGGGTGTCGGCAGCACCGCGCTGAATCACTGGAACTTTTCTTTCATCCTCCGTGGCGGGGCGTACGCCTCATTACATTACTGCCGGCTCTCTCCTTTTCTTCTTCTTCTCTATCTTTCCATCGCCGGAGATTATGTCATCCGTCTCTGTGTCACCTCTCCTCTCAGATGAACTGTATTCCTGCTCTGTAAACAATCTGGGGCTGTGTGCTGTTGCCTAGCAACCGCTGGGAGGCGAGGGTAATAAGATAAATGTGTATGTGTGTGTGTTTGAGTGTCTGAGTGCACGTGTGGTTAAATTTAGCGCTACGAACTATGTGCGCCTCAACTCTATGTGCATATTTCACACATGCATGCTTTAAAGAGTAATCTACTGAGCAAACACAGGGTACAAGTGTGTACTCTTGTGTACTCTCAGCCGTGTTTATATCTCAGCTCTGGGTATATCACTTATTTTTATATTCAATCTCTATAGCTTTATATATATACATACATACATATAATATATATATGTATATAGATACATATATACATACATATACATCTATGTATATATGGGTGTATATACATATATGCAGTATATATATAAATAAATATATGTAAATATATGTATCTATTTATATACAGTATATATATTGTTATGGATGATACGTGTCACGATACAAGGGCAACAATCTGATATATTGAGATATATTGCGATGCTATAATATAATATTAAGTTTTCTATTTAATTGTAGTAAAACTGTCAGCATCAGGTTACTAAAACTGGGCTCTACAGTTCATCTCTGACGCCCCCTAGTGTCTATGGAGCCACCAGCTGCCACAGAACGTCTCGTAAACTCAGCTGTTAGACAATTCTGCAGCTGTTGAATAAACGTTCTTATCAGTCGGGAACCCGAAAACTAGGATTGAGAATTTTTTATTCTCCCAGTGACTCTGTCTTTTTTTATTACGACTTCTTATTTTTTAGTTCTTTTCTTACGAGCCCCCGCCTCCCTCCCCTCCCCCCTCATCTATTTTGGTATTGTAGATTTCAGTGGTAATCAACTGGTCTGGTCTGGGTTTTTTTTTTTTTTTTTTTGTCTTTCTCCAGCACTGGTCTCTCTTACGCCTTGTGCTGCTTATCTCTGTGTACTCCCCCATCTGTCCGTCGACTACCTGCCTCTGTGTCCTGCTGCAGAGCTGCCGGCCCGGCTCTATTAGCTGGAGAAATGTAAAAGAGTTCTGTGGAGCCGGTAAATCAGCCGGTTTAAAGACAAGCTCCGTCCTTCCTGCCCCCAGCTGGTCTCCCTGATTAAAGCCGCCAGGCCGGCACAAGGGGGAAGAAAAGAAAAGGGCAGTGAGGCAAGGTGGCAGATTGGACGGGAAAGTGCAAACCAATCCACCGAGGCACATATTCTCTGTCGCTCTGCTCCAACACTCCACTCTCTCAGGCCGGGAACTTGACAGGAACAGAGGTGATGGCGATCTCAGACTTTTTTTTCTTCAGAGGGAAATATGTTCAGACAGAGGGGACATTTAGACATCCACGTTGACAGAGTGTGTGTGTCTCTGCTTCCAGAATCAGATTGGAATGAAATCGGAATTCAAACTAAAATTGCAGCTAATGTTCAACTTTTGTTTGTTTACATTTTTAAATCTTTGATGGATGAAGCTAGGACATTAAGCAGTAACGCGTTAATCGCGGTACATAAAGTGTGAAAAGACTTCCATCCACTGGGGCACTGTGATAGAAAATAGTAAGAGACACTGCTTTAACTCATCACCTTAGTGAGCAGACGGCACTTAACTCCCTTAACCACTAGGCCACCACTGCCCCGCTATATCGGTATGATCGGTTGATATCGTAATTGGGAAATCGGCATATCTGATATCTGCTATCTCTCATTCGACAGCCCTAATGAAAACACAAACAAGTCGGCCACAGAGGAGATGATCCAAGTAAAAACATCCTGTTGACCCCACGTGTTCGTCCGACTCTTTAACTACACATTTTACGATGTTAATTTATCTTATAGTCAAAAATATGTTCCTGTTGTCAGGACTCTGTATTAATTGGGCCTCAGGAGCATGGAGAGGAAGAGGAGGAAGTAGCTCGTTGTTACAGAGAAGCTCCGAAATAGACACGTGGACTGATAGAGTTGGGCCGCTGCCTACTTCCATGGGAGCGCTGAACCTCCAGGAGTCTTTAATCAAACCGTATACCTGAGATTTGTTCTTTGTTCCGTTCACTAATGCTGCCCTCAGGTGGTCACCGCGGCAGATTAAAAGCCATAAATTCTTGCCACACCGCGGCCAAGAGATACGACGGGCTGCACCTTGATTCCAAACTGTTACCCATTGTCTTTTATTAGCTGCGTATGACGTACAGCGGTCGGACGAAGAACACTCGGCACGAACATCCAAACCTAACGATTTCTCCGCTTGTTACCATTGGAAAAGGTAACGCCAGTGAGTGAATGACAGAGAGATCAGAGTTTGTGATATCAGTAACATATATTTTTAATATATTATATATATATTTTATATATTTATATATATATTTAAATATATATTTTATATATTTATATATTTTTTTTATGTAATCGGCCAAGCAGCAGAGTTCTAGGAAGTAATAAACCAAGAAACCCACTTTTCAAAAGTGCTCCCTTATGAGAGAATATATGGCTTGACTTTTCTACAGTCAGATTGGTACAAAGCTGCTCTACACACACACACACACACACACACACACACACCTTATCTCTGCATTCAGGTTTTTCACAGTCACTGTTTGTAGAATTAGAAGAAGAAGAAAAAAGACTGTGGCTTAATGTCCGTGAAATACAGAAATAATTCCATTTTGTTCGAGTTCAAGTAAAAAAAAAACGTAATTGCCCAATCGTCAGCAGTGGGTTCTCGTTAGCAGAGATATAAAACGATCATTAGTTTGGTGTATTTTCCACAGAGCTGAAGGCGAGGTCAGACTGTGTCATGTGTGAGAAAAGTATTGTCTGGAGTCCAGACTGTCGACTGTCGCAGCGTTTCTAAAAGGACCTTTGTGTGTGTGAGACAGACGTACTGGTACAGTGAATACCGTGTACTGACAGGTAGCTACGTGTATCCATGTACACGCTCACACATACCTGTCATGGTGTTTCTGTGTGGCTGTTATGTGAGTGACACAAACACACACTTACTTTATACTTAGACAAATACTAGATCACACACTCAGAAACGCACACTAGTTACTTTATACTTAGACAAATACTAGATCTGTTGAAATGAACAATTTTCTAATTAATTTGTGTGAGTTTTCTGATAAAAAATGTTCCCAGTGATAAACATCATGATTAATTGATATTAAACTACAGCTTCTTTGAATCGATCGACAGCGCTAATAAATATTGATTAAGAGATAAATACCCAACCTTTCATGTTGTTGTTGATGACCACTGGATACAAACGTCCATCTTGACCACTGCACTCTGTGTTCCCAGTCATAAATACTGAGCAGTGTGGGTCAAATTAGATAGCATCCCTGGAATTAGCAACAGTGTCATTAGCCACATGATCTAGCATGGAAAGGTTACCGTGTGTGTGAGTGTGTGTGTGTCTGCAGCCAGGATTGGTCATCAGACTGTGTGGGGAAGGAAGGGGACAGCTGTGGACGGAGACCTGACATTGATGGTGATGAGGTGGAGGAAGGTGCAGCACGGCAGGTCGTGACAAATGACATGAGGTTGGAAGGAAAAGATGGATTTCCAAAGAGAGACAGGAAATACAATTCTCTGAAAGAAAACACCGTGTTCTTTCATCTTTTTTTTTTTTTTTTGTCCCTGTAGCGATGAGTCATTTAACGAAGGTCGTGACCTGTGGTCCAGGCTCATCAGGGGACGGTCTGTCCTCCAGAAGATAAAGCAGATACTGTATATCCCAGCATTGTTTACTAGGAACTAGAACGAAACGAAAGTTAATTAGGTTAAATGATTAACTTGGGTTAAAATAATTAAATATATATATATATAAAAAATATATATATAAAAGTAAATATATTTTATATGTATTGTTCTGTGTCCAAAAGCAGAAGTTATGTTTGGTTATACTTTTTTCTAATGATAAAGACATAATATATATTATATTAAATATATAAATCCTTACATTTGAACATGTAATATACAGTATATATTTATATTTATATTTGTTTTCATTTCAAAGCCATCAAAGCAAATGTGTTGGTGCCATTCTCACTGGTAAGCCCCTAAATTATGATGTCATACTCTAAAACATGTGGCTCCCAAAGTGGGGGGCGGGGCCCTCCAGATGTTGCGGTGCCATGGTGGGTGAGGTCATTATATATTTTTTTAGAAAGTGTTGAAACATTTGTGAGTGTGGGGCATTAGTGGAGTCTTTTAAAAAAAAAACACCCGTATGAATCTATGATAGGGGGCGCTGCAGAGTTTGGTTTACACTGGTAGCACTGGGCGACAGTGGAATCCAACGCAGTATGACATGCAGTGGTGTGACTGTGGGGTGTCGTGTCTGTGACACAGACCAGTTGTCTCCCACAGATGGTCCACAGACAAATGTCACAGAGACGCCGCCGTCACATGGTCAGCACGCCGACAGAACTGCATGGTTCTGGCCGTCCCACGTCAACCCGGTGGGGTGTCTGTGTGTGGGTGTGGGAGTCTTTTTGTTTGTTTGTTTTGGGTTGTTTTGTTTTTTGTCATTTGTTGAAAGATTCTCCAAATAATTGGAATTTTAATCCCAGATTTGTTTTCCTGTGTGTGTGTGTGTGTGTGTGTGTGTGTGTGTGTGTTCTCTTGAGCAGCTTAATCATAGAAACCTCCCCCACTGTTTCCACTGGAGGCACAGCCAGACAATCTCTAATGAGAAAAATTCTAATTCTCCCTCTAATCAAAAACACACAAAAACACTGTGTGTACACACACACACACACACACGGTTGCGTTTTAGGAACCACGCAGCGAGGCATGCGTTAAAGCCGCGTAAATACGTGTTGAAGAAGCACAAAAGAGCGACTGACATCTGCCCCAGTCTGCTGCACATTTGACACCAGCGACGCGATTCAGCAGCTTGACACAGCTGTTACTAATCACTTGAAGTGGTGACGAAGAGGAGGTGACAATACTGGAAACACTTCAGGTGTTACGCTCCCATGAATGGTACCATTGAATGGTACCGTTGAATGGTACCATTGAATGGTACCGTTGAATGGTACCGTTGAATGGTACTGTTGAGCAGGAACTTATTTAAAAACAACCCATAGTGACTTCATCTCCAGTTTCTGGGTGCTGGAGATTAAGGTTTGGCGCCCTCTATCGCAGCCATTGTCATTTTAATTTAATTTATTTATTTTGTGAGGATCTGAGTTATCGTCTTGGCCTCTCCTGTAGATGGCGCCTAAGGTGACTTTATACCTTATGTCGAGAGCAGGATGACGTGTTTATACGGTGGAACCCCGAGATACGAGCTTCCTGAAATAATGAGTATTCCATGTTACGGGTCGGCAACTGTTGCAAGATGTTGCTCCAGATATGAGGAAAGTGTTCAATTTATCCAACTAAATTTAAAATGAAAAAAATATTTGAAAAATTATAAAATATTATCCTTCTTCTACACTTAGTGACCCTGACACTCTGTGGCGCTGTCTCCCTCACTGGGTTATTTTACCCATTTTTATAACAATAATATAAAATGTATTTTTTATTATTATTATTATTATATTATCAATATATTTGTTTATATCTATGTTTCTGATGTTTAAATAGGTGGAAAAATTAGATTATTAGATTATTTTGGAGGGTGGGAACAAATCATTTGGTTCTTAGTTATTTTTATTGGGGATAATTCGATGTAGAAACGAGTGAATCGAGACACGAGAGCTGTTGGAGAACGGGTTAGAACTCGTACCTGGGGACTCCGCCGTATTTAATTTGACTTCATGATAATAGACATCTGCAGACGTCACACTTGAAGCCTCCTGTGTGTGTGTGTGTGTGTGTGTCACCTCAGTCCATGTGATCAGGTGGAGCAGTGGTTTCCTGTCAGGAGTCTTTTCTGAACCAGATCCTGGGACGTGACAAAGCCGTAGTGTTTGTATGCATTCATTTGAAAAATAGGCCGGTTCCCAAGAGAACATCCATCTTCATCTCTCTCTCTCTATACCTCACACACACACACACACACATACACAAAATTAGCCACACACATTCACACATCCTCCCCGTGTCTCTTCCTCACTCTCCCTCCCTCCCTCCCTCCCTCTCTCCCTCCCTCTCTCTCTCTCCCTTCATATTCTTCTCGCCCACATTCTATCTCTAACATCTCCAGTTACCGTTCTTTCCTTCATCCTTCAAACTCTCTCTCTCTCTCTCTCTCTCTCTCTCTCTCCCTTCACTTTCACTTCCTGTCTCCTTCTGTTTCCCAGCTCTCACACCTCACCACTTGCGCTCTTACTCACCCAGTCACTTGTTCTTTTGCGCTCACTCACTCACTCACTACTTCCTGCTCTCTCTCTCTCTCTCACACACACACACACACACACACACTGACTGCACCACCCCAGCTGATTCCTCCTGTGGTCCTCAGCTCCCTCTGAATCCATACTGTTACAAAGTAACATAATCAGATCAGTGTCGTGTCACTGAGTGCCGCTCCGTCAGGAGGGGGAGACACTGACGCTTTGGTCTGGTTCACTTTGAAATGGACCAAAATTAGAGGAAAAGGCCGCGGTGGGGTTTAGTCAGGTGGGAGATGTGGGTGAGTGAGTGGGTGAGTCACCACCTTCACCTCCAGGTTTAGTGTTTCTAGATTTGACCTCTGTAATTTAATAGTCAGTGAAAGGAGGTGTGAGTTTGTGGCTCGTGGTCTGGAGGCAGAGTAAACTTCACATCAGTGCAAATCTGGTTTGTGAAGAAAAATTTGAAAAACTTTAGCGATCATCCTTCAGCAGATGTAGGTGTTGAAGGTCGTTAGCTCACTTTACTCTCCGCCTCCGACTTAATGACAACATTCATAACGAGGCCGACACAGCTGATGGGATCCCACTCGTGGAGTCACTTTCAGCCGGACGTCAGTTTGTCTTGGTTAGACGTGAAAACTGCGATTATAGTTCTGACCTGTTGGCGGACCGTAGAGAGATCTGTACATTAACCTTCCATGACCTACAAGAGGCAAAATGATGAGGCCAGTGGGTCAATAAGACCAGTGTTACGCAAACATTTCAGGCAACTTTTGTTCTACCCCGCCCCTCAACGTTGACACATTCGCAGCTATTTGTTGCTGCAAATGCTCTCATACTTTAATAAAAAAAACACTCACCTTAATACCTAAAAACAGAATGCATAGATACATTTTTGTGTATCAAAAAAAAATAATTAAATTTTTCCTCCATGTCCCTCAAAGGACCACATCCCCCAGTTTGGGAACCACTGAATTAAAAAAAAAAAAAAAAAGGTCCATATTGTTGCAGTTGCACACCTTCCTAAACTCATCTGCCTTACATGCAGAAGGTCCTGGGTTCGAGTCCCAGAGGAACCACATGCAACACTAATTCCTTAGGTTTCTACGATGTGAGTTCTGTTTTGTAATATTGATTCATTAAGAGTGTATTTGAAGAGTGTATTTCTGAACTCGCACACCCTGCAGGGGGCGTTAAAGTGTGCAGACAGTGAGAGTGAAAAGCATCTTCCAACCTTTACTTTTGTTAAACAAACAAAAAAAAAAAAATCACAGAACAATATTTATGTGGGTTTTTTCTTTTCCTCCTCCTCTGCTGTGACTTGAACGTCTGAACGTTGACGCTAACGCACCGACAAACACATTTAGCCCGGACATATTGTCAGGTGTAAATGACAACGAAGATCTGGAATGGATTCATAAAATGTAACCGTGAAACGTGCACACGCATATTTTCCCTCCCACCTGTCACTGTCCTCCTTCATTTACACAACACCACCTCCGTCTCACCCCCTTCACCCCCCTCCTCCCCTCCCCTCCCTCTCTGTCCGTCTCACTCTGCCTCAGCCTGGGCTGATGTCAATGCCCTTCAATCTACTGGATGAAGGAGCTGGATTTGAAGCATGACCAAACGTGTGGATCCATGTTTCCATTTTTAGACCGGGGTCAGGGACAAATCACACCTTTCCTTTTTTTTTTTTTTTCTGCACCCCCTCTAATGCACAGTGTGTGTTTGTGCATCGCAGCTGTGGGTGTGTCAGTGTGTATTTTCTTGCATTATGCATATATTATTACCGGTGAATGCAGGCCTGCTTGTTGATGTATGATAAATAAAATTTTACTTTTATTTTTTTAAATTGAAAACAACAATAATAAAACTGTTCATTATAATAATAATATAATTATAATTCAGTCCAACAATGGTGACATTTACAGTGTGAGTCTTTTCAGCCCACACTGGCTGTCACTCAGGAGGCACCATTAGTGATGTGTGGATCCTCTGGGAATTGAACCCAGGACCCTCTGCATGTAAGGCAGGTGTAATATATACATTATATATTACATTTAAGGTAATATATACATTATATTTTACATATATGAAATATATGTGATACTAGAATGATATAATATACTACTAATATATACTACAGGTCCAAAGTCTGGTCCGGGGGTCATTGTGTGGCCCGTGGTCATATTCCATATGGTCCTCAGCCTCTGTCCTAGAATGACGTGAAATGTTCCATTTGGAGTTTTTGTCCTGCAGGGGGTAGTAGAGGTACTTTGAGTCGACTGCAGGGGCCTGAAGGAAGCACAAAACACTTTGATTATTTACCTCGACTGTTACTACAGTACAGTAGGTATAAAGTACACAGTGTCAGTCTGATCGATCTCACACGCGGAGAAACGTTAAAATCGAACTGCTGAAGTGACAGAAGATTGAAAAAGATGCCCCCCACTGGAGTTTAATGACACAGCGGAGTAAACACAGGCCGCTCTCTGTACTGCAGTTTTCTTTTTGTGTAGCCATCAAAGTGATGTACTCTCGTCTTGGCGGAGTTTTTTTTTTTTTTACGACACTGTTGAACTGCCGTGTTTCCCTGTGCGTTGATTTCCAGTTTCGTTTCGTCTCCTCACTCTGTCGTTGGCTTCTTTCACCGCGGCACAAAGTTGTCGGTGAAACGCCATTTTTCTCTCTCTCTCTCGGCGCCGCCTTCTTCAGCGTGCTCGTCATTAACGCCAACGTAGGCAGGCGGCTGGTTATCACCTAAGTGCAGTAGGATGGATAATCACAGTTATCAGACTTCAGACAGGAGCCACTTCAGCCACCGAGCCGCTGTCAGCAGCTCTTAGAGTCGGAGAAGAAGTGACTTTTCAAATCCTTTTAACATTTAACACACGACGTGATGCTGTGGTCAGAGGAGAAGAAGAAGAAGAAGAAGAAGAAAAAAACACTTAGTGCCAGCAATTTTGCCTTGTGGTTTTTAAGTGAGAACAGTGTGTGTGTGTGTGTGTGTGAGACTGAAATCACGGAGTCTGAAATCAGACGTCAGCAGGCTGCAGTGGTTACGGAGAAAATCAGTCTTTTTTTTTTCTCCTGCTGCTCTGACACTAAAAAAACCCAACATTTTTTAAAATCATTTCTGCGTCATCCATTACATAAATCTCGCTCTTTAACCAGACTTTAAATTCCTCTCTGTCTCCATGTCTGTTGTTCTGTCTGATTAAAAAACCTAGAAGAAGAAAGAAAAAAAGAAAGGTGCTTTTATCCAAATCCCTCAGATCTCAAGTCTGGACGGGACACATCTATGAACCCTAAAAAAACCATGAAAATTAAGATGCCGCAGCAGAATTCTGTTTTTTTTATATCATTTTTTTTGGCCTATACAGTTTTTTCCGGAGTATAAGTCGCACTTTTTTTCATCCTTAGGCTGGATTTGCGACTTATTCTGAGGTGCAACTTACTGTATATATTAAAAATATATAATTTCACATGTTATTTTCACACTGACAGCTGCTAGAGGGCACTCTAGCTTTGTGTACCAGTATCTGCTACTCCTGTAAGTCACACTTTTTTTCATCCTTTAGCTGGTGCGACTTATAGTCAGGAAAATATGGTACTTGTTTTGTTTTGTTTTTTTACTTTATTTGCAGAATTGTGGCTTATGTTGTTCAACCACAGTCTGTTTTTGACCAGTGGTTGAAATTCTCTGTTTTAACATCAGATTCTTAAACGCAGAAAGATGTGTCTTTTATCTCATGAGTCTCATTTTTTTTAGTCCATCGTTGCCTGGCCGTAACATTCAAGTCCTGTTTACCGGGATAAGGCTTTTTTTTTTTTTTTTTTTTTTTTGCTCACTTGATTGTAATGTATTATTTAGTGTGTGAGTCTGTGTCCAAGTGGTTACAGGTAGAAATGTTGTCTCTCCTCCTTGGTGACATCATCAAGTGGATTCCTGCAGATCTAATTCCCTCTCCTTGTACATATGTGTGTGCGTGTGCGTTTGTGTGTGAGAATGAACACAAGCGACACGCCGTCCCTGCTCCCTGACACGGCGCCATAATTGCCGTGGAGAGTGGACCACACGCAGGTGCCTACATTGTTGACCGCATCCTGTTTAGGTCTTTGTTGATGATGATTGGAGATAATCTGTCTACCTGAGGCAGCGCAGCGGCAGGGATGTGTAATTATACTGGATGAGACTGGAGACTATTTATAGCTGATGTCACCGGAGAGCGGCTGCCAGAGAGGCTGTGATTGGTGGATAAGTAGTTGGCTGTCTGTGGGGCTGAATGATGATTGAGGCCATTTACCAAGAACAATTGATTTGATTGTATTGATGGGAGTATTGTTCTGTTGACGACTTCACATAAAGAAAATGCACCGAACATTGTATTAATGTGTACTCAATGTACAACATAGTTTTTTTTGAGTATCTCTACTCTGCTACTTTCCTTTTAATGTCAGCTGATGATTTTTTATTTTTTTTGCTAAATTATAATTCTAAGAAATCAACAGTTTCTGTTGTGATGTTATAGATATTTCTCCTTAAATATAATCGAAATTTAGTTGAAATGAAAACGAAAAAATATCGTTCATCCAACGTCTTTGGTCGCCAAGTGGTCAGGACCAATCACAGCTGTTCACTGGCGAGGGCGGGGTCACAGTTCACGTCAGTCCATCATCTGTACCTATCCCTTTGAATTCTACGTGTCTTTTTGTTCCACAGGTACTACAGCGCCACCATTCTTCAGATGTCAGGAGTGCGCGACGACAAACTGGCCATCTGGTTAGCCGGCATCGCCACGCTGACCAACTTCCTCTTCACACTGCTGGGAGTGTGGTTGGTGGAGAGAGTGGGCCGCAGGAAGCTGACCCTGGGCAGCATAGTGGGTACGCCCCTCAGAGTGAACACCATCAGTTAAACCACTAACACAGCGTACAGCGTCTTTTTCTCATGTGTTGTTTTTGTGTCTTTTTTTGACAGGGACGTGCTTCAGTTTGAGTCTTTTAGCCACGGGTTTCCTCATATCGGCACAGCACAGCCCCCCCGTGACCTTTCACCCCTTAGATCCTGCCATGGCCAACTCTTCGTGCTCAAAGTACCAGTAAGTTCACACCGAACACACCAACAATCGCCAGTTTCTATCAGCTTCAGAGTTGAGCCTTCGTTGACCAACGACTAAATCAGAATGAAACAAAAAACATCAATTATTTATCACATCGAAAACTGAATATAACCTTTAACTGATATTGGATGTCGTGTGTTTCCACCCTGACTTGGGACTGGGATTTGAACCAGCCATCCTCCGAGTTAAAGCCTGTTCCTTTAACAACATCACGAGTCACGAGTTCCCAGAATAAATGTTCTTTAACGTGACGAGTCACGAGTTCCCAGAATAAATGTGTTTACGTCACCTGGTACTCTCAGCTGGTCCAAGTCCATTGTGTATGTTCAGAATCAGCTACGACTTGGCCACTGTCTCCAAACACAATGATGTGAAATGGGTGAATACACACACACATGCACACACTTTGTCTCCCTGTGCCAACCACAGATCAGATTCCTCCCTGTCCCAATTTACTCCTCACTTGCACACACACACACACACACACACACGAGATGGGTCTCATGTGTAACGACCATCTTTCATCATAACAACAAACAACGCCTAATGGACTGGCAGCTCTGCTCTCACACACACACACAGACACACACACACAGACACACAGAGGGAGTTTAGACGAGATGAGTGCTTTTACCACGCTGTCGTGGCCTCATTGAGTTCACTTTACTCCACAGAAGCTCTCTCTCTCTCTCTCTCTCTGTCTCTCTCGCCCACCCTCACTCTCTGTCTCACACACACACACACACTCCTGGCTGACCACAGCACCATCAAAGCCGGTCTACTGCAGATGGGACGTCTCATTAAAGGATGCCTTCAGAGGGAGTTCGACTGTAGTTTGACCCCCGTGACCTTTAGCATGATTCAAAGTTGAAAAGTGAACAGAAGATCCTCTCTAATCCAGGGCTGTCAAAACTTTGACTTTGACTTTCTTTGACTTTGACTTGAGCTACTTTTAAAATGACCAGACAGAATATACTTTATATATTTGTATTTATTTATATTTATGTTGAAACGTTTGGATTAAACGGATCTGTATGATTCAATACATGACTATATTTTCAATTCTTATTTTTAATTTCTCATGTACCAGTACTACCTTGCGATCGACTCATTGAAAACTGTTTGTGGTGAGATAATATAGTCGTACACTAGGTGGCAGCAGATGGCAAAAAAAAGCTAAAACAAAACAAGAAGACTCAGAAAATGTGACAGAAAATCTTTGACACACAGCGATGTCTTGATCTGTGTGTTTCTTCTATTCCTGCCAGTTCAATAAGTCGTTGTGTTCAACTAAACAGGCCCAGACTTCACAGTGAGTCGGTGAATTGTGAGAAAATAGAAACTATAGAAAAATCCTGGTAAGTCAGTTATCGTACACACAGGCCATTGACCTCAGAGGGACGGATCACACGCCATTTATTTTTGCTCTTAATCCTGAGTCATCACTTCCTGTGACTGGGGAATGCTGCGAACATTAATTTTATTTGGGTAATGAGGCGAGTCTCAATTAGCAGTGGCTGAGAGCAGCTCTGTGTTAGAGCCTCTTCTGGTGGAGTCGTGTACAGTGCATTAACCTTCACCTCTCTTTGTGTTCCTGCCTCTCGTCTTCATCCTTCTCCCTCCACCCACATCAGTCTGCTGCTCTGTAATTACCCGGCACTTTATTTCGTTTTATCTCTTCCAAAGAGAAAAGGTTGAAGTATTTGTTGACGTAATTGATTTTTGGGTTGGAAAAAAAAACGTAACTTCTTTCATTCGCACATAGTTTCAAGGAACCACAGAAAATGTTGTGTGCGCTTTGTCCGTCCTGCAGGCTGTGTGAGCCGTGCATGCTGGACCCTGGCTGTGGCTTCTGTTACCGTGAGAACGGCTCTGCGCTCCTGGCCTCCTCCTGTGTTCCTGTCAATAAGGCCTCCACCGAGCAGGCAGCGTGGGGCAGGTGAGTCACAGGATGCTGCACCCGCCTGTGCATGTGTTCAGGACACAGCGGTACAGGAAGCAACGCTGTAGATGGAGGCGGCTTCCTTCTAACCTGTTCATGGACTGAGGTCCGTGAATAAAAAGGGGTGAATAGCAGTGACGTCTCACCCGTCTCCCTCAAACTGATTTTTTTGCTACCTTAATGACATCGCTGAATGAAGTCATTCAGTAAAACTGAAGTACATTTTTTGTACTTTGTGTCTCACTAGACTAACTAGCCCAAATCTGGCCCGCCACCTCATATATTTGTCCTTAACAGACATCAACATGTGTTTATTTTAAATAACATTCAGTGGTCAAATTCTGCAGGTCTACAGTCTATTCCTATTAGACATTAGACCATATGTGTCAAACTCAAGGCCCGGGGGCCAAATGCGTCCCGCCAAGCCGTTTTGTGTGGCCCACGGGAGCTTAAAAAGCATTTAGTAAAGTCCATGCAAGTTTTATTACACAGCAAATTAACAATATATGTAGCTTGAATAAATAATAATTAATTAGAGAAACATGTATTAGTCTGTGATGGAGTCGTTACATCCATACCAGTGGTTCCCGACCTTTTCTGTTCCCAGGACTGATCACCCAGTACCACCCGTCACTTGTGACCTATTATCTTAAAATATTTTCACTGTGTCTCACTGCAGCCCGGTACCAAATGACTTATGGACTGGTACTGGTACACGGACCAGGGGTTGTGGACCCCTGATCTATACAGTTTTCCAGTTACAACCGGCCCTTCAAGGGGAACTGTATTACTGATGTGGCCCCCCAGTGGATATGAGTTTGACTCTCCCTGAATTAGACTGTTGGATTATTGTTTAAATTTTGCTCCCGCTCTAGATGCTCCAACTTCAGCCTCATGAAGGATCAGACCTACTGGGCCTACAACTACTGCCCCTCCTCCTACTCCTGGCTGGTTCTACTGGGTCTCGTGTTCTATCTCGCAGCCTTCGCTCCAGGTAACAGACACATATATGTAGTGTCTGTCGAACATTTTTTATTATTTTTCTCAGAACACTCAAACATCCATCTTTGACCACCTCATCCTTCTAAGGGTCTTTTACCTCTTTTCTCTGTTTCAGGGATGGGTCCGATGCCCTGGACCATCAACTCAGAGATCTACCCTCTGTGGGCCCGCAGCACGGGGAACGCCTGCGCGGCAGGAGTCAACTGGACCTTCAACATCCTGGTGTCTCTCACCTTCCTTCACCTGGCCCAGTACCTCACCTACTACGGTCAGTTTCTTACCTGCTCTGTGGTACCTGTGTTCTTTTCCTCCCCCCAGAGGTCATGGAGGTATTGCAGTCCGGACACAAATAATATTAATACAAATATATCTTTTAATTTGTGCCGTTTTGAAATATTCAGGTTTGAAGTCGTGACTGTGTCAATGTCAGTTGACTCTTTTTAATCTTTTTTTTTTTTTTTCAACCAATCATGTCCTTCTGGAAACACAGACAGGGTTGATGTGCCTGTCTCGTCTGTTTATCCATCAGCAGATCGAATCCCTTTCACAAAAGGTTTATTAAAAGAATTGGAGCCCGAAGAACTTTTCTAAAACTCAGGGGGGGGGAAAAGTCAGAACTAGAGATAAATGGATTTGATATAGGGACGAGTCTGAGATGTTTTTGTTGTTGTTGTTTTTGTTTGAACTGTGGTCAAAAAGATCCGGAAAAAAATGACTGAGGTTCATCAGTGGTTTAATGGAACCATTTTTTTTCAGGTCATAATATAAAATACAAAATATATTCACCTTACATACATAGAGATTGTGTTTTGTTTTGCATGTGAACTCCTCTCACTCAGACTTGCGGAAAAAACGGATAATAAAACGTTGGGAACCACGGCTTTAATGTCATGCATTCGAGACTTGAGATTCAATGTGATCAATTTAAAGGAAAAACTTGAGTTAATTCGCAATTTGCAATGTCTGAAAACGCATAGCCAGAGAAACGCAACAAGAAAACAACACACGGGAATTGAACCAGCAAACAGTTGCTTCACTCACTGGTCTTGAACATTCGTATTTTCTTCATGCCAGGAGAACAACTTCCCTTCAGATATTGATTAATGATTGGTCAGTGACCTTCCTGCTCTAAGGCAATATATTTCCATACAGATGATGTTGTGTTGTATCCTTTCTTCCTCACCTCACGTCAACACCGGCGACGCGGTCACAGCTGGGCGACACCTTGAGTTGGCGGCAATCATTTTTCATATCCTCCTCGGCCAAAGTGGCTCAACAGCAGGCTTCTTTTTTTAAACAGGAGGAAGGTGACCTTTTCTGAAGCCGTAGATCAATCCATCAGGAGTGGCGATGGAGGCGGAGGCGTCCTGGGTCGCAACGAGTCACAGATCGATATAAGGCCGTTCCTTCATTTTTTTTTTTTTTCCGTCTGTCACTGACGGTCTCCATCTTTGGTACGCCTAATCCTGGTGGACCTTAGATTCACTCTAGAGTGAATAGTGAACACCATTCACACCATTGGTCAATTGGGAGTTCAATAACATCCTGTATGATTTTCAGACTGCAGTTGGCTTTACAAACTAAAAAAAACATCCTGGGTTGTCTTTCTTCAATTCCTGTGATTATATCAGCTTTATATTCAACTAAACAGGCTCAGGTTTCCCCCTGAGTGAATCGAGACAAGAAGATCAATTAATTTAAACATAAAATATGTGTTTTATCGTGGCTCAAAAAGGGAGAATGAGCAACACGGTCCCGCACAGAAAACAGTTCATGGTTTGAATCCAGGTTTTAAGACTTCTGCTCTAAAGGTCCAACATTCTACTACAAACAGACTTTTTTTTACCTTTGTGTTCTTCTCTCAGGAGCCTTCTTCCTCTACTCCAGTTTGGCCCTGCTGGGCTTCATCTTCATCTACGGTTGTCTGCCGGAGACCAAAGGCCGGCGTCTGGAGGAGATCGAGGCTCTGTTTGAAAACCAGCTGTGCTCCTGCGGCGCCTCAGATTCAGACGAAGGGCGGCAGATCGAGTACATTCGAGTCAAAGGTTCAAACTACCACCTGTCGGACAATGACGCATCTGACGTGGACTAACCAGAGTTCAGGGGTTGGTCATTTCACTCTCCTTGAGTGTTTTGTCAGTTGTACAGGAACACGCAGAGGGTCAGGGTCGGTCATGTTTCTTTGTGTTTCAATTATTATTAATAATGTCAATTATTTCAAAGCACTGAGTGTAAGGAATCCAGAAATGGTGACGTCAGTGTTGTTTTCACTCTACGTTAAAGGTGAAGTGGCGTGAAAACTGGAGTTGAAGCTGCTTTCGTCATCAGCAAATTTCTCCACCAGGCATTCAGACCACCTTTAATTTTCCTTTTTTTTTCTCCACTTTTGTTTTACCAGAAAACAACATAAAGAGTGATGTGATGTAAAGAGACTCAATCCATAGAGGGACTCAGTAAAAACAGCTCTCAGCCAGTGCTGTGATCCACAGTCAGGAAAGTATCACTTTACATTATTATTCAGTTCAATAAAATTTAATGTCTATTTTATTTTATTAAGGTTTTTAAATAGAATCAAATAATATAATATGTCAATAATGGACAACAGAATACAGTGTAGAAATTATTATTATTATTATTTAAATACCTAATAATAATTATAAAAGAAAATTAATAATAAAACGTCAGTGTTTTCTTGAACAAAATCCTGGCTCTGATGACATCATAACTGCACTACTACACAACCATTTTTTGGTTTGTTGTTGTTGTGTTTGCACAATTTACAAATGGTCAAAGTATCAAAGTATTAGTCAGTTTCAGATCTTTAACTTAATCCTTAACTTTTTTTGAACAAATCATCAGCCATCATCTCTGAGTGTGTGATTTTCTGAGACACTACATTGAACTAAAACCATGGTCATATCTGAGTGTGTGATTTGGATTTTATGAGACACTACATTGAACTAAAACCATGAGGACATTTCAGTCGCTCGTCTCCGTCTCCACATGATGACGTTGGTGCCTGTGTTTTTTTGTGACGTCGCCTAATGACGATTTTTTTTCCTCCAATCGGTTGTGTGTGTGTATAATCACATGTCACACGTGTGCACATTTTGCCTTTGAATTGATATGAAATATCATATTTTCATGATATTGTTTTTTTGTTTACGTTTACATTGTCGTCCTCTTCTTCCATAGCCTCCTGTACAAGTAGCAGAGTTACTGTCTGTGGTTCTCGTGTTTGAAGTGGAGGAGTGTAGGACTCTCTCTCTCTGTGTATTTTACTGGTATTGTTTCGTAAAGTAAAGCAAAGCCGTGTGACGCTTCTGTGTTTCCAACACTGTTAAAGTAGCTCAGTGCAACAACACCAAACGGACAATTCTGCACCGCTCTGTCGAGACCCAGAAAATCCTCTACGTCCCCTGTTGACTTCTGTGGTTATTATTAGACTCCGGCTGGAGGCCGAAAGTTATGGCCAAACAGGATTAACTTTTTTTTCACTGAGCAACTGCCCCTCCAAAATACATCTGTACATGCCCCTCGTTACAGACGTGGGATTCGACCACTGTATTTAACCCGTCCACTGCACATTTAGACTCTATAATTTAGACTTTTATTATAGACAGCATCCGCATGTCAAGCTCTGGTGGGCCACATAAAATGATGAGGCGTACCAGATTCGACCCCCGACCCTTCATTTTGCCACAGTTGGTTTAAACACTTACTGTATGTTTCTAAGCTTCATGATTTGTCTGAAATTTGTCCAAAACCATAAAAATTATTGTTTAATTACTTTAATACGAACAAAACAATTTAAACGTGTCATGTCAAGGAGGAATATGAAGGAAGTGTTTGTAAATACAGCGCATGTAGCTCCCCTTTCTGTCCTGTAGGGGGTGCTATTGATGCAGTTTGCATACTCAGGTCTGTGAGTTGAATGTAGTGGTTCGGTGTTGGTGTTTTATATATATCTAATCCTGTACCCCTCCACCCCCCCACCCCACATGATCAGACATGTTTTAAAATCTATCCTAAAACTTTTCGACTTAGCATCGGTCCAGTGAAGAGTCGACTGAAAAGTAATTTGCTTGATGGCAAAAATGTAGTGTGAGAAGTGTGGTGTGTTTAAAAGACCAGGGAGAAGAACTGGACTTTTGAAATTTGATTTACACCAGGGGTGCCCAACCCCCGGTTCGGGGACCTGTACTGGTCCATAGGTCATTTTTAAAAGATAATCTGTCAATGTTTCAAAAAATGAATCCAATCTTATCCCTCTACTTTTTTCATGGATTCAAAATGATTCCAATCTTATCCCTCTACTTTTTTCATTAAAAGATAATCTGTCAATGTTTCAAAACAACAGGTCAAAGGTCGTTCAGACTGTGATACTAACACAGTAATGGCACGGTATTACCGGTCTGCAGTATCGGCTGATACCGGCCAATGTTTAAGCTATTAGCATAATTTCAGTTCTAAATGAGGTGTCTTAAAAATCACTAGTTTTGTACGGTGCATATGGAAGTGTCGCTCCATAGTCCTGTTTAGTTGAAGTTTGTGTCGATCAAATATCCTTCGTGTTGGTTGCCACACAGTGTGTGCTGTTCAGCTCTTAGCATCTGGTTGTGTTGACACCGTCCTCCCCCCACAGTGAGGACAAGTGATGTGTAACTATGGTGAAATGTTACGTTTGTTTTTTTTTATTATTATTTTTATGTGAGCCAACTACACATTTGTACAGTTTACAACAAAACACAATAATAGAGTGGCGTATAGTTTATCTATGGTCGGAGCTGTACATGTTTTTGCTAGAGTTTATATTGGAATAAAGTATTAATATCTTCATTAAAAATCTTATCACTTGAATATGTGTATGGAGAAAGAAATAAAAAGTCGTGAGTTATTGAAAGACGGCTGGGTTTAGTCCAATTTATTTTCCCTGGAACTGCTTCTGGAACAAAACGCTTTTGGAACAAAACACATGACATTTAAAACGATAAATATTGTGGAATGGGAGAACTTTTTTTTTTTTTAAATCCATCCTTCGGTCCATCACTCCTCCGTCCACGTCATTACTCGATTCTTCTCTGTCTGAGCAGGAGCCAAACATCAGCTGTTTCCTGCAGCGGTCCAGTCTCATCTGAGGGTCTGTTGACTCCACTGGCAGACATGACCTCCTCCTCCCCTCTCCTCTCCTCTCCTCTTCCATCACAGGGCCTGTATGACGTCCCCCCCCTCCCTCACCTCTTCCCTCTCTTTCCTGCTCCACTGTGACACAAACGTGGTGTCTAACAAACTCGACTGTGATTATTTAATCACTTTTAACTCCGCCACCAGTTTCGCTCAAAGCACCTGGAACGTGTTGAAGTACCGTCTGGAGGAACATGTTGTCATCGAGCCTGTTGCTAGAGAGCTGGCTGTTGACTTGAAGGAAATTAGCCACAGGGTTACTGCTGGGTGTGTACTGCCCCCTGCTGGCAGTTAAGGCTGCGTGCACGTTAGAGTGTGCAGCAGTGAGACTCTGCCCCCCTGTGGAGGATTTTTTCACCAACAAGGGCCTATCAACAGGTGGAAGGTTGACCAAGGGAACTATGGACATTCTGTCCTCTGAGTCAGTGCACTGAGTGGAGGCGTCACGTGTCTCAGCAGTGAGTACCTCGACTGTTTGAGTTTCTGCATCGTGAGTTTTAACCTGGGACTTGTTACATCCGCAAAGTTCAGTGTTCAGATCGTGAACGACAGTTGAAGGAGACGCAAATGTAGAACAGACTGTTTTCTCTGTGACCCCGTCACCAGTCCCACAACCAGATACGGAATCAGTGGAGGGCGTGTCTTTCTGTCTGTGTGGTGAAACTTGGCTCCTTGCGTCTGCATAACAAGCCTGTTCTACGTACGAAAGGTCCACCTGAAATAAGTTTGAAATTTGAAAAAAAAAAAAAACTAACTCTGGGCCTGTTTGGTTGAACACAATGTTTATATACTTGGAGGAATTGATGAAAGGCAGGCAAAGATTTTCAATAATTTTGAGTCTCTTTTTTTTTTATGGCAATCTGTTGCCATCTAGTGGAAGACTATTTGATTGATTTGTCTGTCACTGTCAAATACAAAGAAAAATTTCGTTTTACCTTCAATTATATAACTGTTTTATGACCAATAAGGGGATATTGAATAATTTTACACAATATTAAACTATTTCAGAAGAAAAACTTACATCATTTAGGTCTGAACTGTCTTCACGTCCTCTACAACAGCAACTCTTTGGCGAAGATTCACAACTGTTTTCAAGGCTAGTCATGTTTCCAGGGCATGCTTAAAATATATAAAACATATTTTTTGACATTGATACAAAGTACATATTACCGTGAATCGAAATAATAATTTAAAAAAACTTACAAAAGTTATTGTCTCCACAGTCATAGAGCTGTAAACAAACAGACGAAAATCGTTTTTTGACCGTTTCTGACTGTACCGCTAGGTGGCAGCAGCCTGCTACATCATAGCATGTAACATTAAAACTTACCTTTACATCCATGCTCTGTGATGCTGAAACACTTCTAACAACAGGGCACAAATGTCACAAATAACGCAGAGGAAAAAAAATCAGATTTTTTTTAAAAGAACAAAACCTTACTGTGAGGCTGAGGAGTGGGCGGGTGTTTCATCTTTGAGAAATATCTTTGAATTTACACTGCTGTAATGAAACTCTAGAAATAAAAATGTCAGTGTTACCCCGAGGAGTTGAAGTTTTTGTTGCTTTAGTGTCTGTTTTGAAAGCGACATTTACCATCTTTCTCTCCAAATTCATCAGAGAAGCCACTGAACACTTTGTCTTCAAACTGCTGTTCAGTTTCTGACTGGTTGAGGGTGAAGTCCGTCTCCTCCAACTGGGTCAAGGAAAAACAGGCCTGGCTTCTCGGATGGTCTCCAACGTCATTCATACTGTTCATGCTGAGACGCATTTGTTTTTAGTTACAAAATAACTGGTTACTGCTGCTGGTTGACCTGTTGACCTACTGTATGTGTGGACTTCCAAACAGGACCTGAGCTGCTGTGGGTGTCTCCAGTTGGAGTGGTGGATTTGATCCAAACAACCAGGGCATGCCCTCTGCCGTACCTGTGGACTGGGAACAAGGCTAACGAAAACATTTGAGGCAAACACTGGTACTCTTAAACAACCAAGCTTAGTTAACAGCTTAACCTGCCACCATTACCTCACTGGAGGGTCACACCAATGATTGAATGTTACAAAAAAAAGCAAAAACATCGCAGTAAAGAACTACAGTATTTTTTTATATGTAGTATGGCCCGGATATGCAGGGTTCATGGGCCACTTCTGGCCCATGGGTGAGAGGTGATATGTAGTATGGCCCGGCCACTTCTGGCCCATGGGTGAGAGGTTGAGACCCCTGGCTGACAGCAAGCAAGATGAAACAGAGATAGTTCTTACCACAGTGCCACTGTGATTTTATTTCTACCATGATACTTACATGAACATTTGTTCGCTCCGGTGCTGGTGTGTCCCAAAAAGGTGGAGGAGGAGGAGGAGGAGAAGGACTGTGTCCCAAAAAGGTGGAGGAGGAGAAGGAGGAAGAAGCTGTGTCTGCTGATGATTCAGTTGCAGAGAGAACACTCCTGGGGAGAGTCCTCATTTGTGACATCATTCTGACATTTTTGTGATAAAAAGTACTTCTTATCATGTAGTGTGTCTGATCTAAATCTAAAATACTTCAACAGTACCTCCGAGGCCGGAAGGGGACAACGAAGTGGAGGAGAAGGGGCTGAGGGTGTCTGCTTTGGGCTGCACATAATCAGATGCACTGTTGTCAGAGAAGCCTGACTCCATCACTGGTGACAACTTGTGGGGAAAATATATTATATTCTCATTTATAAAATGTAAGTCAAAATATGACTTATGTGTGGCTAATTCTCATTGACGCAGAGATTAAAGGTGTGCCTCTAAAACTGTGGCTCTCCTACATGCTGGGTTGTAATTAGGTACAGCCATAAAATTGTGAAATTCACCTGGTGACATTTAAATCCTGGGGGAATAATGGTCCTGCCTTTTCTCATCCTCTGGGAACTGTGTTTTCGACAAAGAACATAAGACATAAAAAGAGATTACGGTTGAAAATGAATTTCGGATTTACAACCAAAATAATTATCCATTAACAGTGTTCCAGATTGTCTTTATTAGTAAAGTCATATTAGTACATTTAAGATGATAAATGACATTTTTTTGCCATTTTGAATGTGCTAATATGCTAATGCTACCTGTAGGGGCTGTCGACAAGACTCAGCTGTGACGGAGAACAGGGGCTCATTGGAAGCACCAGTGGCTTGTTTTGGTGACTTGACCCTTTTCTGCTGCTGCCTCCAAACACTGGCACTTTTGGATTATCTGACAAAAAAAAATGTTAACACATTACAATGTTATTTAGTTACATTCAGGCACTAAAAAGTGTGGAGAGAGCTACATTGTTTACTTTTATTTTGTTTATTTGTTCAACTGTTTGACAGTTTATTATCTATTTAATAAATAATTGTAGTCCATTTCTCATCTTGAAATATTTAAGCGCAACGTTGAATAAGTTCCCTCACCATTACTTTCTTTTTTGGTGGCAATTTGGTTGACAATAAACAGAGTCACCAGGTCCATGCTGGCAGAACCTGGACTGGAACCTCCAGCAGATGTGGGCAGAGAGAGTCCTAAATTTTTCAATTTCTTTTGCATTCTCCTCTTTTCAAAAAAGTCCTGTAAACACAGACAACAGCTTCAGTATTTATTGTTCAGAAGGAAACATATATACCAAACCAGAACTGTTGTGGTTTTATGTGTAATTTTTATTATATATATTTGTTTTGTTTTTTTTTAATAACGTCACCCTTTGCTTCTTGGCATCATCCTTCATCGCCAGTCTGTTCCTGTGAGTATGAATAGCACACACAGAGACAGGCTAACTGCATTAGCATACGGCGGCAAATGCTAACGTTAGTGCGGCAGCTAATTTACATTTTATAATTCTTACCTTGAACCTCCGACCCAGTTCATTTCAAACGGCTGTGTATATATGATAACTTAAGGAGTATTTGTTTAAAAGACAACACCGTTGTTTTTTATGTGTACTTTTTAAAATCTAGAAACAAATTAACACTGTTCGCCGGCTAGCCACTGCTAATGCTAACGCGAGACAAGCACTATCCTGGCGGGTGGCACCCAGAAATGTTCACCTATAAACATCCTTTAGCCTCAAATGTAAACGGACTAGGTGGTGGATAGTGGTTAAAAACGTATTTAAATGTTTCTTTCACAGCAAGGAAAAAGTTAAAATTTAGTAAAAACACAAATAATGATAAAAGAATAGGTGCGCACAGTATACGTATAGAAAAAAACAACTAGAAAGAGAATATAATCTATTTAAATATATACAGTCGTACTGTTTATGGAACAGTACTATTGTACTATTTTTATTTCTTTATTTTTTGTCAGTATAGATAAATAAATCATATTTGCAATAATAACAAGTTTGAGTAACTGTTTATTTAATTCTAACAGTATATTTGAATTTTAAATATTGTAAAAGTACTTTAAGAAAATATATGTTCATCATCCAACATTTTTTCTCAGTTCTGAAGTTTTTTTCTGTGTTCTGCTAACTTTTTTGATTTCTGTTAAATTTGTATATGTTTTTATATACGTTTGTAAACCAGCATTGTTGTTGTCAACACCCTGCATTATAATAAAACAATTAGGTTTATTATTCTAAGTCAGGAGTAGATGTGAACAATTATGTTATTAAATATGCATTGGAAATGGAAAGCGCAAAAATGTATAGTAACTACGTGGTAATATATGAAGTACTTTTTTGTTTATAAATAAGCATGTAAGACCGTTTTGTTCTGTTTTTTTGTTTTTTTCTAACAAAGACGAAGATACTTTGTTTAAAAGAAAAATAGGTCTGGTTTCCACTCATACCACTAGAGGGAGCCCACAGATCGTGTGATGACTATATAGTATGTATAATAAAATTGCTCTGTTTCTCCGATCGGTCATTATTATGTTTACTTGACTTTTAGAAACAGGAGATATTCCTTACACTATCAGTCTGTACCTTTTTTCTTTTAATTTATTGTCTTTGGTCTTTTTTCTCACTGCTCCCCATGTCTTGTGTCTGGGCGTCAAGCTTTTATTTTGACAGATACAACCGGAAGGGCTTCTGCCTCTCGTAGCAAGCCTGACGCCGGACGCTAAAACGAGTAGGATGCAACAGTCCATGTTCCGAGCTTTCGCCGCATCAATCAGCCTACGGTAGTCCGTCTCTTCTCTCTCTTCAACCCGGTGACTCGACCGCGGGGGATGGCTGATTCGAGGACCGCCAGCAGAGACCAATAACATCCGAAAATATGTCCAACATCCTGGATGCGGCGTCCAAAGTGAAATGGGACCGCACGGCTGCAGCGAAACGAGCCGTGTATCTTGCGGCTGCTGCATACGGCATCAAAACCCTGTATCCCATCATCATCAGGCAGCTCCACAGAGGCAAAGATCCCGGTCAGAACCACCGGAGCTCCAGGGCGCAGAACGGATCTACCTGCCCGGGGGATGCACAGATCGAGTACAGGAAGGCTTCGCCGGCTGTCAACGCTGCGTTTTTTAAGCAGATCCTGGAACTGGGTAAAATCCTCTTCCCCAGGCTCGTGTCCAAAGAGCTGGGTCTGCTCTCACTGCACTCTCTGGCTCTGATATCCAGGACATTTCTGTCAATTTACGTGGCAGGCTTGGACGGTAAGATCGTGAAGACGATCGTGGAGAAGAAACCGAAGCGCTTCATCATCCAGCTGATCAAATGGGTCCTCATCGCCATACCGGCCACGTTCGTCAACAGCGCCATCCGGTACCTGGAGGGCAAGCTGGCTCTGGCCTTCCGCACCCGGCTGGTGAATCACGCGTACCGGACCTACTTCACGGATCAGACCTATTACAGAGTCAGCAACATGGACGGGCGACTGGCCAACCCGGACCAGTCTCTCACCGAGGACGTCATGATGTTTTCCCAGTCTGTGGCTCACCTTTACTCCAACCTCACCAAGCCCATCCTGGATGTGATGCTGACCTCTTACACCCTGATCGAGACTGCCCGGTCCAGGGGGGCCAACGCCACCGGGCCAACCCTGCTGGCCGGGCTGGTGGTGTTCGCCACCGCGAAAGTTCTGCGCGCCTGTTCTCCCAGGTTTGGGAAACTGGTGGCAGAGGAGGCTCACAGGAAAGGATACCTGCGCTATGTACACTCGAGAATCATCGCTAACGCTGAAGAAATAGCTTTTTACCGGGGTCACAAGGTGAGCAGTGGTGGTCCTAGCTTATTCAGGGCCCTGGGCCACCCCAACAGAAAACAATAGAAAACAACAACGATATTATATCATCTTCAAACCTTTGATGGTAATTAGGGGCTTTACAAGTAATTGTATTTTTATCAAACACCAAGTATTCCAGTTCAAACTAATTTAGTTTTGTTACTGAATAAACTAGTGGACATACAGTGAATTACTGCTATTATATTTAACATTTTATGATATTTTTGGCTGTGAACCTTGTCACCTTGTCTGTTGTGGATCAGCTGGACTGTCTGTCTGTACCAGGACTACCGTAGCTAGCGTTAGCTCCCTCTAACTTGTTCTGTATTGAAGTAATACTTGAGGAAAAAAGTGTTGTGGTGAAAAGCACAATTTGCACACTGAATATTTTTTCTGTATTTTTTTGTATGGTTGTTGCTACAGACGCTCATTACAGACGGACATTTTCAACTTTGTAAAAGTAATCTGTGTCATGTGGGTTTTAAGAGCATCGGTCAGCGCGTCACACACTTCCATGACGATAGTTCTGTTAGACACAGTCTCCACAGTGTTCTGTTTCATGTTCTGCTCCGCTGCAGGTGGAGATGCGTCAGCTGCAGAAGTGCTACCGTGCGCTGGCCGAGCAGATGAACCTGATCTTGTCCAAGCGCCTCTGGTACATCATGATCGAGCAGTTCCTCATGAAGTACGTGTGGAGCGGCAGCGGCCTCGTCATGGTCGCCGTCCCCATCATCACCGCCACTGGCTTCGCTGACAATGGTAAGAAAGACGCTTGTTATAGTAAATAAATAAAGACACGAATAATTAATAATTAATACTGAAGTCCACACCCAGGTGTTTGGGTACAGAACATCCGGTACTCTTTCGCAAATATACAATGACTTCATGATATTAATTAATTAATTAAATTGAACAACATAGTGAAAACGTTCACGAACCCTAGTGTGCGGGTGTGCTATGTTTGTCCCTGTCCGAATTTTGCACGTTGCTTAATTTAGAGACGGAAATGAAAAAGTGTTTTATTAATTACTGTTGTACAAACAGTTAATGTTAACATTGACCATGAAGGGGTTAAATGTTACTAACAGACGTCAGATGTTGAGGAGAGTAATATGTTCATATTATTCAGACCTAGCATAGCTGGTTAGTTAGCTGGTTAGTAGCCACTCCATGAAAAGTCTGAATTTCTCAAAGAGAAGTTTTAGAAGACGTTATTTACAGCCACAGACTTCTTTTTTTTATCTAACTGCAGATTTTTGTTTAACATCCATTTCTAGTTTCCTTATAAAAATTCAGTCTTATTTGATGACTTTTTTTGTATTTTCATTTACTTTTTAAGAATCATACTCATCTTTTCTCTCTTATTTTCAGAGGTGCTTTAAAAATGCCTTTATTAATAACCAAATGGTTTTTTTTTTGTTTTTTTTAAACACGCGCCGAACTACAGAAAGGTCTCAACTTTTTTTGTTTTTTTTAAACGCGCCGAACTACAGAAAGGTCTCAACATTTACATCAGTACACAAATATGTGTTTACTTTGCATAAATACCTATAATATTTTCCATACTACTATAGAAAAAAAAATACTTATCTTTATATATTTTTACAGAATTCCTTTCAGAAGAAGGAGTTCACTAATCTGGCAGTTTTTTAGTTTCAGGTCAGACTGATTAAGCGTATCATTTTTAATATCGTCGTTGCATCACAAAAAGGCAATTTTGAACAATATAAATGCAATCGCACGTTTGGCATCACAGAGTAATAATAACCCCAGTCTGGGCTCTGAGTGGAAGTTAAACAAAAAGCAGCTCATGAACCCCTCCACCCCCCGCCCTTCCCCCCGTGGCCTGTGGGGTGTTAGTGATGTAAGAGCGATTCACACTGGGCACATTAGCATTTCTAAACCAGCAGCTACTGCTTCCTCTTAGCACAGCAGCTGATTAGCATGTGCAGGATACAAACTGCCACCCACACATTCATTATGACATTTCAGTCAGTATTGAGGAACTGAGTCCCATTGTTTGAGGCCCTGCCGTTTACGAAAAAACCACAGCAAAGAGATGGAGTGTGACCTAAAAAAATGATTCAGGTATAATATTAAAATGTTAAAAAAAAGAAAAGAAAAAACTTTTACCCATACTTTTTCACATCCTGCAGAAACAGCAGACGGCCAGACACAGGTGATGGTGAGTGAGCGTACAGAAGCTTTTACCACCGCTCGGAACCTCTTAGCCTCAGGAGCCGACGCCATCGAGAGGATCATGTCGTCCTACAAAGAGGTGAGAAACACTTAGGCTGAATTTGGCAAAAGTAGGTTTTAAGATGGATTACGACCTTGTCTGGAACACTATGTTTGTTCCAGATTCCAGATTCCTTTGTGGTGTAAATTACAGACATCAAAACTGAAGTTAAATTGAGACCAAAAGACTTTGACGAATTGTTGATCACTGTTTTCAAACAATAATTTGGATTAATTTAATTTGGATGTTACCTGTCTTTCTGTCCCAGCATATACAGAAAAGCATGTTTTTGTTCTATATGACAATGTTAAAGTACATCTCAATTAATCGCGATTAATCGAGATTTACATCAACTGCTCAATTAATCACGATTAATTGGGATTAATCCACAGTTCCCCTTTGATTAATCAGACTATATAATTTAATTCTTGTAATTTGATTGGTCCAAAAATGACATCATGTTGTATTAATAAAGACATAAAGCTAAGGCTTGAAAGAAAGGACGTTGTAGGCCAGTGACCGTCAACTGTTACATTCTTGGACCTCTCACAAATCCAGTCGTGACCCCTGATGTAGGGCTTTGTTTCTTCAGCTGTGTGACTACGTCTATTTTTTTTTTAACCATCTACACCAGGCGTGGGCAAACGTTTTGACTCGCGGGCCCTAAAATTTGACATCAGGAGACAGATAGACAGAGCATTTGCATAGAAATAAAACAAATGACATGTAAAAGTCACAAAGTCTAAAATGCTAAAATGCTTTAAGCCTTTTCTACGCCATCTGTGGAGAAATGCGGGCATTACAGGGAAAAGGCAGAAGTATAATGATAATAAAAACATAATTTGGACACAAATTGTGCTGCATCCGGCCCCCGAGCCATAGTTTGCCCATGCCTGAGCTACACCATCCAAAGCCTTAAAATGTCAACACACTCCTAGAGAAAGACCAAACATTTTCAACGTCGCGAGAAACCTTGAATTTCACTGATGTGTCGCCGTCTTCACACCTGTCAGCTGTGAGCTTCAGCCTGCTCTTAGCTCTTAGCTCTTAGCTCTTAGCTCTTAGCAGCAGCATCAAGCCCTCACTTGTCAGTCCTGGATACATACGTGCGTGTGTATGTGCATGTGTGTTCCATTTAAAAGGCCCACGTATGAAACACATTCCTAGATACATACATGTGTGTGCATGTGTGTTCCATTCAAAAGGCCCACGTATGAAACACATTCCTGAGGCAGTGTTCAAACTCCTCAGTCTGACTCTTCAGTCTGACACTCTTCCTGCTGTGTTTTCTTTGTCTGAACGTGTGAGCGTTCGAAACAGAGCTGTGTCTCAGCCTGTCGGAGCTGGTGACTCAACTGTTGGCTCGTGTGCCGTGTGGTGGGTTTTTTTTTTTTTCCTTCTCTTTGGCTTTGATAAGAATGTCTTTATATATAACTTTATACCAGTAAATGAGGTCACAGCTCGTTGTGTGTGTGTGCAGCTCAGCTGAGCTCTGATTGGTGGAGAAGGACTGAATGCAGAGATCTGTAATAGGCATTTCCTAGATGGAGTATCACTGCAGGTCAATCATCCCTTTCTCTCTCTCTCTCCCTCGCCCTCCCTCTCTCTCTGTCACTCTCCCTCTTCCTGTGTGTGTCCAGAACTCTGTTGAAGCTTAGCCTGGTTGTGAATAATCCTCCCATCTGTTGATCTTTTCAGCCCACTCTTCTGCATCTCTTCCTTACTTCGCAGCACTACCCCCCCCCGTCTTCCTCCCTCCATCCCTCTCTTCCTCACTCTTCTTCTCTCTGCCTCACCTCCTCTTTTTATTTTTTTCTAGGAAAATGTAACGTGAGTACGTTACATTTTCATTAAATTAATTAAACCAGTTAAGCTCTAACTAGCTGTTTTTTTTTACTTTCCTTTTGAGTTCATTTTTTATTTTTCCTTCCTCTTCATTCTGCTGGACCACACGCTGCCTGTTGCTTCCCAGAATTCACTTTTGCAGTTTAATAACATCAAGCTGTGTCAACAGTGTCACTGCAGGGGAGAGTCTCCAGGGACGGGGTTGTTTGGTTCAGGATTTTATCTTCATTTTTAAAATTTGTTTTTGGATTGAAAGACAAAACACTCTAAACGTCCCCTCTCGTCTACTGTCCTCGTCGGAGGTCATGGCTTACACACACACTTTTTTTTTTTCAGAAATTAAGCAGAGGATGACCTTTGACCCCTGTGTCTGTGTGTGTGTTTGGGGACAGGTCACAGAGTTGGCGGGCTACACTGCCAGGGTCCACAACATGTTGGCGGTGTTTGAGGACGTTCAGAGGGGCGTCTACAAACGCTCCTCTCTGTCGGAGGCCACCAGAGCAGAGAAGAAGAGCAAACCTGAGCTGCACATCGACGGACCCCTGGAGATAAAGGGTAGGGGTCTCTGGTCACTACAAACTACCTTCTTCTAAACACGGTGTGTTTGTAGTGTTTTTTACACGTACTGTTAATAAAGTGTTATTTTAAAAATCAAAATCTTCTTTTTCATCCTCTGGTCGCAGTATGTATGTGTGCAGTCATCTCAATGTCTCTCTCTCTTTCTCTCCTTTTGTCTCCAGGTGAAGTCATAGATGTGGACCAGGGCATTGTGTGTGAAAGTGTACCCATTATTACACCCAACGGGGACGTAGTGGTGTCTTGCCTGAACCTTAAGGTGAGACGTCGCCCTGTGGTCAGGTTTGATACAGTTGGCAAGTAAATATTTGGGGAAAGAAATAAAGATTAAAATGTTAATCAATCTTCAACCTTTTTTTTTTAAAAAAAACAAGCCTGGATGTTTTCTTTTCTGATATTCAAAGGTGGTTGAAAAACCCCTGACAGATCAAACATCTGAACCTTTGACAGATGCAGAGACAGACGGTGTCAAATATTTACCAGACGGCAGCGACACAAGTCTTAACACGTCTGAAAAATTCACATCCAAAAACAAACGTGTGCTGTAGGCCTGCCCTTCTACTGTAGAAAAACAACTGTATGGAGTTTTTAACTCTTTGTGTTCCAGTAATAATCCACAGAGGTGGATCTGTGTGTGTTTCAGGTGGAGGAGGGAATGCACCTGCTGATCACGGGGCCTAACGGCTGCGGTAAGAGCTCCCTCTTCAGGATCCTCAGTGGTCTGTGGCCTGTTTACGGTGGACGCTTACACAAACCCTCCCCTCAGCACATGTTCTACATCCCTCAGAGGTAAACACACAGTCTCACACACACACAGTCACGCACACCACCACAGTAATTCCTGAATCAACAGTAGGGTTTGATTGTTGTATTAGTGAAGTCTGCTGGTCATCTAATCCTCAGTAACCTGACCTGTGTGTGTGTCTGTGTGTCACATGTGCAGGGAGAGACCAGAGCGCTGCTCACTGTGAAATATTTACAACCGTTAAAAAACAACCAAGGTTCCATTTATATGAATGTATAGGAAAAAACAAACAAACCGTAAGGTCTGGAATAGAAGAGCACTTCTGTTTTACACTTGAGTTGCTCTTGTGTTTGATACTACTACTACTACTACTACTACTACCACTACTATTACTACTACTACCATCACTACTACTACTACTACCATTACTACTACTCCTACTACCACTACTATTACCACTACTACTACTACTACAACCACTACTACTACTACTTATTCTACTATTATTATTGTATCCTATTGTATCAATGTACTATACTAGCACAGTAGTGCATACTAATAGTAAAAGTCACTGACTGATCCCTAAATTACTTGGTTTCCAGTAGGGGGCACAGCATTATCTTTTTTGTCACGCCTAAATGGGAAAGAAATGACTGATTTATAACTGTGTGATGTCATAAAATTAGTTTTAAATTTGTCAACGATATTACAGTAACTTCTTGCTTTATAACTACACAGTTCAGTCAGCTTTTTTTTCCTCTTTTTTCTGCATTTACGTCAGCTCAGGTGAGATCTACAGAAATTGTACTCGAGACAGAGTTAACCGTCAGATATCCAGAACGTGACCTGAAGTAGAGCAGTTCAAATCTCCGTAACACTAGCCACTGCGATTAAGCTGTGCTGAGTCAGCAGAGTCCCTCCTGCAGCGCGGTAAATATTTTATACATTGGACGAGACTGCCACCTGGCAGCTGTAACACAAACCTGTCCGTCACCTGCAGCGGGAACGGCAGAAGCTTCTTCTTTTTACCCACAATTCCACACGTGTCTTAAAGTAAACGTCACACTGTGTGTCAGCTGACGCTGGTGTCCGGTGTCAGCAGCAAGCAATCAAATGAAAGGGTTTACAAAGTGTGTGTGTGTGTGGTCTTTTATTTATTTTATTTTTTTCTCCAGGCCGTACATGTCCATGGGGTCACTGCGGGACCAGGTGATCTACCCAGACTCGATGGAGGACATGGCCTCCAGAGGACTGTCTGACAAGGACCTGGAGGCCATTTTGGACATAGTCAACCTCTACCATATAGTCACCAGAGAGGGAGGTAGGATCAGTAATGGAGTGAGCTGTGACTTCTTTAAAGTAGGAGTCGGTTTGAAAAGTTTGAAAAGAAAAACAAAAAAAAAACCTGCAGAAAAATCTGAGGAAAAAAAATGAAGTTACAAAGTTACAAAAACAACTGTAAAATAGACAAATACTGTCCACTCTAAATCAGGTCTACGGCAGTGGTTCTTAATCATGGGGCCACGGCCCAAAACCTGGTCTGCCAGTGCCAGCTGGAGGGCCACGAGAAGTTCCGTTTTCCTCTTGTAGGCTGCGAGGGCTGCGGGAATACGCCACAGATATGTTATCAGAACTCCGTTACAATGCAACTTTTGACCACATGGTGGCAGTAATGATGACTCAGTTACAGAGAAGAAGACTTCTTCTCTAGGCTAGCTGTAGCAAAAAGTATGGAGACGTTTTTGAAAAGACAAAAACAAACATTGCGTGGTATTTTTTTGGGTTGGTACGTCCCGACTTCTAAAATTTAATGGGCTACGGTCCACTTTGCGTTATAGAAATTGGGCCTCAGGGGTCAGCTGTTCTTACATTTTGTAGGTTCCCACAGAAAAAGAGGATATTTATAGTGTATGTGTGTAGAGTACATGTGACGTGAGCACGTGAGTTTCCTGCTCCACAAATATCCGTCAGCCTCACTAGTTCTTTAACTTTCACGCTTGAGTTTTGCCTAATTGCCTAAAACAGGTCTCTTAATGACAAACAAACAGAGCCATTGTTGACACAGCGACTGTCTGCAGCCCAGAATAACTCAGGGACTTAATGTATGAATGGCTGCTCTGTGGAGGCGTTGGGAAACATCCTGATCTTTAACCACACACTCACACATGTAGAAACATACACAGTGTTGGTGCTGGAGAGGACGTCAGTCGGCCATGTTGTTCCTCTGCTCTTTGTCATTGTTTGGTTAAAACAGTGGTTCAGAATTATTTTCAGTCATGCTCCCCCTTGGGGACAGAAATGTTCTCACGCCCCCCTGACCCACACCCCCACAAATTTAAATACT
>NC_024314.1:27036526-27037091 GCF_000523025.1 Cynoglossus semilaevis | reverse complement strand
AATTTACTTTTACCAATTACTAGACATTTTATTTGAATTCCAGGCGACCTCACATGGGGTCACGACCCCAAGGTTGAGAAACAAGTTTTCACTATTTACTGTCTAACATTGAAAGACTAATTATTCAAACGGTTTCCTCTGTGTTTGCCAGGCCTAAATATGCGCTGCTGGACGAGTGCACCAGTGCTGTCAGCATCGACGTAGAGGGAAAGATTTTCCAGGCGGCTAAGGACGCCGGCATCTCCCTGCTCTCCATCACACACCGACCGTCGCTGTGGTGAGACCCCAAAAAATAATCCGTTCCTTAAGAAAAGACGGGGAAACCACTAATATTTACCGCTGTTTTGGTGGAACTAAAAAAAATTGTACTTTCCTGCTCTCGTCACATCCAGGAAGTACCACACCCACCTGCTGCAGTTCGACGGCGAGGGGGGCTGGCGCTTCGAGCAGCTGGACACGGCTACTCGCCTCACCCTCACCGAGGAGAAGCAGCGACTGGAGGCCCAGCTGGGCCGCACTCCCGCGAGGCAGCAGCGGCCGACGCAGCGCCGCACACTCCTGGGAG
>NC_024314.1:27023059-27036412 GCF_000523025.1 Cynoglossus semilaevis | reverse complement strand
GGCAGAGAGAGGGGGGAGGAGGAGATGAGAGGGTCGGAGGAATGAAAGGAAAAGAAATCTGGAGGGTGTTTGTGAGCAGGTTTTTTTTTTTGTCAGGGCTGCTCCCCATCCCCTCCTCACCCCTCCTCACCCCCTCCCCCTTTTACACCCTCTGGTGCCAACAAGCCCTGTAGCCTTTTCTTTCTCTCCTCTTCCTCATCTTTTCTACATCCTGCTCCACTTTGGGAACAGAAGCAGCGAGTGAAGGAAAATCCCGTTTCCCTCCTAATGTGACCAACACTCACGTGTACAGGTTTGGTTTTAACCCTTTCTTTAACTTCGTCACAGCCGATGGACGCGGCTTGACCGATCTGTTAATTTGTTTTACGGCACTTTACTCTGCTCGTAGAAGGCTACTCTGTTCATTTGTGAGTATCAGTTGCTGGAACTCTTTTAGCTGCGTACGCTTCACTGTAGGAACTCTGACTCTGATTCATGTCCAGAGCAGTATTTGAACTTCTCGGTACATCGGTTTCTACCTACATAACCATTAATCTGATATTAACTTTTTTTTATTTATTTTTTTTCAAATACCACAATACACCTTTGATTGGTTTGTGTACATTATACTTTAAAAGCTGAAGTACAATCCTTATCCTCGTACCTCACTTTAGCTCTTGTGAGGTGACTGGAGTCCTGAATCCTGTGGAACTGCTGACACCATCAGAGGTGATGTAGACCTGAGTCCAAAACCGTGGCCTCTCTGGTTTACTGAACAGACACAATCAGCTGGAGAGGCCCGTGGGGCCCAGAGCAGGCGGTGAAGTCTGCTGCACGCTGCTGCTGCTGGAAGCAAAGTGAGCACGTAGCCCGTCAGACGGCGTGACCGTCAGATAAGGTGTACACACTGGCCACCTGCTGGAGCTGCCCCTCAATCTCTGTTGACACACAACACAGTCGTGTGTCTGACACGTATCACAGCGCAGCAGGGACCGTGGTCTTTGGTTTAAACACACTGAACCTCAGAACGCTTCAGTGGAAATCAATCAGTAACTAAAGCAGATATTTGACACTAAAGCTGTGAGATAAGACAAAACGAAAATTATCTACTGTCATAAAACACTGTAAGGTTTTTGAGCCACAGGAAATATTTTACCATCAAACAAAAACGTCCAAAAAAGGTAATTATAATAAAATATAATGATTTTCTTTTCATTTTACTCACTATTAACTTATAAGTATAAAAACCTGGGCCTGTTTGGTTGAACATGATGCTGATATAATTGCAGGAATAGAACAAAGACAAACTTTAACACCTTCAGAAAACCTTCAAAAAAAATGCTAAATAAAAAAATTATTTAGCAGCTTTATAGCCAACTGCTGCCACCTAGTGAAAGGTGATTTAAATGTTCTGACTCTCAAATTTCACAAAGAAATAAGTATTTCTAATGACAATTGGCCACAACATGTGAGACAATGTGTTTCTAAATAATTTAAATGAATAGTTACGCATATGTTAATTTTACTCTGCCTCATATGGTGCAGGGCCTCATGTATTTTAAAGTACTGTATGTTATCCCGTAATATTCTGCATGTCTAAGTCTGATCACGCCCTCTCAGCTCTTTTTGTCTCAGCTGTGTTTATATTTGAAACCCCGATCTTTAAGTGCCACTAATTTTTTCTTCACCCTGATTTCTGTGCCCTTCTGGTTTGGTTTTTTATGTTGAGACTGTGAAAAAGAATTTGAATTTGAATTCAGTCCTGGTTTGAGCTGCACGGTGGCGGCCATGTTACTGCAGGACAAATGCTGTTTTAGGCTCTAATGTGACTAAGATGAACAATAATTGATGGAAGATAAAACTTGTAGAGTTTGCTTTGTATTGGTACATGCACAAGAGCATCATGGGTAATGCTGAATTTCTTTCTTTTTTTTTTTTTTTGAGACTCTTCCCTGAAATGAAGTCAGTGGGACTCTGTTGACAAGAGGGCAGGTGGGCCGCTGAATGACACAGAGTCACTGAAATAAAGTAGAAATAGATGATGTGGAGAATAAAGGATGAGCTGCTTTAGTACCTTTAACTAGGTATGTACTCACCCATGGGTGAGTATATTTTCTCCAAAGCACAATTTTGTGTTTTACAAAAATGTTTTGTAAGAAAACCCTGTAGGTTTGTGGCCCCACTCCATCGATTGGAGCACCCTGTGCTTAATCCTGTGGTCATATTAAGTCACCTTGTAAAGTTACCTAACACGATACGTCCCTCCTGATAATACATGACCCCCAAGTTAACCTACTTTGTTACTTCCTGAACCCATCTGTCACTCTGCCTACACATCTCACTTTACCTCACTATTCCACCCATTCAGAGTTTTTTTTTTTTTTTAATTTCACAAAACAGTGCAACTCCTTCTGGCATTTTCTAAACTTCTACTTTCAGCGTTTCAAAGTTGAAAGTATATATTACTTTGTATAATGCAAATTTCTTTAATTTACAAAACAAAACAAACACAGGAGCAGTTGTTGGGACTCTTTTTTATATATATATATATTTTATATAATTGACAAGGCACCTCATCCTTTATTTTCCACTCACTATTTGAGTGTAGTTACTGTACCTAACCACTAGGGTCAGACTTCCTGTATGACCGTGCTGTATACAGAAATGAGATCCCACGTGACAGTATGTACCGTTGTCATGAGGGAAATGAGATCCAGAGGTCATGTTTGTTTTAAAAATAATCCGTAAATACAGGAAGTCTGGACACAGGTTTGTTTTTAATGACATTTGACAGATTTAATGTAGTTTCATTTTTTTATTCCATTTATCTTTTCTTAGTTTAAAGTGGGTTTACTGGACGTGAGTTGTGTGAACTGGAATGATTATTTTTTATTTTATTTTATTTTATTTATGTTCTCTGATGTTATTCCAGTGGTCTGAGGCATTCAAATCAATATTTATGAAAGACTGCGAGTTGTTGAGATATTGACGAGATCATCCTGGAGCACGGAGACGACAGCGACTACTACTGGTCGCTCTGAAAACACACTAACTTTTTGCAATCGAAGAAATTCCCTCATTGAACTATTTTCTACTACAAACCGCTGTAACGTTAGCTTAGCTTTTCTCTACTGACATCCCATTGTGCATGAATTAGAAATTCAGACTTAGATTTAGAGGAGGCATGTCGTCACATCCGTTTTCAAATCTTTTGCTGAAGTCACTTTTGTGTTGAAAGGAAACAAAAATGTATTTTCTTGTAAATAAAATAAATAAATATTGCTGCTTTAAACAGAAAATCAGTTCCCATTGTGTTTACTGTGTCTTCGAGCTAGTCTAGCTTGTCGGCATGTCGGTAAAAGTATAAAATATATATAAAAATCATAAAAGAAGCTAAGCTTTTAACTCGTGGTCCTTGTTACATCGTTTCTGTGGGTCATCATTTCGCAAAATACAACATTTATTAAACTTATAATATTCGTATATTTCATACTATTTTTGTTTAGTAGTTTTTTTTACACTTCTATAAATTTAAATACTCCGTTTCTGTCCTCCTTGTGCCTCCTCTATGTTGTTCTTTTCTCCCTCTGTGTGTATGTGCGTTCGGATGCAGGTGTGTGGTTGGTATGTTGTCATGTGACAGGTTGATCCTTTGAGCTGATTGGTTCACGGCCGACGCTGTCAGCATAACAAACCGGATTGTCCCAGATGCTGGTTGAAGCACAGTCAGCTAAACTGCTACTAAGTATCTGAGAAATAAGTAGCCATTTTGTCTTATTAAAAAGACTTTAATGTCTTTTTTTGATGTTAGCTAGTAGTTTCGTGTCAACTGTCTCATATTCCGGATCTACCCTAGGTTTCCTCTCGACCTGGCTCTAACGCTATGTTAGCTAGTAGTTTCGTGTCGACTGTCTCATATTCTACCCTTGGTTTCCTCTCGACCTGGCTCTAACGCTATTCTGTCTAGCTTTTAATTTTATTTTACTTGGACACTGCTATTCATGTATAGATACTTTTAAAAACTTTCTCCTACTTGTTCAACCATCTATTTTAGCTCATATGCTTCTTGTAGAGAAAGTTTAAAACCGACACAATACATGTGAGTCTATGAAGCCACCTGCCGGCGAAAACAAGCGACACTGAAAAGAGCAGTAATAAACATTACCACAAGATGGCGGCATGTTCACGAGGCCACAATTTCAACCCGGCGTAAACAAAGTTAAATGTGAAAAATAAGCAGTTAAACATCATAGGAAACATTTAGGAATGTTTTCAACCATTTGGGAAAAATGTTTTTTTTTTCTTTCAAAAAAATTAAAAACGTATTCAGTATCTATTGGTAATGGGAATACGTACGTTGTTTGTTTTTTTAGAAAGATGTGTAAAGACTGTGACGAGATTTGCTACGGTTTGAATTTTATAGCGCAGTTTTCTCTTTTTTGTTTATTTTTACTTAATTATTAAATAATAAATAAAAAATGTTAATATTATTGTATCGGTTCTATAGATTTTAAAATGTATAAATTAACGCAAATTAACACCTGTTGTGTTAAAAGATTAAGTGATTTTACGTCATTTTACGCCATTTTACGTCAACCTTTATTTTATTTATTTTAATAAAATATATTGAAATCAAGTAAGATTATAATTGAATTTTTTTATTATTATTATTTTCGTTGTTACTCGCCCCTTCTTCCGAGTGGTACAGCCAGGGGGCGGAGCATGGTGACGTCACGAGTCCTGGGAATTACACACTCGGCTGTTTCTCTGTTCTGTGCTCACACTCTCATGCACTCCACTGGCCGTGCAGGAGGCGGAGACCATGCCTGTGAGGAGGTAACCAACACAGGCCGGCACGTTTATGAATTGTGTTAAAAAAAAAAATTTTTTTAAACAACAAACACCAAGATGTGTCCTTTCGGTAGGCGGGTAAGAAGGAGAAGGAGGAGGTGAGCAGCGGCGGAGGACCAAGATAGAAGCGCTTTTCTTGGTGTGAGGAGGCAGGGAGGAGGAGGTGCTGCTGACCGCTCCAATAAGAGGATAAAAGAGAGAGAAAGGAGGAATCAAGACCTTTTCACACGGCTGAAAGTGTTCGGACGGACTCGGCATGAGCAGCAGCGGCGGCGGTGGAGGTCCGGGGCCGGATGAGAGCTCAGTGCGCGTCGCCCTGAGGTAAGGATGCAGCGGTGGAGGAGCCTCCCCTTGTTTCCTCCACGGAGGATGCTCCTGTCACGGCTCCACCTGCTCTGAATGAACCGAGCACATGTTTTGTCCTAGCCGACGTTGACCACATGTAAATGTAGCCAGAATATAAACAAACCTAACCAGAAACAGAGGCTCCGCGGTGCAGCCTGTCTCGTCTTATTGTTGTCTCCTCAGCAGAGACGTACATCGATATTCCACGAACGCTCAAGTTAAAATAACAATAATAATAACGATATTACATGGAAACAACGTGACAATGAAGAAAAATCACCTCTGTGTTTTAGTTTTTTTTTTTTGTTCTTCACTTTTCTAGCTTTTTTGTACTTATTTACATATGCTTGACTATTGGGAACATGTTTAGCTGCGACGGCTAACGTGTATCTTTTAGTAAAATTAGTTATTTTTAAAATTAATTTTAGTTTAATATTAGCATAAAGATTATCCTAAATAAAGGTTATCATCAAATATAAAGGATAACTGTAAAAGTTAGCAATATATGAGCCAGAATTTAGTTAAGTTTCATTCAATTTCTTAGCTATTTTTCGCTAGATTTAAGCTAACTAGAAATAACTACTCTGTTTTTTTTTGTTGTTTTGGTTTTTTTTTTTCTTACCTGGAGCTAAACCTTATCTAATTCTTACAAAGCTAGGGCTCATGCTTCATGGTTAGTGACTTTATTTTTGGCTAATTATAGTTTATATATTTTGGAGTAATTGCTTGTTAACAATGGTTGAGGTTTTGTTTTGTTTTGGTTTTTTTTCGATCTAATCTGTCAAACTGTGACCTTTTTTCAAAGCCAAATTATTTACATAGACAATTATAAAAACAGGTCAAAGAAATTAAAATTCGGTGTATGATGTGAACTAGCATAGCTGAGGCTACGCACGGTAACTGTGTAAAACATGGACATTTAAAGTCAGATTCAAAACATCACAACTTTCTTCTTGTTTCACTACAGTAACCGTAGTGTCAACAGAGCCGTGATCGCCCAGACTGTACGATCTCCTCTCCCTAATACCTGTACTGCATGTTCATGCTGAGCCGTGGGTTTATGAATGAAGCTCCAGGGATTATGTCACCGTCTATTCCCATACCTTGTTTCTCACACAGCAGCTCAGCAGTTTCTAAATGTTCCTTTGAAACAACGCCGTGGTATAAAAGTACAATCGATTGCAGCGCTGCAGTATTTGGTGTCGTGTACTTGTTCGCAGTACTGCTGTGTTATGCTGATGTGACCCTTGTCCCCTGCTGAGGCCTAACCATGCTGTCACTTTAACACCGTAGACAGACAGTGTCAGTGGTGTTCAGAAAGGTTTAGGGAAAAGAGAGCTTCAACGTGAGGTACCGGACCCCTGGGGGGTCGGCAGAGGTACTGCAGAAGGGTCAAAAATTGTGAAAGTTGATTTAGATTTTTTTTTTTTTTTTGCACGTTTTCTGTTTCAAATAATATGAACTATATGAGCTCAAGTACAGTTTTGAATAGCTAAGTATTAGATAACAAGGTGTGTTAAAGTATTATTTATACAGTGGGGGGGTTGAGGGCGGGGGGGGGGGGTCACTGTGTCATCATGTTAATGGACAGGAAACGTTTTGACAAAGAAAGAGATAAAACAAAATAAGGTTCAGTCACAACAGTGAGTGGTCAGACACAGAGATCAGTATCTGATCAATGAAGACGTGAATGGACTGATATGATTGGCCGCAGGACTTCCTGGTAAATGGGTGTGTGTGTGTTTTGGAAGTGCAATCTGAAACGTCATGTGAACTGGATCACTGGGAGACAGGGGACAAAAGCTTGTTCCTCTCATATTTCTCTCTCTCCCTCAAGTGAAAACGGTTACAAGGCATATTGATAAACATATATAAACAAATATATATCTATACATGTACATATAGACATAGATGTGTATATATATGTATATCTATCTATATATGTATATATATAAAGATATATAAAGATATATATGTATATATATATATATATGTATGCACATTATACACAGTATATTTATATTTGGCCCACGAGATCATATCAAATGTGTACTATAGTTGGCCCGCCAGTATACAGCCCCTAAAAACTGTCAGGATTTGTAGTATTAGCATTGTATGTTATAGCACATACTTTTGTTGTTGTTGTTGTTGGCCTATCTTTCAAAAACATAGATACAAACAAATATATTGATAATATACCATCCAGATTTATATACAATAATAATAATTAAGAAAACATCATCCAGATTTATATACAATAATATTACTGTTATAAAAATTGGTAAGATCACCTAGAACGGGACAGCGCCACATAGTGTCGAGTGGAAAGATGGAGCTGGGTTTACCACTGGTTACACGATGTTTTCTTGTATCACGGGGAAAATCTTGCAAAAGTTCCTTAATAGTAACTTGGAAAACTCGTATTTTGTGGAGCTCGTTTCAAGGGATTTCACTGTATTTGCCTTAAATACTTAATACTTACAAATACAAACACAGTACATACTGTAGTGTTTAAAAGTTGTAAATATATATATTTTTTTAAATACTCAATATCTCCTCTGTCTGTGATAACATCCATGTTTCTTAGACACTTTTTTTTAACATTTTGTCTCAATTCTCCAGGTATAAGAAGTACATACCAGACATGACTAAAAAATATTAAGCAGGTTCACGTCATTAATTTGTCTCTTCATCTCCGTCCAAGTCACTCATGGACTTCATCGTCTCCCATGATTTATGTGTTTGTGTTGTCAGTTAATCACCGTGGCAACATTTGGTGTATTTATTTTGGAAGATGTAAAGTTTGACTTTTAAAGCATCTGTAGGCTTTAAACTGTCACTTTCCTTTCACTTTGTGGTACATTTGTTATCTTTGTGTGTGTGTGTGTGTGTGTGTGTGTGTGTGTGTTCAGTCAGCAGGTGGACGGTTGCCAACAGTACCTGTCCCGGCCTGTGGTACTTGTGTTGTCTGTTAGCACCTACCTTAATCCCCCTGCTGGTGAAGTGTTGCGTTATTTTCTTCTTTTTCTTAAGACAGAACACGCTGGAAGAAAATGTGAGGTGTTTACAGACTAAACAGAGAGACGGGTTTTTTTTTGTTTTTTTTTTAATTTATTGCTGGGAAGATGACGCAACATTTCCCCTGATTCAGCAAAACACACACAGTCAGTGTGTGTGTGTGTGCTGGGATGTCCTGTGTGTCAGCGTGGTTGTGTGAAGTTGTCCTGTCCCTGAGCTGTTAAACAACTAGAGAGGTCAACGCTCCCCCTGTGGACGGGTCGAGGACTTGGACCAGTTGGCTAATGAGTTTGTCAATATCCTCGAAGTGCATACTCAATAATTCACAGGCAAACTAAGTCAGCAGCCGGGATTCGGGTTTCGTACCGTTGAATCTAGACGAGGTTGTTCTTCCTCCCTGAATTAGAAATGCTGTGGTGTCGGACTGACCTATTTTTAGGATTTAAAAAGGTTTTGGTCATGTTGGGCTACAATGTGACAGATGTACAGATGTTGGTAAAAAAAGTTAGAAAATTATATATATGTGTGTGTATGTATATGTATGTATGTATGTGTATGTATGTATGTATGTGTATGTATGTATGTATGTCTATATATGTATGTATGTATGTCTATATATGTATGTATGTATGTCTATATATGTATGTATGTATGTCTATATATGTATGTATGTATGTCTATATATGTATGTATGTATGTCTATATATGTATGTATGTATGTCTATATATGTATGTATGTATGTGTATATATGTATATATATATATATATATGTATACACATATATATGATTTGAACTATCAATTCTACACATCTCATCAAATTTGCTTGCTGACAGCGAAAGTGAACAATGTTGACTATATATATATACATATATATATACATACATATATATACAGGATATATACAGTAAGTCCCCAGTGACTTCTCTTTTGTTAGATGCAAACTGCTTGCATCTGATTGGCTCCTCTGACTGTCAGTCAGGCACCAGTCCCTCCCCTTTGACCTCTGTGGATTAGATTTGAGGGCAAAGACTGCACGCCTGCTGCCATAACACAAAAGCATTGTGTGTGTGTTTGTGTGTGCGTGTGTGTGTTTGTGCACACATGCATGAACCTGTGTTGGTCCGGGGCAGATTGAGGATAAATATTCATGAAGTGACTGGACCATCTGAGAACCATCTGCCAACTGAGGTCATGTGACATCGCAGTCGTCATGTTCAGTAACATTTGTCTGACCTCTACGGGGCAAATATGATATATTTTAATATTTAACTATTTTCTACTCATTATGACCCCCCCCCACACACACACATTTTACTGCTTTAACCTTCAGATGACTCCCTTGTGTGTCATAATCAGACCGGACCAACCATGTGTTAAACCTTGTTTTTAGAAAACTGGTATCAGGGCTGGAGGCCGCTGACAAGTGTGTGTGTGTGTGTGTGTGTTTAATATCAGTGGAGCAGACAGCAGCCCTCATCCTTTTGTCACCTCTTTTTTCCTCCTGCCCAGTGACCTTTGACCCCAGAAGCGGTCTCCATTTGATCGTAGTGTGGAAGAAACCCAGTCTCTGTGTGAAGGTCAGAACAGGACGGAGCAGAACGCTGAGTCAGCAGAGCACTTCCCTCCTTTGAGCCCTTTTCTGGGTGAAGTCACAAACTCTCTGCGTGACACCACTGTTTTTTTTAGATAAGAAATAAGGACAGAATTTTGTCGTTTGTCTTCAACCTTATCCAGTTTTTTTTTATTTCCTACTGTCGTTTTTTTTATAAAATCACTGAACAGTTCATTTCTGCGGGGTGTTTGTGTTTGTGTTTGTGTTTGTGTGGAGGGCCGACAGAGCACACTGATCCACTGAATACACTCTTGATGTCAAGCACAGCTGCTCCACAATGTAAAGACTGTTAGCGTGACAACAGTCGGACTGTTGTGCTGCGTCTGAGTAGCTGCACAGACAAATACACGTTTATTTATTCTTTAACTTGTTTGTTTGTTTTCAATTATCTATTCTTTTTTAAAATCAAAATATGAATAGAATATGATTTTTACCAAATGTCAATTTTAAAACCATTTCTTCACCAAGTCTCACCAAATTTCCAGCTTGCTTGCTAACAGCAAAAACAATTTTTTTGTTATAGCGGACAAAGTTGACTGAAGGTCCCTGCGGGTGGCGTTAGGGAGCGTGGATAAATGGTCACTGAATGCTTTTGTGTTTTAGTTGATCATTGCTCGTGTGTAGAATTTTTTTTTCAGTTGTATATAACTGACTAAATAATAATACATTTTTATCATTTTTCATTTTGTGTTTTTATATAAATATGTAGTATAAGATTTATATATAATAAATACCACCCCACCTGTCATCATTGAGTGTAGTCAAAATGTCCTTGCGGCTTTTTTTGTTGGAAAAAAAATAAGAAGATTTTAAGTAAAAAAAAAAAAAAAAAAACAAGATCCTGTTTTTAATTCACGTGATTTATAGTATTAAATATTTGGATAATTGTTTCTTTCTGTGTATTTTCAGACCACATGACCCTTTTGACAATTCTTCAGTTTAACAACCAGTATGAAATCCACTGTGTTTGAATGTCACTAAAACAGTCCTGATGCCGAGGCACCACCACTACGGTCGCATTAATTCTATGCAGATGACAACCTATTCTCATGAAAGCCTTTCCTCTATAACTATACAACGTTCAGAGCCACATGTGTCGTATTAGCTGTGTTCCACGCAGCCTGAGTTTCCTCTTCATCCTCTGGCCTGCGGCGGCCATTAGACCGTAATAAATGGAAACATAAGCAGAGGCTGGATTACACAACACACGGCACGGGATGACACAAAAACACAAAAGAACCTGGTGGGGGTTTCTATTAAAAGAACCATCTGACCTCTTGGTACGCAGAGCGTACAAGGACGGACCTGTACGTACAATAACATCAGGTTTCCTGTGCTTTGACGTCTGCAGAATGAGAGACTTTCCAGTCTCAGCACTTCAGCTTTCGTCAGTGTGTGTGTCTGTGTTTGTGTGCGGTCATGTGTGTGTGTGGGTGTGTGTTGTGAGTCCCAAGTGAGTTACACGAGAAGGACAGGGTCATCCAAGTGTATAGGAGGACCGGGGGTTGTCTAATAAGACCCCCAGAAGTACAGTTTCATGAGCAGTACCACTGTTGGCCAGTAGGCGTCATTTGCCGGAGTTTCTTGAATTAATAGTTACTTTAAGTAAGTAGGATCTCCTTGAGAACGTTGACAGTTAGCACCACCTACTTTCAATGTTTATGTTGCTAACATTACAGTTACCTTCGCTGTATTAGCCAAGCGCTAACAACATTTACTCGACTATTGAATATTGATTTTTTTTTTAATTCAAGCCTTGGGTGACATCACATCACATCACAGTTGTTGGATTGTGGTTCCGCCATCAACTTCGTCTGACGACGGTTCCCGTCAAAAACCACCAAGTTCATCAAAACACATTCTTCAGTTGCTTAGTCTCGGTTCCCGTCCAGGTCCAGGGTCAGTTCCAAGGCACAGATCAGTGAAATGAACTGTACATGAAACCGTGGAGGACGTGCACTGAAGTGGGGGTTAATATGTTGATGTGGCCCCGCAAAGCTCTGCTCACATGACGGTCAAATACCTTTGAAGATGTCACCATGCATCACTGTGTTTCCATGAAGGTATAAAGTACATGCACATATAATGTACTGTAGTACTACAGTATAAAGAAGCACATAGAGTGCAAAAGAATGGAGTTTAGTAGAGTTTTGTTTACTTGAATTAATATATATGAATATATATACTGTATATTCCGGACTATAAATCGCACCAGCCAGCTAGAGTGCCCTCTAGCGGGCTTTCAGTGTGAAAATAATGAACATTTAAATTATATATTTTAATATATAATATATAAGTATAAGTTGCTAACTTTAAAAAAAAGTGCGACTTATAGTCAGGAAAATACAGTATATGTAATGTTAGCGTTTGTATATGAGCTGTGAAAGAGTCAATGATGTCATCTGTGTTGATATGAGTCGATACTGCAGCATCCCTGAATACTGAATACTAACGCAGTAGTAGTAGTAGTATGATTATACTACATTTTCACTGACACATCACGCGATGGTATCAGTTTGCCATCGTCAGCATAGAGTTTTCATCAAAGTAGAGTTTCGTCTGTTTGATTCCCTGTTGAGCTCAAATGTTGTTTTCCGTGTCTGGACACAACTTCAATGAACTCCAGGCTAAAACAAGATTAAGACAAATGTGATTAACAGGAAGTAGGAATGAGGAGTGAGGCTTTGTTGTCGTGGCTGTGATGACTCAGCAGCAGCAGCATCACTGGGAAGTGAGTTGATTGAATGACTGTCAGGAGGATGATGTGATTTGATTGGCTTATTCAAATCACTCAGTGCTTGTTGTTTCCTCACAGAAATCTACAAAAACATGGCGTCACTTGGTCTGCGTACTGGAAATACTACTAAGAAAAAAGTGCTGATGAATATTAGGTACTGTTTTTTTAGTCAACAACTAGTTATACGTTTCGAACACCTCCAGATGAGACAAATACAAACCAATGTTTGCCTTTAAATCACGGCTGTCTCAACTCAGAACATCTCATTAAATGCCCAAAATTTAACAGCAGGGGTCTGATTACATTATACTGGGCCACATGTGGTGGATTTTGTGGACCAAAAGTGGCCCACGAGCCAGAAGTTTGAGAATGAAAGGCTCCTGTTTTTATTTTAAAATGTCTTTATTTGTTTGCAGATTTAAAAATTGCAGTTTTGCATTTTTCACCAAATTGCGAGGTGTGTGCGCTGCCTCCCTGTGCCTGCGGAGGCCACACTTTCTCAGGCTGCGTCTGTAATCGCAGTAATGAGACTGTGAGTAGGAGTCTAACAGGATTTGTCACAGGGGGGACGAGGTGGACAAAGCTCCTCTGTGTCTGTCTCCACCATAGAATGTAGTGTGTGAATGGGTGTAAATAGGTACAACAGGTTAGGACCGTAAAGGACTTTTTTTTCTGCTGGAATTTTTTTAATCTATTACCGATTTATTCACTGAATTCCTTGAAACTCACAGAACTTCTGGTACTGTGTTGATCAGTGGTTCCCAACCAAAATCAGTGGTTGGGAGACATGAGATGCACAATTTTCTAA